>NW_006290675.1:1107094-1120443 GCF_000327345.1 Myotis davidii | reverse complement strand
AAGTAAAATTTGCCCTTGGAATGGGCTTTGTGCAGAATAGAGTCCACCTGTCTGAGCAGAGTAAGTCCAGGTAAACAGTGCCCAGTCACTGCTATGACAGTTGGTAAGTCTGCTCTCAGATCATAGGTAGCACTCTACACCCTGGGTGGTGCTGGTACGGCAGGGTATCCCTGTGGAGTCCACCTACCTTAGTGGGGTAAGTCCATCCTCCCTGTGATTGGCTATTACAGCGACCTTCGGTAAGTCTACCCTCAGGACACAGGGTATGCACTCCTCATCCCGGGAGATAGGGTACCTGCCCTACAGTGGCTCTCAGGCCACAGGGCAGCCCAAAACAGCCCAGAGACTAGTAGAGACACCTCTAACTCTTGGCTCAGAACTTGTCTGTCTCTCCATAGACGGGGAACCAGTCCACAATGCCTCAGGATATCCCTTTTGGGGTGCATACTTGACAACTGAGAGAAATTTGACCCTGCGCCCCTCAAAAACAAGAGGTTAATCTTCTCTTGCCACATGGCCTGGCTCCAATATAAAGTGGACAGTGGAGAGAGAGGTTCGGCTAGTTAATGGAACCATTAATTTTAATATCGTACAGCTAGACCTGTTTTGGCATTCCTAAGGGAAATGGATGGAAATACCACCTATCCAAGCCTTTATGGCTCTCACTAAGCTATGTGCTATCTATAAAGTAGGAAAAGTGTACCCAGATGTGGGGAAAATTCCAAAAAAAAAAATGGATGAAAGAATTTGTCAGTCCTTTGCCAACATTTGGGTGGCAAACCAACTACTGAGGTATTAAAAACTGTCCTTGTTTTACAAATGGAGTCCTTACAGGGCCAAAGGTGTGGCTCCAGAAACAATGCAAAGCCCACAACTCCTTTTTCTTCCCCAAACCAACTCTGTTATGCTCAAAAGGCTTAGAGATAAGTGGCTTTATAAAACCAGTGTTCTCTGGGGGATCGAACCTGCAATCCAGGTATGTGCTCATGACCAGAAATAGAACCTGTGACCCTTCTTTGGTGCGCAGGCTGACACTGTAACCACTGAGCCATGCCAGCCAGCATGAGAGGCACTATTTTTAATTGGAACATGGATGTGATATAGCATTTCTGGTTTATTCCATTTGGTAGAAGTTGTGAGAAATGGCTCACCTGTCCGAATTCCGAATGATGGACTGGGAAACAGAAACATGGTGAAAATGAAACTTTTAATAACACTCGAGAGAGAGGGTGTCCATTGTACGGCACACATGTGGGGCAGGGAACATAGCCTATTTATTTAGTCCCTCCTTCAGTTCCTCATTAGCTGAGTATTATTTGGTCACCTGTTTCCTAATACGTTGCCTAGGTCTTGCTGTCTCCCATTGAGCCATTTAAAATATTGGGCTGAGACCTTTCCAGTTGTCTCTGCCTCCCTTTGTTTAGGGGAATCTTCCAGGAAAATGTGCTATCAGCCAAGAGCACAGCTCTCATACCCTGTCCCCACATACTGTTTGCTCTGAGGAAATTCAGTAACCACCTAGCCACATGCTGATTCTTTTCTATGAAGATGAATCGGAGACATGTTTCTTACAAAGTTAGTCACTAAGTCTAGCACATACTCACAGGCAGAGGAATTAAGCATTACCTCTTAAAGAAAGGAATATTAAACCATTTGTGTATATAGTTTTAAAACCACTACAATGTATATGAAAAACTGTGATATAGAAAGATGTCTATATATTCTGTCTTGTAACTGAGAATAAAAACGAGGTGCAGCTATTATAGTGTGAGAATTATATATATATTACTAGTGGCCTGGTGCATGAATTCATGCACATTGAAAGGAAATTAATTAGAAAAAAATATTTTAGTATCACTATTCACCCTTTCTCTATAATAGAAATGTCAACCAAGAAAACCTGAAGTCATTTTCAAGGTCCACCATTTCTTACTTTTCAGTCGGGTCAAGTTTCTAAGCTTCCTAAATCTCCATTTTCCAGCTAATGAAAAGAAAATAGGATTCCACTGAGTCTCCTATCTACCTACTCCAAGACTTCTGTGAGGATCAAATGAGATGAGGCACAAGAAAACACTTCACAGACATGTGGTTACAGAGTGAAATGTTTCCACCTGGCCATAAAGCAAGTTGTATTCCTGGGCTGCAGACACTGCAAGGAGGCTAGTCATCACTAGAGAGAGAAAGGCGGGCATTGCTATGTGGTGTCATTACACAGACGGAGGGAAGGACACTTAGCACATTAGCCTTTTATATGTAGATATATTATATATCATATACCATATATTATATATAAAACCTGGTAGATAGTACCATTTTCTTCAATATATTTCTTCAATGATTTTATTTTCTTATTATAAAAAAGATTCATGTTCATTATATTAGAAAGAACAAGAAAATATGAATAAGGAAATGATATAATCTCATATTTTGACATTTGCAGATAACCACTCTCTATCTTTTGACCATTATGTTACCTTTTCTTCCAAATATTTTTAAATATACATATTTTTTATAAGCATATACATGTGTTGGCAAGTCTCCTTCACCCATCCCATGATTCTGTTTCTTTCCCAAGTTTTATGATTTTGCATACTTTCACACCTAAAACGTCTTTACTCCCCAAAAGAGGACAATGACTTAAACATAAATCTGAAAAGCACAAGATGTTTTTAAGAAATGATTAATTTCCAATGGCATTGTTTTCCTTGAAAAGATAAATAAATATGAGCTTATTTGTCATTTTGGCTGGCTTCTCTTTTTTTAAAGTGGGTTGAAATGGCAGATATTCTTATATATTTCATTCCAATTTGGGCTTAAGACAGGCCTGTCAGAAAAAGAAAGCCAGAGGAAACAGTCAAAGATAATGCCTAATCACCGAGTATCATAATCACACATAGGACGGTGCTAATCTCCAGGAACACTTGGGGCCTGGCAGTTGCGGGAGACCTCTCCGTTGTATTTTGCCTATTGTTCTGACATTTCCTGGCATTAACCTCAAAAGGAGGAATTTTTTTTTTGAGATTTATTTTTTTCTGTGCATTTAAAATAAATCCAGTTCAATTTTGAAAGAAAACCATTTTAAAGCAGTTTTTATAATCAAGACGTGAATTCATGTTTCTATCATGAATCCATTTGCTTACATGTGTACTAGCAGATACTTACATGTAGTGGCTTGTCATTTTGGTCATTGTTATTGTTTTTGTTTTGTTTTCTGATTTTGAGAAGAGAAAGAGAGAAAAGTAAAAAAGCCTATTTTATGAAGGGTAATATAGCAAAGACTTCAAATATAACAATGGCTTACACTTAATTTCAGAATGTCCTTTTCTCCCACATAACATGAGCTAGAATGGTGGCTCCACAAAGTTATCAGAGCCCAGGTTCTAATAGCTTTTTCCTCCACCGTCCTTAACATACAGCTTTCATCTTCACATTCATCAGCTGTTTACCAGATTGCAATTGGCCACCCATAGTAATTACTACATTCCAGATCGGAAGATAAAGGAAAAGAGGAAAGCAAATGATTCCTTGCCAGTTACAGAGCTCTTAAAGAATTTTCCCTCCCCTAACCAGTTTGGCTCAGTGGATAGAGCATTGGCCTGCAGACTGAAAGGTCCCAGGCTCGATTCCGGCCAAGGGCATGAACCTTGGTTGCCGGCATATCCCCAGTGGGAGATGTGCAGGAGGCAGCTGATCTATATTTCTCTCCCATCGATGTTTCTAACTCTCTATCCCTCTCCCTTTCTCTCTGTAAAAAATCAATAAAACATATTTTTAAAAAAAGAATTTTCCCCAAGGCTCACTCAGTAGACTCTGCTTACATTAGTCTCCCCCATAAGCAAAGGAGGCCAAAAAATACTATTTTGGGGCTGGGCACATTGCAGCTCCCAACAATATAGAGATTCTTAAAATAAGGAAAAGTCAAGAAAAGATATTGAATAGGCATATAGATAAAGGGGGGGGATCTCTACCAGATAGTCAGGGTTAGGAGGAGTGAATACTAATATTGTTTTCCAGTACGAATATTCTTTAAGTGCCATCATTTGTCATAGAAGCTTGACAGCTTTAGCTTCACATAAAACTCTATTTGCACAAGTATGGAGGTTAACTGTAAATTATATAAATATTATAATAGCAAACATTTAAAAAGCTGAATCTATTACACAGACGAGGTCTCGGGATTCTTTTATTTAATCTGAGGATACGTGCTATAGATGTTCTTAATATCGGAAGAAGCCCAAGCTGCTCCAAGTGAGCCTGACTGTGCAACTGCGAACTGGTTTCTGGGAAACAGCCAGTAGAGGGCACTTATTGAAGAGGAAGGGAAGTCACCGAGCCATTCAAGAAAAGCTCCGATGTCTATTCTCTTCTGAAAGCACAACACTTCTGCAAGATGGATAGATATTCTCATTCCCTTGCCACTGATAAGGAAAACAATTCACGCTAGAATGATTAAATATCTTGCATAACACCATAAAATGTATTCGTGGCCTGGCTGGTTCTTCTATTCAGATCATTTTCTCAACTCCATAATTCTTACAAAAGGTAGTAAAAAAAAAAAGTCATTCTCTCTAAGAAAAGGAAACTCAAGACAAAGTCAGGTACCTGAATGCATGGCTACAACAAAATCATGCAGTGAGGCTCATTAATTAATGGGACGCTGAGGCACAGTGCCCCCAGGCCTGGAGCTAGGGAAGAGGCAGGTAAGGCCCACTTGAGTCATATGACTCTTTCAGCCTTAATCACTAGGAATATGTATGTAGATGGTGCAGACACGGGGTATCGGCTGCAAAAGAGGTAACAGCTACTCAAACAGGAAATAACGAGGACAATTTTAGGGCCTCGGTCACATTCTTCTTGTGTAAAATGGAAGTCTCTGGAAAGAGATCCTTTCTTTTATAGCCAAAGTTTAATTTGGTAGAAAGCCTGATTGAAATGTAATTAAACCAATTATAAAGACAACTGTTGTCACGCATTTCCAGTGTGAATGTGGATGAAGAAAAACAGCAACATTTGTCAGTGGAACTGAAAGTTCAACTTTTATAAGGCAATGGTTGTTGCCAGACTGCTCTAAAAAGACAGCAAAGATGACTAATTATTTGGTTACCTCTTTTAATAGGCTGAATACAAACTCTTAACATCTGTTCTTGTCTTAAACTATAGAACCCGGCTATCCATCACATAGTTTTGTTGTTCAGAACACAAACAGGCCTAACATAATTAATCAAGAAAATGACTCATCAGTGGCCATGAATCAGTCATGGCCTGCCACTGTTAAAATGCAAACATAATACATACTCATGCATAAACAGGAGAGGAGACTGCATCATCACTTTGTAAGACTAAGTCTTCTAATGAATGCTTGACAAACACTATAAACAATTTTACACAGCACTCTATTTTCTGCATAAGGGGAACTTGGAAAGAGTATAGAGAAAACTACAATAATGATTCAAAGGACTAGAAAAGGCAGATAAATGGTTTAAGGTTGAAATATTTATTTAGAAGAAAGTTCCAAGAGTACTTAATTGTGTATATTCAAGTACATTATATAATTGTAGATTCTGACCATATATTTAATCATCAGTGTAAGGAATAAAGTAGACATAACATGATACATTTAAAATATACATATATAGAAAATTGTTAACTGTAGGAGCTATTAATGAGACTTGTCACCAAAAGAATCTGGAAAACTTCCTTCCTTAACTCACCTTATGAATAGAATAAGTGTTCAACAAATTAGAGTTGTTGGGTGAATGATTAAATTTGCCTTGTGACAATAATGTAGAATACCTGGGTGTAGTAACTAAAGAGGTAGTTGGTCACCATTGTAAATGACCACGTAACCCAAGCTATGCGGTTTGAAAATTATTCTGAAAACAGTGCAAAAAGTGGAAAGTAATTTTAAACTACAGAATGCATGATTAATTTTATTGTAGGGCAGTAACTTCAACAGAACTTAGTCATCCTGTGAGATCTAGGTTTTGTTAAATGTGTAACATTTGTGTAGGGTCTCTACAAGATAACAGACTCCTTATAGATCAAAAATTCTACCCATATTGGCAGGAATATTGAAGCTAAACTCACCAAGTTCATATGGCTGCATCCAAACTTTTCCCCATGCTCGCACAACACCATTTGAAACCAAAGCAAAAAGAAAGAATAAGACTGTTTTAAATTTATTGGGTGACGTTTGCTAATAAGATTATATAGGTTTCATGTGTACATTTCTGTGACATATGATCTGTATCTTGCACTGTGTATCCACCACCCAAAGTCAAATCATCTTTTGTCACCATATATTTGACTCCCTTTATCCTTCACTACCCTCCTACCTCTCTTCCCTCTGGTAAACACCATAGTGTTGTCTGTGTCTATGAGTTTTTGTTTGTTTGTTTTTCTTGTTTATTGATTTGTTGCTTTCAATTTTATATTCCACATATGAGTGATATTACATGGTTCTTAAAATTTTCTGTCTGACTTATTTCGCTTAACATGATAATCTCAAGGTCTGTCCAAGTTGTCGTAAATGGCAGTATTTCATCTTATGGTTGAGTAGTTAGTATTCCATAGAATACATGTACCTCATCTTTATCCAATCATCTATCGAAGGACACGTTAGCTGTTTCATGTCTTGACTACCGTGAATAATACTGCAATGAACAAAGGGGTGCATATATCTTTGTGAATAGAGACCGTCCTCAGGTTACGTTGGACTCAACGTACGTCCTTTCGTGGTTACGTCGCATCTCCCATTTATTTATAAAGAAAAAGTTCCATCATTTCGATGTAGGTGCCTATGTGCTTTGTGTTTTTTATTATTTATTTACCACTAGTAAAGGTCAGGAATTGTTATCTTTCTTTTATATTCTTTTACTGTTTCACTTCCTTATGCTGTGTCTGTGCTCCATGTGAGTGACGTAGGTGCTTATGTAGGTGGGTTCCGACTTACAGCGAAGATCGCTTTTCGTCGCACCGCAGGAACGGATCTCCGATGTAACCCGAGGACCTACTGTAAATGTTTTCAAAATTTTCAGATTTGGAGGACCTATATACTAAAAATTACAAAGCATTATTAAAAGAGATGGAAAAAGACATAATGAAATGGAAAGGTATCTTGTGTTCATGGATTGGAAGAATCAATGTAGTTAAAATGCCCATATTACCCACAGCAATATGCAGATTTAATGCAATCCTCATCAAAATACCAATGACATTTTTTAAAGAAACAGAACAAAAAAATCATCAGATTTGTATGGAACCACAAAAGACCCTGAAAAGCCAAAGCAATACTGAGAAAAAAGAATGAAACCAGAGGTATCACACTCCCTGACTTAAAATTATACTACAAAGCAACAATAATCAAAATAGCAGAGTGCTGGCAGAAAAACTGACGTGCAAACCAATGGAACAGAACTGAGAGCCAGGAATGTACCTACATGTATATGGGCAAAAATTTTTTGACAAAAGAGCCAAACATACAATGGAGAAAAGAAAGCCTCTTCAATAAATGGTGCTGAGACAGGACCCCTCTATTCACACTTGGCTGGTAGTTTTTATCACAAATGGGTGCTGGATTTTATTAAATGCCTTTTCTGCATCTATTGATATGACCACATGATTTTTATCCTTTATTACGTTTCTATGATGTATTATGTTTATTGATTTGTCTGGTTTTGGGATTTGGATAATGCTAGCTTGTAAGAAGAGCTTGGAAGTCTTCCCTCCTCTTGAATTTTTTGAAATAGTTTGAGGATAGGTGTTAGTTCTTCCTTAAATATTTGATAAAATCACCTGTGAAGGCACCCAGCTCAGGACTTTTGTTTGTGGGGAGTTTTTTTGTTTGTTTGCTTTTTCATTACTGCTTTGATTTCCTTAGTTGTAATTTGATTTCCTATTCGGGGGTTTTGATTCTTCCTGATTCAGTTTTGGAAGGTTGTATGTTTCTAGAAATTTATCCATTTCCCCAGGTTGTGCAAATTGTTGGCATATAGCTGTTTATCGTATGTTCTGACAATCCTTTGTATATCTGTAGTGTCAGCTGTTGCTTCTCTTTCATTTCTGATTTTATTTATTTGGGTCCTCTCTCTTTTTTTCTTTTTAAATCTTCACCCAAGCATATGGGTTTTTTTTATTGATTAGAGAGAGAGAGAGGGGGGAAGGAAGGGAGAGAGAGAGAGAGAGAGAGAGAAATCAATGTGAGAGACAAACATCCATTGTTGCCTCCCATTTGCACCCTGACCAGAGATCAAACCCACATTCTAGGTATGTGCCCTGATGGGGGTGGGAGGGGGTTGGAGGAGAGACAGGAAGAGATTCATCAAGGCATAGCCCATGGTCATGGACAATAGTGTGATGAAGGCCTGGGATGGGGCAGGGGCTTGGTGGAGGGGGATAAATGGAGGGGAAAATGGGGGACATCTGTAATAAAGTAAACAATAAAAAAGAAAGAAAAAATTAATAATATATAGATATATGTAGAGGTAACGTCTTTTTTAATCTAAAAGCAAAGTATGACTTTTACAAGTATGATTGAAACCTAGAAGCTATACACATAGGTGCATTTTAACACATAAAAATTAAAATTTTATTATTGATGCTTTAGAAAAACCCAGCAGAAATAAACTGCAAAAGACAAAGGACTAACTGGGGAGAAAATTTTTAAATATCATAAGCAAAGGGGCTTGTTTTTGTTACAGCCCCCCAAAATTTCATTTTAGGAATTTTCCATACAAGTAGCCTAACAATTTGTAAAGGCTATTTGCAACACTTTTGTAAAAGAAGTAGCTCGGAGACAGGGCTAGTTGGATAAATCACATTATCTCTACACCGTTTTATACTTTCTAGTCATTAAAATAAATCCTTTAGCTATGAAAAGATTTACAAGACATGCCAGATGAAAATAGAGTTCCTAAACATTTTATAGCGTGCTTCTATTGGCAGGCCTGGAGGGATCTAGAAGAAAACATAATCCTGGTAAATGGTCTGAGAATAGGATAGAGGATTTGTAATATTTATATAATTCCTACTTGGAGTGCTAAGATTTTTTTCCACTTACTTCCATGTCTTTTTTAAAAGAATGAAAACCATCTGTCATATCAAATGGGAAAATAGTATCCTATTTTTAAAGTATATCATTTTCGTTGATACTTTTAAAGTGATACTTCTTTATTACTTTTCAGCCACAAGCAAGTTTAGTAAGGTTTAATCTCAAACCAATATTATTATGAAAGTAAATTTACTATTCTGCATCCACACAGTAGCCTGAAAATTCCAGGTGTTACAGTAACAGTTATTTATGACATTTAATATAAGAATTTCTTTAAGGGGAATAATTCTTTTCAAGTGAAAAACTAATTTGAAATACATTCTCTAATCACCTGTCAGAAGTCTAAAAGTTATGGATTACCTCTCTTCAAAAGAAGATCTGAGATATTTTGCAAACATAGCAAAGAACTTAATAGAACATTTTCCCTTGGTTTTAAATTGAGTTGACTGTTAATTTATTCAAACTTCATTGATTTTTTTCCCCTTGTGTAATAGATAAAGGATCACAGCAACTTTAAAAGTTATCTTTATTTTGATTTAAAAGTAACCAGAGTTATTTTTTCTTCCATGAAACAGACATTCTTGTAATGAATACAACGTGACGATGCTTGAAATCAATCCTTCCAGGAGCGATGCATTGTTTTTGTTGTTATATATAGCTTTCCTACTACAAAAACTATTTTAATTTTTAAAAGTAAGTTCATTTTACAAAAGCAACCAATTTCATATTAGTTTAAAACGCCTACTCTACAATGTCAAACATAAAATGATTAGGAGGCACCATTTTCCAAGTTAGTACAGTTCTATTAATTCAGCAGCACAATATAAATACTACATTGTAACATCAAATGTGCTCTGAGAATTCCAGAACAACAAGAAGAATATATACATTAAGTCAACTATTTGGAAAAAGCATTAAAAGTGTTTACTGTTTTAAAGGTTTTGCTCCAAAACAACATTTTCATTTAAACTTTTTAGATGAGCTGCAAGTGTAATATCCCATGTTACCTCTTCATGTTTGCGACTCAGCCAGTCTAATTACCTTGCCCGAGGCAGGCGCATAACCTCTCTGTGCCTTCAGAAAGATGAGAAATGGAGCCAGATTCCATTTCCCTTCTCCTCACTCCATTTGTCTTATTTCTGGGAGCTCCTTTTGAAGCTAAGAAGGAGTAAGAATTTGACCCTTTGTTTCTGAATGCGTGGCTAATCCCCCTTAATAAATCCCTCTGATCGACCCGTTTCTAATTAAGAGTGGACCTTTTCTCCTGCTTCAGAATTTTTCTGTGGGGCTTAGAGCGTCTGGTGAATATTACACACTAAGAATAAACACACTGTGTTGATGTAATTGGCATTACAAAACAGGTCCTCCAATTAACATAACATTTTCCTCATTTTCAAAAAAGTGGTCTTTCAACAGGATATTTTTCAGATAAACTGAATAAAACTTTAAGATTATTTTTATTTGACGACCATGGTGTTTTTCTTTCTCTCTGAAAGATTCTCCGAACAGCATGGTTAGGCAACTAGACACGATTTTATAATGTGGTTTTTTAAGCTGTGGATTAATACCTGAGAAAAGATATACTGGCCTTGGGTCTGGAGTCATGAGTTCTAAACCTGGACTTATTAAGTCTGCTTCCAGAAGGCAGCTCTGTGTTATAATTATTTTTTCACTCAAAGTTATTCAACATGCATTTATGCAGTTAGCATAGTGTAGAAGTGAAGTAAATGGTGGTTTGTTTTCCTTCCCCTTGTCAGTGTGGGTCCCTATCTCCTCACTCCCACCCACCCTCCATTATCACTTTTTAATAGGTTTATCACAATAAACTCTAATTGCTTCTTCCTCTAAATGCGCCAAAATACTGTGACCTGCTTAAGCACAGGAGCTATGGCTTGTCTCATTTTAATACCCTACCATCTGGGACATAGAAGATTTACTATAGTCTTGCTGATCTGAATAAAATTACATTTACTAATTGCCAAAATAGCCAAATACTCTTTTGCCTATCCAGCAGCTAGCCTCTCTTCTTTCTAGCCAACTCTTGTTTGACCACTAAAATGCCTAGCCCCAGGGTACAAGACAATTATAGGGACATCGTTGGTATGAGATGGACCTTAAACCCATTCTTCGCCAGTGAAATGTAAGAAGTCCCCTGGAGAAAGGCTTCTGAGAAAGATAAAAGGCCAGAGTGAAGCCAAGAGAACAAACACCCTTAGGTCCTTTCTTTCCTAAAGGAGATGCTATCATGTAAGGTGCAGAGCTCATCTTGTGATCAAGTGGAGAGATGATGCTAACATACAGAAACTGACAGACCAGAAAGCTATTAACAAAACTGGGTCTTTATTTCCATTATTGCACAGGCAAATCATGTCATCTGCAAATAATGACAATTTTACTTCTTCCTGATTTGGAAGCCTTGCCTAATTGCTCTAGCTGGAACTTCCAGTACTATCCTATATAATAAAAGCCTAATATGCAAATCGACCGAACAGTGGAACGACTGGTTGCTATGATGTGCACTGACCACCAGGGGGCAGATACTCAACACAGGAGCTGCCCCCAGACCCCAGGCCAGCCAAGGGGGAGGTGACCGGTGGCAGCGGCAGGGGACGGAGCAGGTGAGTGGTTGGTGCCAGGCCAGCCAAGGTGGGTGCCAGTGGAGGTCCCCTGATTGCCCTGCTGGTCGCCCCACAGATCGGCCCTGATTGCTGGCCAAGCCTAGGGACCCTACCCATGCACAGATTTCCTGCACCGGGCCTTTAGTACTGAATAAGAATGATGACAATGAGCATCCTTGTCTTGTTCCTGATCTTAAAGGCAAAAAAATCAACAAAAAACTGTTGGAATTGAATCATACTTTAGACCAAATGGACTTAACAGACGTATATAGAAACATTTCATCCAACAACAGCACAATATACATTTTTCTCAAGTGCACAAGGAACATTTTCCAGGATAGATCATATGACAAGACACAAAACAAGTCTTAGCAAGTTTAGGATTGAAATTATAGCAAGCATCTTTTCTGACTACAATGAAAATAGAAATCAACAAGAGGAAAACTAGAAAAATCTACAAAAATATTTGGAAACTAAACAGACATTTTTGCACAACTAATAGGTCAAAAAAGAAAACTTTTTAAAACCTCAAAACAAATGAAAATGGAAACACAATCTACCAAAACCTGTGGGATGCTGTAAAAGCAATTCTGAGAGGAAAGTTTATAGAATAAATGCATACACTAAGAAATTTGAAAGATCTCAAATGACCTACATTTATTCCACAAGGAATTAGAAAAGGAAGAAAGTAAACCCACCATCAGAAAAGGAAAGATATGATAAAGATGAGAGTGGAAATAAATGAAGTAGAGACCAGAAAAGCAACAGAAAGCATTAACAAAACTAAGAGCTGGTTTTCCAAAAAGATAAACAAAAGTGACAAACCTTGACTAGACTGGAAAAAAAAGAGAAAAGAAATAATTAAATGAGAACTGAAAAAGGAGACATTACAACTGATACTACAGAAATACAAAAATCTTGGAGAAACCAAGATGGCGGCATAGGTAAACACCGGAGATTGCTGCCTCGCACACCACTTCAAAAATACAATTAAAAGATGGAACGGACATCATCCAGAACCACAGGAAGGCTGGCTGAGTGGAAATTCTACAACTAGAAGGAAAAAGAAAAGCATACCGAGACTCAGAGGAGGCGCAGTGCGGAAGTAAAATACAAAGGTGCGGAGGTGCATGCGGAGAGGGCTGGCAGCTGAGGACATGATTGTCTTTTTCAATCAGGAGGGAGGCTCAGGCTCTGAGCTCCAATTCTGGGCGAGTCTCTGGGGACGCAGACTCATCCGGGAGAAACTGGACCATTTGGCATGAGTTGGAACTCGAGGGCGGCTTTCTCTCAGAGGTGCTTGCAGCGATTACCGGAACACTGAGATGCGGGGCCTCTTAGGGCAGGGCTGAGATCAGCCATACTGTTTGCTCCGCCCTGTTGATTCCCTGAGACCCAGCTCCACCCAAGCTGTGCACAGGGACTTTTGCATATGAAAGGCCTGGCCCTTTGCAATCTGAAAATTACCTAACAAACTGCAGCTAGGTCAGAGAGACCCAGAGCTTCCAAAAGAAGGCCCAAGGCCCCACAGCTGCTTGCATTGCTTCAGAGCTGGGCCTCATCTTTGCACCCCCAAATCCCAAACAAAGAAGAGGAATCTGCAGATCTCTCCATAGCTCCTGCTGGGTAGCCTCAGGCAGAGGCTAAATTAGCACCTCCTTAGAGATCCAAGAGCCAGTGTA
>NW_006290675.1:1087755-1106553 GCF_000327345.1 Myotis davidii | reverse complement strand
GTACACATTAGTTATTCTTTCACAATGCAGTCATTTTGACTGCTTTTGGGCAATATAGGTATATACTAAATTTCAGTCTTTCTAGTGTTAAGAAGAGGAAGAGGAAGCAAAAGGTAAAGATACAAATTATGAACAACAAATACACATCTATCAACAAGTGAATCTAAAAATCAAGTGAATACATAATCTGATGAACAGAATGAACTGGTGATTATAATAGAATCAGGGGCATAGAAAGGGAATGGACTGACTATTCTTGGTGGGGAAAGGGGTGTGGGGGATGCGGGAACAGACTGGACAAAAATCATGCACCTATGAATGAGGACAGTGGCTTGGGGGTGAGGGCGGAGAGGGATTATGGGGGGGGGAAGAGGAACAACTGTAATAATCTGAACAATAAAGATTTAATTTAAAAAAAACAGCCAAAAAAAAGAAAAAGAAATGAAATGAAAAATGTGTTTCTAAATAATTCATGGGTCAAAAAATCACTAAGGAAATTATCAAATATGTTAAAACAAATGAAAATAAAAATACATGTTAATATCTCATAATCTATGAAGATATAGTGTTAAATGTTCTGAAGTTTAAAAATATAATGTTGGTAAGTCTCAAAGAAAAGAGAAAAATAAAATAATTTCAATAAATTTCCAATGACCTGTGTTAACTAAAAGGGAACAGTGTCAACTAAAAATATCAAAAGAAGTAAAATCATCTTTAAAATCCATTTTGGGGTTGTCTTCTTATTGGTTTCTGAATCTGATTCTATTAAAAAAAATTTCCTACCTCAAAGTCATACAATGATTATCTTGTATTTTCTTCTAATAAAAATTTCAGCCTTGCCAATGTGGCTCAGTGGTTGAGCATTGACCCAGAAACCAAGAGGTCACCGGTTTGACTCTGGGAGGGCACACACCCAGGTTTCGAGCTGGATCCCTAATAAGAGGCGGCTAGCTGATCAATGTTTCTCTTTCACATCAATGTCTCTCTCTCTCCCTCTTTCTCTCTCTCCCTCTCCTTTTCTCTCTCTCTCTCTCTCTCTCTCTCTCAAAATCAATTTAAAATCTTTTTTAAAATAGAAGAAGAAATAAATAAAAATGCAATATAACAAAGTTCTGGAGGGCGACATCTCAAGGCTGTTATAAGTCAGCCAGTAGAGTAACCATCTCCCTTCTACCCCTCCTATAATTCGTAGCATCTCTCCCCATCACTGTGATAGTTGTATTTATTATTTTTCCCAAAGTAATAAAAGGTGTCTTGTACTGCCTAGATTGTGAAATCCTTCCCTGACTTGGCAGGAACAGCTAGTAGGAGACTTTGGAGTCCTGGCCAACTGTCTGGGGAAACAACTTGATAGTGTCCATGACAAGGCCAGATGGCAGTCTGATGAAGTAGTGAGTGTCTCCCAAAAATGAGCAACCACAGTACCTTAACAGCACTCATGAGAGGCAGATAAGTCTGCTATGTTTACGGCTTTATATGCACGAAGTACACATTTCAAATAGTTGCTTTTACATTATTTTAGGTGGAAGAATTTTAGAAGCTTGTATCACTAGGTGACCCCTTTCTTTTAATGGAGCCAGTATAATTATGAAGATTACATTTGCCATGCTTTGAAATTAATATATTCTGTTTACACCTCTGTAGGAACTAAATTTTGAATCTAATTATGTATGAAAGATTTCATCATTAAAGTTTAACCACCTGGTAAGTCAAGAAAGTAACCCACTCCCTGAATTAGACTGAGCAAAGGATCTTGAAACATCAGTTACAATGAGTTACAGAATACGGTGAGCTTAGTACAGTAAGGCCTTGATTTTGTGGATCTCAATTTTAATGGACTTTGATTTTAATGGACAAAATGTCTGGTTCCTATGTCATATGTGAAAATTGACATATGTTAATTTTAAAATGCTTTTAACAAAGATTTACTTATGATTAAATTAACAGTTTTTTTGGTTATTAATTTGCTGTTATTTTTAACAAATATTAGTGAATAGGCCATATGTTGGAAAAAATACTGTAGTGATTTCATCAACATGAATAAATATTAAATATCTACAACCGTAGTCTACATATTAAATCCCAGAGTCACCACTCAAAAACAATGTTCATTGGCAAATGATTAGCACGTGACCACACCCAATCACCAGCGGTAATTGGTTCTGTTGTGAGTGGCATAACTTTCTATAGTAGGTTTACTGCGTGCGATGTTCTCACGTGCACTGAGCCACGCCCCAGCCGAGTGCATTTGTTTATTCACAGTGACTGGTGAATGCACACATTTACTAGACCTATTCAGTATAAATTTAAAATTACTGTAATAATATAGAAAACTTTTCTGTGAAATTAAACTTTTCATATATTCATCATATTAATTACACAAATGTGTCTACATAAGTAAAAACAAGTAAACTAATTTGTCAATTCTTTAACATACCCCTTAGGAAAACCCACTTTATTATATAACAGACTTTCAGCTTTAACCAACACCCCCTCACTCAAATTAGTCCATTAGATCCGGTTTTACTGTAACATCAAGTGAACTAAGAAGCTAAAATAAGTTTAACCATTTTATAAAAATAAGTGCATGGTTTCTGGTTGGCCCTTATCTCAAAGCAAACTAAATCCAGATAATCTCACAGTAAATGTAATCTTTGGTTTCTTTATCAACAGCCTTTAAGTTTTATTTTTTGCATTCATATATGTATAAATATGCATCACTAAAAGTCATCACTAAACACGTCATCTTCAAAAAGCCATCATTTGATCAGCTAGTGTATTCAGTTTCTTATAAAAATGTATGCAACCTAAGTTAGCATTCTGAATCTTTTAACTGATAAAGCAGTCTTCCTGTTTTCAAAATTGAATGGCAGCATTGTTTAAAAATAAAAACCCTATTAAAGTTAAGACTCTTGTAGCAAGTACTCTTTTGCTACTTTTCCAGCATTCTTTTCCTCCTTCACCTCTTCCTCCTCCTCAAAAATCTCTAATTCCTCTTTAGAGACTACAGGTTCCGGGGGGGTTGACTCCAGCCCCACTCCACGCCCAACGGAAGCCAATCAGCAAATCTCCTATCACCATGATTGATGAAGGCCGAGCATGTGACCCAAGGTAATTCAAGTGGACAGAATATCCAGGATTTGCTGTGTGTGTAGGAAAGCTATTATTGACGTTTCTGTTCATGCGGACAACCGAATAGCACAGGGAGTGGCCGGAGGCCGTGTTGGGTCCCCAGAAGTAGTGGGCCAGAAATAAAATTGAATTGTGCAAGTTGGAGCCGAGAGATGGGAAGAAACATGGTCTTGGGTAGAAGGTGATGGCACCTAATTAGTCTCATCTATAACCAGCTCTACCTCTGGTTATTTTATTTACAAAAGTTAAAATTAAGAAGTTTGTTTCCACTAGTGGAATCTGATTTCTATTACTTGAAACTTTTTAAATCATTCTTCCTAACACATGTGAGTAGGTATCTGCTGTGTCCCGGGAGCTAGCACATGCCACACAGCTTTGGCCTTGCGGCAATTATGGAAATCAGAGTGTTACTGAACCTCATCCTTATTTGCAAACTCTTTTAAGTTCAGGGGTAAACAAATCACTCTAAGGACAACAGTTTATTTTCCATCTATAATTCGAAAATTTACAAACACCAAAGTTTATGATTGAAAAGTAAATGTTATTCCAATGGTATGCCACCATCTGTATTGCTGCTTGTACCCATTCCCCTTTTGGTTTTTATTTTGCATTTTGCAAACCAATATTAACACAGGAGATGAGCGTTGGCATAAACCTCTAATCAGCATTACGTGAATCAGTGTTTGTTTTAAAGCGCAAGTGCTTAACTACTATTTTAGTTGGCATGATAATTCGGTGATTGGATCAGAAGACATCAAAGGCTGGCCTGTGATACAGAATTGGAGCTGTGTGCCTCACTGTGCACCTAGCTGTGTATCTACATTTACATCTGACGTCTTGAAGTGGATGGCTGCCTAAGTTTTCAGTCCCTCAATTCTGTTTCTACTCAGAATTAAATCTCCTTTAAATCTGTAACTGTCTCCTTTAAATCTGCTCACAGGCCGAAGCGGAAAAGTTTCCTAAAAACCTGGCTCGGAATTCATTAGGATTGGGGTACTGGAAGTGTGATATTGATAAAACCGAAAGTGGTTGAACTGGGTGTTACTTCATTTTCGTGAGCATGGGCATTTTGTGATGACTTTATATGAGTTAAAAGGCATTTTTGTTTCCTAACCTGAGAACAGCCTCATTGAAAGATCTCTTTTTGTTTTTTAAATTCCTCTCTCAGCCCCACCCCCACCTTCCAACCCCTTTCCATCCCCATGAAACTGAAATCGGCCTATAATCTGTCCTGCAGCTCTCCTTGCTATACAATAAACGTGATAACAACCCTGAGTTCTTTCCAGCCCTCCTTGGCTTCAGATCACAGGAAGCTTCCTTAAAGGGAGGAGAAAATGGACTCTCAGAGATTAGAATGACCACTTAACAGATACACAGGAGCCAAAACCCACAGGAGAGAAGAGATAAAACAAAATAATGACTCATGGTGTCTTCACTTTTCAGTTTAACCAAAAAAGTCCTTCCCCATTTCCGACACAGTTATTGGACTTCAATCCTGTTTATAGAACATGCTTTGAAGTTTTTTTTCTGTTTTAGGGTCTCTTTGTTTTTCATCTGCGTGCAGCTCCATCATTGCTCACTAAAGTATCATAAGTAAACTCTCATGTTTGAATTCTAAGCTCCACAGGCCACTTGAGGGTACTGTGCAGTCAAGCCAACAGAAAAGGAAACGTGACCAGGGCAGACAATCTCATTCACAGCCTCCATTCACAGAGGGCTCCTGCAAGAGAGATTTCTGCGTGGGACCAGGAGCTGCCATTAACCGTCCGGAGACAGAAGTGAGGAGAGAAACAAGAAGACGATGGCAGTGACTTTTCTTAAATGTCTCTAATGACAATGAAACTTTTAAAAACAATTAAACCACTTATCTGTGGTTTTATTTTGCATTTATTTTCTGCGTATCTGAGTTTCCTCAAGGATAATATGCCTGCACATACATCCATACTTGTTACTGACTCTCTAGGTTTCGGGCCTGGGGCTATTTTTCAGATTTTTGGGCTCATAGTATTTGCTCAGCGCCATTTCCCCAGAATCCAGCTAATTATTGTCTTACACTCTAATTTCTCCCACACTCTCCAATAGTCCAGGTACTCCCCAAATCAGCCTAGTACTTGAAGGGCAAGAATTGGGGGATGTGTGCATAGTTGATGGTATACTTTTCTACGTTACGTTGGATAATTCCAGAAGAAATGAGATTCTACTCTACTGTAGAACAACTCAAAATCACCATCCTTTACTATTTACCATGTATTCTGAAGCAACAATGATGTCCCTCAGATAAATTGTGTGTTAAATCAACGCTTGTAAAGAGTATGTGATAAATTATTGTTGCTACGACACTAATTCAAATATTAAGACACGTAGTTTTGGGAAAATATAGAAATCCAGAGAGCGTTCTACCTGCTAATAAGAAACTTATATATAAATGTAAAAATTTTCTTTTTACTTTTGGTTTTCTGTTTAAATTCTTTTGACTCCTTTTCTCTGGTTGAATTCTCTGTATCAGGGAATGAATAGTTTCTGACACCTCTGGCGAGTTACAGAAAAGTGCTCCCTAATTTCTAGAATTACATTCTCAACCCAGAGCATTCATGTACCTCAGTAATTTACCTCACATTTTCTCCTATATGTCTCAGAGACATTTCAAATTGAAGTTTTCTAAATCTGATCTCTAAATGTTTACCCCAAAGTAAAATCTAAGAAAATGGCTCCCCCAGTGATCCACTAATACAGTCAGAAAATTGTTCTCTTTACTATCATAAAAATGTTTAATTTTACTTCCAAAATGTACATAAAAATCATCCACTTTTCCCAATCTGCAATCTAATTCAAATTACCATTGCCTCGCCCTAGCCAGTTTGGCTCAATGGATAGAGCGTTGGCCTGTGGACCTAAGGGTCCCGGGTTCGATTCCAGTCAAGGGCATGTACCTTGGTTGCAGGCTCCTCCCCGGCCCAGGCCCTGGTCGGGGCATGTGTAGGAGGCAACCCAATTGATGTGTTTCTCTGTCTTTCCCTCTCTCTTCCACTCTCTAAAAGTCAATGGAAAAATATCCTCAGGTGAGGATAGAAAAAAAATTACCAATGCCTTCACCTAGACTGTGCAATCGTCTCTTTTGCCATCTGTACTCTTCTATGTACTCCTGCCTCTCTCCCTCCAATCCATTATCCACATAGCAGCAAGGGCGATCTTAAAATTTAATGACCTTCCCTGCTGGAAACTCTTTCCTCCTTCCCTGTTCCACTTAGGATATGATCCAAATCTTAAACATGGTCAGCAAAGTCTTAAATAAACTGCCTCAGTAATCTTTCCATCCTCGTTTTATAATATGTGCTCGGTAGCTTGCCAGAATCCACCACACTGATTTTCTTTCAGTTATTTTAAAATGCCCAACACTCTCCCTCTTAGTGTCCTTAGTTCATGCTGTTCCTTCTGCTTGGCATGTTCTTCTTCACAAGTTTTACCAGACTAACTTAACAACACCACTCCCTACCATATGCACTGTCTAGGGCTTTTTAATATTTTTTGATTAGTAATTCTTGCCTAAAGATATTCTCTGGCCATCAAAGACTACTCACTCAGTCCAGGCAACAGGCAGGTACCAAGTACCGGGGAATTCATGCTTTCTTTCCTCATTCCAGAACAGCCTTCAACCAACGACTGGTGGGGGTGGGACAGCTACCCCAGCAACCTCTCCCCTCTGTTGGGATGAGGTGTGTACCCCTCTATTTCTCAACATTCATAGAGGGATTCAGCCCAATTGCCCAAGCAGGAACCTGTTTAATAACAAGTCCCTAAATGCTTCCCTTTTTCTGTGTCAGGCCTGCAATATCCTACCAGCACACCCCCCAAGTAAACTTTACACATTTTTATTCCTGCCTTGGGTCACCTTCTGGAGGACTCTAACTTAAAGCACAAGGCATTTCATCACAAAGAATCATTTATCTAGGTGAATCATATATACAGAAAGCATAGCTAGGAAACATTTCACTCATTATGCCTATATTGATCCAAAAAAAAAAAACACCACACAATTGACAGTTTTAGAATGATTCAGCAGTAATGTCCATGTAATCTGCAGGTATTCATTTCTGTTTGTGCACAAATATATATGTACTAGAGGGCTGGTGCACGAATAAGTGCACGGGTGGGGTCCCTCAGGGTGGCCTGCAGAGATCAGGCCAAATCCGGCAGTCCAACGCCACCTGCCTACCACTCCCGCTCATCCAGGCCCCACTGCGCCTGCCACAGGCTCATGCCCAGTCAGTCCGGAGAGATAGGCTCATGCCACCGCAGTGGCCCTCACCAGCCGTGAGCCCTGCGTCTGGCACCTGGGGGGCGTGGCCCAGGATGTGGTCGGCCCTCCCAGTGGGAGGTGGGATGCCCTTGCCGGCCTCGGATCTGGATCCATCTGCTGACATTCGTTTGCTCCAATTGTCGGGAGCCACCCGATGGCCGCTTTTACATAGTTTCTTCCTTGTGGAGGGGCTAGGGAGGGGAAGCGCCACAATGCCAGAGGCCAAATTCCAGAAGGCCGGTAGCGCTGTTGGGATTGTGCTGGCAGCGCCAGTCCATTGGTGCCTGGCCGTTCTCCGGAGATTGCACCTGCAGGACTACTGAGGAAGAGAGTGGCTGCCGCCAGGCTGGGGGGCCGCCAGGAAGGGTCGATCAGTGGCCCCCTGGTGATCAGGGCGCATCATAGCTACCAGTCAACCAGTCATTTGGTCATTTTACTCAGATATATATATATGAGTTAAATGTGTGACTATTTTAATTAACTATTTATGAGTGAAATAAATATGTTTTATGAGTTAACTGGGGGGCCGCCAGGAAGGGTCGATCAGTGGCCCCCTGGTGATCAGGGCGCATCATAGCTACCAGTCAACCAGCAATTTGGTCATTTTACTCAGATATATATATATATATGAGTCAAATGTGTGACTATTTTAATTAACTATTTATGAGTGAAATAAATATGTTTTATGAGTTAACTGGGACTATTTTATCTAATTATTGATGTGTGTATATGTGTGTGCAAATATCTTTGCACGAGATTCCCATTTTTTTACATTTATTTTGATGACTTCATGTCAGGAAAACAGAGTTTAAAAACCACACTAAATACACTTTTATTAAGAACATAATGTATTAAATAATAAAATTAAATATGGAACTATTGTATACCAGGTGGCCAAGCAAGTAACTGAAGGCTTGCCATTAAGAGAGCTCCCATTTCACCAAGACGGTATTTTACTGCCAATTGTATTTCTAATTAAACATCTACTCTTAGGGATGCACTGCTTTGCCTTTTGCTTTTCCCTCTTTTCAGAGGGCATACTTTTCCTCTCCTCACACCCAAGGCTGGACGTTGGAAAGCTTATGCATCGCAAGGCAGTTGGGGAAGGAACTCACTGGGGTGCATGTGCTGTGCTTTCTCGTTGCTCTCCAGTGCTCTGCACTGATCCGGTGATGGTCTCCAGTACAATTCCTGAGCATCATGAATGAGGTCTACCAACATGTAGCTCATCCATCTGGTCTTTGGGTTGTCACACCAACACCCATGATGAAGTTTGTAGTCCATAAAACTTGCATGTCTTGATGTTCTCCTTCTATTGGACACAAACTTCAATGGCTCCCTTGGCTGTCTTAGCACTGCCATGTCTCCACCAGATAAGGGAAATTCCTGGGCCTGGCACACAATCTGTAGGCTGTGGGCATCAGGGCTCTGTCTCAAGTCCATGCTTAGACACTGCCATCTGCCTCTGCGCTTCTGCTCCCATGCCGTGGTGGACATGACAGCGAAGTCTAGCATCAGTTGAGTGTTCTTAGTCTTCCTCGACTTCTCCGAGATTTTTCTTATGATGTTTATCACCTGCCTCCCTAATGTTTCCTAGCAGCTCCTTTATTGTTCTTCTTTAGGGTGAACCTCCCTTAAGAAGTAGCTTTTGTTTACACTACACTTTGACTTATTATTAAACACTATACTTATTTCCCTCAAGAGCTGTTTTTTCAAATATAAATACAATTCAAAGGTCTTTTGAGAAATCAAAATGTGAGCATGGACTCTTTATGTTTGCTTATTGCAACAAAACCACAAATGCTCCTAAAGCAATGAACTGCTCTGAGTAAGAAAAAAAGATCATATTCAAGAAAAAACAATAAAAGCCCATGATTTTATCTCAAAAATCTCATCTGTATTATTTGAACAACAAATGGCACAAAGTTTCACACCACGATAGACCTACCTAGATTTTGAAGATTGTTCACTGTGGGATGAAGTGTTTCTGAAACCCTTTTTGTTATTGCAACTCTCCTTTTCTTTGTCAGTTGGAAATAACTACTTGAATCCTACTTTCAAAAATTGCAAATTTAGGTTATAGAGCACTTCAGTAAAAAAAAAAAAAAAACACGACAAAGAATGTCTGTTCTATCAATTACTAAAAGTTATCTACCTTTACAAAAGAGAATCTACTAGAGAAATTTTATAAGAAAAACAGCAACCATGATTTTGTCCTAATCTTTAGTTAGTGGTGGTCAGTTATAAGGTGGACTATTAATTTGGGTGGATTATGTGATTTGGAAAGGTGAGACAGATGTTGCTTTATAATTAATAGCCCATCCAACTATTAAGAAAATTAGGAAGAAATTGCAATGGCTATCCACAAGAACAATATGTTAAAGATGGGGGAGCGAAATAAAAGCCTAAAATAACTTCTAGTACTACTCAATAAATGCATTTCTTATGAGCTTGTGGAGTGTGATCACATCAAAAAAAAAATTATACCGTCTCTCTAGGAAATAACTCCTTCCCCTTGCCAACCTAGGTTTTTATCCTTCCTGTTCCTAGTGTACCTTGTTCCTCAAACAGACGAGAAATATAAGGACCAACAAAAGATGTTTTTCTGTATTCACTATAATTATGAAGACATACATTTGATATGAATTTCTATCTCATACTCACTTAAGGCCTTATGGATTTTGAATTTCACCTCAAGCCTCAGTAACTCAAGAAGAATGGCTCTTTTTATTAAACAATAGAAGAATATCACGTTTCTTATAATGTCAAAAACAAAAGCCAGCAGTCATGCACTGATGAAAAACAGATCACAGAGTCCTTTTAATCATGTCATCTAAAAAAAAAGTCTTTACTTTCTTGTTACATCAAAACTATAAAATTACTTTATAAAATCCAAATGCATATACTCCAGAATAAAAGCTACTACATTATCATGCCCCCCAGTAATTTAAGCCAAATGTTTTTCAAATTATACATATAGATTCTAATTTACCTTTCTAAATTAAATCTTGCATGAAGTATGTGCACCAACATAAAATTTTCAGTACCGCCTGATATTTAAAGAAATTTAATTGGATTTCATTGATATTATGCCCTGAGACTGCAAAAGCACCTAATATTTCTACTTTTATTGTCTCCTGCTGGTTAACTTTTTGAAGGCATGTCTACAAAAGATACACTTGTGTTATCTTTAATGAAAACAGTATAAGGAGCCTGGTATGCTCCGGGTACCATGGACTGCACTCAAAAGTAATGACTCCTGGATGGGGTTCAGAGCAGTCGAATAGACTCTCTCTACATTTCGCATTTTTTAAGACAACGAATAACATAGGCAACCTTAGGTTGTCCTGGAGGCATTTAGATAAATTGATTTTCATGGCCTAAAGCAGATAGTTTAGAGAAAAGACAGAAATTACATCAATTGTGTCCAGTTGTTCTAGTTGTGCCTTGAAAGCCATCTGCATGTGAAATAACTGTGTACAGTACAACACCAAAGCAACCTTATTCAAACAACGAGAGATGATACATCCTGTGATGTTCTCCTTTTTTCTTTTCACATAAAATTGGGGCATACAAGGTGGTCCTGAATGGGAAGACAAATGGAGAGAAAAGTATAAATGGTTCAATGTTTAGGAGCTCATCTTCTGAAGTAACTTCACTTGCCTATTGAAGTGCTTAAGCAGTAAATGCATAAAACTGTTGACACTCATGATGGCCCTGGTATCAAAGCATAAAAACACAAGAGCAAGACCTGGGTCGTACTAGAGGGAAAGAGACATGGCAAGTTATGCAAGGAAAACCTCAGATCAAACTGCCTCAGGGAGCCGAAGAGCCACAGCATAAAACCAATCGGAGCCCATAAGAAAGTTAGAAGGAAAGTCTATCCTAACACACTTAACAACTAAACCATCTTTGAAAAGCTTTATTGAACCAAAATCAAAACTTTGTCTGTTAGAAGTAAAGTTAACACAACAGGATGCAAATGACCTCCATCTAAAGACAAGAGTAGATCAGGTAAATATTCTTGAGTAAATGCCACACTATTTAATATATGATACTAAGAGCCAAGATAATTTTCCTCATTCATTCATTCAACAAATATTTATTACTGAGTGCCTACTATGTACCTGATACTATTAGCATCCTTAGCTAGTTATTAATAAAGAAAAGAGAGCAAAGGGAAGTCACACAAGGTTGGGCACAGTCCGCTGGGAAGCAGAGGCCTGTTTGCTCACCAAGAAGCTATAGCTTCACACTCCCCCCAGGAAGCCACCAGTCCATTCCCCACAGATCACTGGGAGGATGGGATAGAACAAAAGGGAGGTAAGCACATGCCCAGGGAAGTGAAAACGGTGCAGGGGGAGGTACTGGACCATAGAGGCCTGCAATCTAACCTGGGGAAAAGATCATTGGCTAGCGGGGGGGTGGCCAATGCAAGCCCGGGAAAGTGTGGGAAGCTGATAGGTTATTTTGAAAAGCTTCTGTTTCCTCCCAAGCCCGAGAATACACAATTTCAGGAGACAAAGAACTCTCTCGCTCAGTGACCCACACTCACCCCTTTCCTCTTCTCTCCCACCTGGGAACATGCGACCATGAGGCTCTAGTGGCCGCCGGGAGCTCACGGCAGACTGTGTGGGCTCCGAAAGACTATGAAGCAGAAAGGCTGGGCACTGGCCTTGGCCTTGGCATTGTTGAAGATGCTGATTATATTTCAAAGGTGGGGGATAGAAAAGAAACAACAAAAAGTAAATTATATAGATGATGATAAGTGCTATAGAGGAAACAAAGCAAGTCATGGTGGATAAGAAACGCATGAAAGGAGTAGAATCAAGAAAGTGTTTGTTGATCTAATGGAGATAAGCAAGCCATGCAGACATCTGTGGAAACAGTGGTCTACATGGAGAGAAAAGCAAGGGTGAACTCCTGATGTAAGAATGTGTCTGGCTTATTTGAGGAAGAACAAGGAAACCAATGTGATTGGAATGGAATAAATAATAGGTGAGAGAATGGGGATCAGATGTGGAGCCTTGTAGGCTAGTCCCGTGGTCGGCAAACTGCGGCTCGCAAGCCACATGCGGCTCTTTGGCCCCTTGAGTGTGGCTCTTCCCAAGCCTTAGGAGTACCCTAATTAAGTTAATAGCAATGTACCTACCTATATAGTTTAAGTTTAAAAAATTTGGCTCTCAAGAGAAATTTCAATCGTTGTACTGCTGATATTTGGCTCTGCTGACTAATGAGTTTGCCGACCACTGGGATAGTCTAAGGGCTTTGGCTTTTACACTGACTGAGATGAGAGACATTTTGAAGATTTTGAGTAGATGAGTGAGATGATATTGTTTAGAAGAACACTCTGGATGCAGTGCAAAGAATAGATTATAAGTAGGCAAATGTGGAAATAGGAAATATCAATAGCAACCATTCAGGCAACAGGAAGTAGTAACGGAAGCGATGAGAAGTGATCTGCTTCCAGAGCAGGATTTCTCTACCTTGGCTCCATTGATATCTTGGGCCAGATAATTTATTTTCTGAGGATTGCATTGTGGGGTGTTTAGCAGCATCCCTGGTCTGTGCTAATTAGATGCCAGTAGCAAATCCTTACCTCATTTGTGACAACCAAAAATGTCCGAACACTTCCAAATGTCCTGGAGAAAAAAATTCAATCCTGGTTTAGAACAACTATTCTAGATATATTTCATAGGCAAAGCCAACTCGAACTGGAAAAAGATGAGTCAAGTATGATGTATTAGCTAAACATTTTGTCATCATAATACAAAAAAAAAAGAGTGGCACAAATAAAACAAATAATCCAGAGTGTGTTGGGGTGGGAGGAAGCACTATACAACAGGGTCACCCAGAAACCAGCCTAGAGAGGGGTCTGCCATCCTAAATGACTCTAATCTATTTAGTAGCTCACAAGAACAAAAGCCAATTCTCAACTTGTGGGAAGGGAGAAAGAAAATATGGAAATCAGACAACAACAATTTTTAGAACATGAGTTCAGCAGAAGCAATTGCATACTTCCCTTTCATTCAGATCTCATTGGAGAAAAACCTAGCCATATACATATAGCTACAAAAAAATCTGAAATGTAGTCTTTAGCCAGGAATATATATGGCCAGTCAAAATGTGGGTGGAGAAGAATCTATCACTAAATGAAAGAATTGAAAATGGAAGATAGTTGTCCTGCCAACAAGGTCTCCAAAGTTTAATTAACTGGGAGGATCATGTTACCATTAATCTTCCTGGGAAGAACTACTGGTGGAGCTTGTTTGTCGAGGTGGTGGGCAGGGAAGGAGATGAGGAGTTTGGTTTTGAACATATTAAGTTTAAGATGTTTATTTAACACCTAAATAGAGATGTTCACTAGGTTCAAAGAAAGCTTTGGAACAGAGATATAAATTTGGGAACTCAAGCTTGTAAAATGGATAAGCTCACCAAGGGAGTGTTTAGACAAGAGTGAAGAGTTCCAAGATGTCTGAAGGTCCTCTAATGCTTACAATTCAGGAAGAAGCAAAAGAATCAACAAATGAGATTGAGAAGTAGCAGCTGATAGGAAGAAAATCAGTGGAGTGTTCCAAAACCCTAGTGAAAAAGTGTGTTTTAAGGAAGGTAAAATGATCAATTATGGTGGAGGCTGATAAGTTCAGAAAGATGAAGATGGAAAACTAGCCATAGTGATGTTGAAAAGAGCAATATGGAGAGGGGGCAGGTAGTGGATGTTAATATGGGAGAGAAAATTGGAGAAGGGGCCTGGAAACAATTATCATGGCAACCTGTCCAAGGAGCTTTACTGGGAGCAGGGGAATGAGGAGACGTGATGCTAAGTTAGAGGCTTTCATCCATTGATGAATTCTATAGCATGTTTGAATACTAATCCAGAAGAGAGGAAGGAAATTAACATTAATTTTTGTTAATTTTATCCAGCACCTCAAAGGTTACCCAGCTTGAGTTCTGCTATAAATACCATTCTATTAATTCTTTTTATTTAAAAAGTGAGTGATAGATCATGGAAAATTCTGTGTTTTTATCAGAAAGTGAAATATAAAGCAAGAGACATAAAACTTTCATATATTGAATTCTATATTATTTGAGATAATAAGGTTGACATTCAGTCAATATGTGCCAGTATAGCCATCTACAACTAAACATTTTCCTCTAATCTGATTATCTTTGTGTCTAGCTATATGCTGCTCACAATAGACAAAACTAAATCATAAAAAAAAAACAGAAAAGGTGAATGTCAAATAATAGAAAAAGAGATAACAGGTAACTATTAACAAAATAAATATTGGTATAACTATTACTGCAAGAAACAGCTTTAAAGCAGTACATAATGATAACAGTTCAAATCATTTGGAAGATAAAGCACTCAGAAAATTGTCTGTCTATCTATCTATATATATATATGTATATATATATATAAGGCTAATATGCAAAGTGTCCCCATGGGAGTTCAACTGAGAGAACGAGAGTTCTATCGCTTCCTATGATGTGCACTGACCACAAAGGGGTGGCGCAGAACAAAGGAAGGCCCTGGCTGGCAGCCAGGAGGCCCCAATCAACCCTGATCTCCAGCCAGGCCTAGGAACCCGACCCGTGCATGAATTTCATGCACCAGGCCACTAGCATGTAATAATACAGCTGGAAATATATAAAGCAAAAATTAACTGAAATACAGAGAATCATTGACAAATGCACCATCATAATAAGAATTGTAACGTAATGCAGTTACATTATATGTACACACACACTAATCAATAAGTTTGATCTAAAAGCCATAAGTAGAACACTTTCCTATATAATAAAAGCCTAATATGCTAAGTGTCCAGTTGTCTGGTAGTCCGTTCAACCAATCAAAGCATAATATGCTAATGGTAAGCTAAGGCTGCTCAACCACTCGCTATGATGTGCATTGACCACCAGGTGGGTTAGCTTGCTGCTGAGGTCCGATCAGGACTGAGTGAGACATGCCGGACTTGCACTGGAGCCCTCCCGCATTCCCTCCCCAGCCCCAAACGTGCACCAGTGGGGCCCTCAACCTGGCCTGCACCCTCTTGCAATCTGGGACCCCTCAGGGGATGTCAGAGAGCTGGTCTTGACCCAATTTCACAGGCCAGGCCAAGGGACCCCACTGGTGCACAAATTCCTGCACTGGGCCTCTAGTACCTGATAAATAGGGAGATCATATTTTTTCCAAGTACAAATGGAACAACTGCAAATATTGACCTTGCGCTGTAACTACAAGCAAGTCTCAACAACTGTTAAACTCTGACCATAACTCAAGAAGGTTATACAGCAATAGAAAGAAAACTTTCCAAGTACAGTTAACCCTTGAACAACATGGGGGTTACTAGTAAGGGCTCCAACACCGCCAACAACCCCCCCACACCAGCACACAGTCAAAAGTCCACTTATAACTTTTTAACTCCCAACAAACTTATCTATCAATAGCCTACTACTAACTGGCAGCCTTACCATTAACATAAACAGTTGATTAACACATATTTTGTATGTTACATGTATTATATACTGCATTATTATAAAATATTTTTAAAATCACAAGGAAGAGTTCATTCTTTTTATGTCTATTTCAATATATATCACATCTTCTTTATCCATTCATCTATTGATGGGCACTTGGGTTGTTTCCATATCTTGACTATTGTAAATAATGCTGTAATAAGCATAGGGGGGCATATATCTTTTTATATCAGTGTTTTGTATTTCTTTAGATAAATACCCAGAAGTGGAATTACAGAATCATATGGTAGTTCTATTTTTAATTTTTTTATGAACCTCCATACTGTTTCCCATAGTGGCTTGAGAAAGTATATTTACAGTGACTATTGAAAAAAATGTGTATAAGTGAACATAACACACAGTTCAAACCTATATTCCCCTTGGGGGAAATTTTAAAATATAGTTTTAAATAATACACAGATCAAAGATCAACCGGTTCCTGTAGATTAGATGGTGTCTATGCTATGCTAGTTGTTAAATATTTTTTATATCATCCTATAAAAGACTAATAGAAGAGCTAAATCTCTGGCATGATTAAGAAATAAACAAGGGCCGAAACCGGTTTGGCTCAGTGGATAGAGCATCGGCCTGCGGACTGAAGGGTCCCAGGTTGGATTCTGGTCAAGGGCATGTACCTGGGTTGCGGGCACATCCCCAGTGGGAGATGTGCAGGAGGCAGCTGATCAATGTTTCTCTCTCATCGATGTTTCTAACTCTCTGTCTCTCTCCCTTCCTCTCTGTAAAAAATCAATAAAATATATTTTTTTAAAAAGAAATAAACAAGGAAGAGAACACAAAAAATATTAGGAATAAAAAAATACTATAATGCCTTGGCCAGTGTGTTGATTAGGCATCACCCTGTGTAGTGAAAAGTTGTGGGTTCAATTCCCAGTCAGGGCACATGCCTGGTTTTGGGCTTGATCCCCAGTAGAGGGCTTGCAGGAGGCAGCCAATTGATGATCAATGCTCTCACATAGATGTTTCTCTCTCTCCTACTCCTTCCCTCTCTCTCTAAAAATCAATTTAAAAACTTTAAAATAAATACCATACTAAAGATACCTGGGTGTTTTTTAAATGAATGGAATAATAAACATATGTAATAAAAATTAAAATGAATACCAATAACTTTGAAAAAGTATATCCTAGAATGATGAAATTTATTAAACTGGCTCAAAAAGCTATAGCAAAAGAGTATGCCATGCCCTAACCGGTTTGGCTCAGTGGATAGTCAGCCTGCGGACTGAAGGGTCCCAGGTTCAATTCCGGTCAAGGGCATGTACCTTGGTTGCAGGCACATCCCCAGTGGAGGATGTGCAGGAGGCAGCTGATCGATGTTCCTCTCTATCAATGTTTCAAACACTCTCTCCCTCTCCCTTTCCCTTTCTCTCTCTCTCTAAATATATATATATAGAGTATCCCAAAACTATTTAGGAAATTAGTTAAAAATATACACTATTTTCCCTCCCTACCAAAAGAAAACATAACCAAATAATTTTAGAGCTAAGTTCCTACATTCATTCAAGGAATAAATAATCCCTAAATATAAGCTTTTCTATAGAATATAAGATTAAGAAACAGAGTCTAGAATATCTTTGATTCTCACCCTAGACAAGGTAATAGAGTGTAAAATTATAAGCAAATCTTATTAAATAACACAAATAGAAAACTCCCATATAAAACATCAACACACTGCATCCTACAATGCATTTAAAAAAAAAAACACATACAGGAGAGCCAAGATGGCAGCATAAGGTATAAACCTGTGTGTGCTGCCCGCTACAACAACATCGAAACTACAACTCTAAGACAAAACAGCTATCATCCAGAATCACAGGGAAAGCTGGCCGAGTGGAAGTTCTACAACTAGAAGGAAAGAAAGAAGCGCATTGAGACTGAGTAAGAGGTACAGAGGCGCCAAGAACAGAGGTACAACTGTGAGCGCGAGGCAGGCTGCACCTGGGTGCGCGGTTTTTTTCGAAAGCACTGAGCTCATTTAATGCGAGATCCAGGGGTCCCAGACTCCTACGTGGAGAAACTGGACTGTCTTGCAGCGGTTTGGAAAGTGAGGGTGGCTTTCTCGCAGAGCTGCTTGCAGGGATCATTGTTGCCGTGGGGGAGCAGGACTGCAGAGACGCGGAGTCGCGGAGATGCTGACGACAGCCATTGCTGTTTGCTCTGCCCTGGTGATTCTCTGAGACCCTGGCCCACTCAAATTACATCCCCTCCCAAGCTGTGCTCAGCGGTGCAAAGGAATCACCGCGGCTTTTGCAGCCTAATCTAACTGCAGCTGGGTCAGAGAGCTCCAAAACTTCCGAATCCCAAACAAAGAGGAGAAACCTGCTGGTATCGCTGTGGCTCCTGCTGGGTGGACTCACACAGTGGTTGACTTGGAGATCCAGGAGCCAGGGTACCCCTGGTCAGATACCAGATTTCAACTCCTCACATCCATAAGGGACACACTCAAGAGGCAGACTCAGTGAGCACCAAAGCCCCACTGAAGCAAGTCCTGACCCATAAGGGTGTCTCCAGCACATCAGTTCTCCCATTTTAGACACAGCTGAGCCTCACAGCCAATTGGCCAGTGGTCAATTCCTCCCAGTGATACCAACAGTAATCAAAGTTTAACTACAACAAGACTGAGAACACAGCCCACAAAGGGGTACACCAAGAGTGTCCACCTCAGGTAATTAGGGAGGCTGAACCACTGGTCCCTAGTGGACACTTAGCACAGAAAACCACTTTCTCAACACAGGGAAGCATAAAAAATGCGGAGACAAAGAAAAAGGACACAAATGACAGAAATGGAGGAAAGCAAACTACTGGAAATAGATTTCAAAACCACACTTTTA
>NW_006290675.1:1075594-1087463 GCF_000327345.1 Myotis davidii | reverse complement strand
TTGAAGAAGAGGAAGAAGAAAAAGGTAAAGATAAAAATTATGAACAACAAAGTGACAACAAATAAATATCTATCAACAAGTGAACCTAAAAATTAAGTCAGAATAAACTGGTGAATATAATAGAAGCAGGGGCATAGAAAGGGAGTGAACTGACAATTCTTGGGGGGAAGGGGTGTTGGGAGTGCGGGAAGAGATTGTACAAAAATCTTATACCTATGGATGAGGACAGTGGCAGGGGGTAAGGGTATGGGGTGGGGTGGGAACCAGGTGGAGGGGAGCTATGGGGGGGAAAAAGAGGAACATCTGTAATAATCTGAACAATAAAGATTTATTAATTTAAAAAAAAACACATACACACATAATGGCCAAATTAATACTTTTCCGGGAAAGGCAAGGATTGTTCAACATTAAGAAATCAACAAATGCAACTTCTATTCAAGTGACAGAGTAAACAGACACTTTAGTAAGCCTCCTGGATTCAAAACTCATATAAAATGACAGATTACACATAAAAAGAGAGCACTCAAAAGCGCTAACTACTCTATTGATATGTCATATTGAAATAACTATTATTTTGTAAAATCCTAAAAACCAACATTATTAGGATAAACTGTTGGTCGTGATATATTAGTTATTGAAAATATAACTATTCTGTGTAGAATTTTTATTACTATGGTCACTTATGAAATGGATTAAGATTTAATTTCTTGTCATTGAGTTTAGGCTTCTAATGTACACTAATAACAGCAACATTCAGATATCCTGTAATGAGAAAAACTTTTAAAATTGTTATCTATAAATTAAACAGTTATAAAAACTTAACTGTGATATGTTTGCCTCACTCTAACTTGGAAAGAGTTTCCATTACCAATCCAAGGTTTTAAAAAACCATTGGTCTATTTGAGTTTTCTTCTTGTGCCAATTTTGGCATCTCATACTTTCTCCCAAAAAGTGTGTAATTCAGGATTTCAATTATTCTGTATGATTGCATATAAAAGAACACAATTATTTTATAATTTATAACTTCTGCTACCTTTATAGCTATTTCTTTTCATTTTGTATTTTATTTTTTCTCTTTCTCAGTCAATTTCAGAGAAAGTTTATCTCTTCATATTAATCTTTTTAAAAATATCAACAATTTCTTTTAAAGAGACAAAATATATTTTTTTATTTTTTTACTTTAAATCCTCTAGTATTTTTTATAAAACATAAGATTGGTTAAAATAAGACCAATAAATCTCCAGCATACACTTAACTAAAGAAAGGAAAACAATATTAATACCAAATAAGATTACAAAATGAAAATTGTCATCAGAAAACTATTATTGAATCTATCAAGAAAATTATGTCATGAAACTTTTTGCACTTAACAACAAAGATTTGAAATACATCTGAGTCACCACAATACAGGCAGATGGGCTGAGGGCAGCTAATGAGAAGCACAGGTGTCTGTCCCATCATGTTCTCATATGTATCCTGTCTATCCCCTAATGGGTGCTCCTTGCTTACCCCTCAAAATTTACATAATTATTATAATTCACTGAGTAGTAATTTATGTTACTATGAAAAAAAGCTCCTAGATTTATTGAATTTTGAGTCCTGCCTGCGGTTGCCTTGGCAGGGCCAGACCAAATGATTTCGAGGGCCTCATACAGCCCATGACTAGCCCAGAAAAACATCAAAATTCCAATTTTGAAGTATGGTTTTTCTAATGAATGCATGTCACTTTTGCACCATCATAAAGTCAAAAAACCCTCAGTCAAACCATGGTAAGTCTGTATATATAAAGCTAAAGTTGATACGGTCTGCTGAAAGAAATTGAGTTTTACTGAGAAAATGTTACATAAATCCTATAAAGAAAATATAAATCTCTAAGAAGTCTACGGATCAAACGGATCCAAATTAAATGGGGATAAAGAAGATTTAAATAATATACTTAAAACTTATCTGATAAATAGATAGCTCTCCAATAGGAAGTTTGGCCCCTGCTGGCAACCGAGATGATATGGCTTTGCCATTCAGTTCTCCAGGCAGCTAAGCCAGGCATGCTCTCATGGAAATGGCAAAGGACATTAAGCTAGAGCAGCGGTTCTCAACCTGTGGGTCGAGACCCCTCTGGGGCTTGAACGACCCTTTCACAGGGGTCGTCTAAGACCATCGGAAAACACATCTATAACTACATATTGTTTTTGTGATTAATCACTATGCTTTAATTATGTTCAGTTTGTAACAACGAAAATACATCCTGCATATCAGATATTTACATTACGATTCATAACAGTAGCAAAATTACAGTTAGGAAGTAGCAATGAAAATCATTTTATGGCTGGGGGTCACCACAACATGAGGAAGTGTATTGAAGGGTCGCGGCATTAGGAAGGTTGAGAACCACTGAGCTAGAGGAAAACATGAATGCCTCTGGATGCTCTGCTCGGAACTGTAACTGAAGCAAACCAAAAGGAAACGCAGATTCAAGGGTAGGGAAGTAGACTGTCCCTCTTTATTGAGAGGGGCTAGACATTCATTCACATAGCAAAGAGCGGATTCAGAGGGGAGGGAAGAGTGGAGATAACTCATGCAATCAGTCCTTCATCTGGGAGCCTAGGAAAGAGAACTTAGTGTTTAACAACCAGTAAGTGTGCATGCAATGCTCGCTGAAAGGATATGAGAAAGGAGAAAGGTTACCTACCTGACCCTCCCTGAAGGAAAATGACACAGTATACACAGGATGGAAGATTACGGGAAAATATTTTTATGGGCAAATTAACTCTAAACACTAAAGGCAGAAAAACAAATGCAGGATTTGTTCCAACTGGCAGGAATATCACTTCACAGGCTATTAACGTGGCATAAATAAGATTTCTAGTTGCTCTGCTAATGTTTCTCTTTTCCTTTCTGCTTCCACTTAACTTTTCTCTCAAAGAACAGTGGAGGAACTTCAAACATTCTGTGACATTTTGGTCTTTACAGGAGGAAAAGTTATTTAAAGTGCTTCAGAGGATTTCAAGAAGAGTAACAGTTTTTCATCTTTGCCATATCTATGACTTTATTAATAATGATATTTCCCCTTTCGAGGGAAAGTATAGCAGTTTTTAGCTGGTTTCCTAATCACTTAATTAAAAGCTCACAGCCAAAGCTTTGTATATCATACAATGAAAATAAGGAAAGCACTGGATGTCATCACTCAAGCTCTGTGAATTGATGATGAACTTTAATAACGGGTGATGAATATGATACTATGATAAGAATGGTTTCATTATGTTTCACAATACTGCCACCTACATCTCCTTGGCCATGTTTCATTTATACTATTGTTCCATTCAAAAAGGATTTAAAGTTTTGAATGGTCTTGACTCATTCAAGTATTTTGCAATGTTAAGGATCCATTGTTTTATTATTAACTCCTGATATGCAACACTAGGAAGAGGAGGGGGGAAAAATAAGTGTTCTCACTTGTTCAATGCCATATTGTAGAAGAAGGAAAAGACTGTACCAATTGAGGGAGGTGGTGAAAAAAAGACTTCTAACAGTAACATGAAACAGTACTTTTAATTAAAATTGGAACGCTTTAGGCAGGAGAATTGCTCAATTTTATGCCCCCTGAAATAACAAAATAAATGAATTATACTTTAGTTACATGAAAAGAATGCCTTATTTTTAGCAAATTTTTAAACACCCTGCATAAAAGATTAATAGATGCAACAAAATGCATTAGACAGATGTGGATATAATACTTGCTCCAAATGCCAGCTGGGTTTGTAATTACATTTTTGGAGACACTGAAGACCTGAATGGCTGCACTGAATGTGGTATATATTATTTCCCCATGGTGAGTGCTAGTCATAGACACTCCTTTTTAATTAAAAAGGACATACAAGTATACTTAATATATAATGCATTTCATTATAGTTAATACATATTATAAATTAAATAAGATATATATCCTTACATTAAATTAATCTAAAATAAATTAATTGTAATAAGTATTGGGAAAATTTTCCTGGTACTAAAAAGGACATAGAGATATATCATTTTTAATGTGAGATTTGATCTCTATCACATTGCCTATAACCAGAGACAGACGGCAATTCCAATGGGAGGAAAATAAAGAGAAATACTAGTTCACGGATTAGAGAAGTTTTTTAAACAGTTTGATCAGTAATCCTGCTATTTCTCTCATTGGCACTGAAGAAATTTATCTTCCATTTAAATAAACCTATAACCGAGAGATGAAAGCATTCACCAGACAGGTGGGAAAGGACAACCAACTCAAAATTAGATGCCAGAGAAACCCGGCAAAACCAGCATGCTGGATTTTCATATTTGGTCAAGACTGCAGGTGAAATTAAAGGCTGAACGGAGACAATGATTTGCAACTGCCACGACACGTCTAAGGAAGTCACTTTTTAAGGAGAATGACAATGAAATAAATTTTAAGCACCAGAGCGCTCTCCTCCCTGCTCCCTCCGGGGCTGCCAGAGGTCATCCTCCTCTCCGGCCCCTGGAAAGGGAGAGGGTTTGTTTCACCAGCATTCTTGTTATTCCCATGACAGTTCTCCTCCAGCCTCCTGAACGCCAGCCCTGTGTCTGTGATCACCGCACGCTCAGGACAGAGTTCCCAGGGACGCCGGTGCTGGCTCCCCTTGACACCACGCTCTTTCTGCCCGATGATTGCCGCAGAAGGGAAATGTGAAGAAAGTGTCATTTCTCTCACAACCCTTCAACTTCACTCTCCACATACAGAAACCTCCTTCACTGAAAAAATGGGAGTATCTACAAAGTGTTATCTGTGTGTGAGAAGGAGTTACCTTGAAAACTGTATGCTAAACGGGACTCTTTGGGGAGTCCAAGGACAAAAAATTATGGGAAAGTCCCTTTCCTAGTTTTTACCTTTCTGTTGGAGGCTCTACCCTTCAGTCTGTCAGAGGTAATGCTTTCTTTTTTACCTTCCCTGTGCAAACCTGCACTCCTCTTGGAGAGATTCCAGTTCCTTCCCTTCAGAGGAACGTCTGGCCTGCAATCTGGCCCCTCCTCAAGCCCTGTAGCTCATCTATTCCCCCAGATTGAATTCCTGCATATAGAATTCCTCAAATGTGTCAGCTGGAGCCTCTAGCCAGGAAGTGGTGCCCTGTGCTCAGGAAGGCCCAAGGCTGGTCTGCTCAAGGCTCCCAACCTCTGTGAGATAAAGACGTGCTTTCTTGGTCTTCCCCAAACAGGCTGTGTTGCCTTTTTTTCTTTAACTATATTCTCTCTCTCTCTCTCTCTCTCTCTCTCTCTCTCTCTCTCAATTCTTACAATGTGGATGTAGCATGTTTTTCCATAAATGAAACCTCATATTTACCTAATAAAGACACTAAATTATATTGTTAAACTCAATAAAGCTAGTTTCCCTTTGTTCAAACTTCTTGTAGGCAATGTGTCGAGCAGAGGTTTGCACAGTATGGTCTGGAATCCCTGGAGGTTCAGAAGGTCAAACTGCTTTAAATTAATAACTGAGGCGGTATGTGCCTTTTCTACTCTCCTCCTCATCGGAGTGTACAGTGAACATTTCCAAAGGCTAGGTAGCCTCTATAGCCATCATCGTTCTGACAGTTAGTGAAATAGATGCCTGTGGATCCTTATACCTTCTAAAATCTTCCACAGTGAGCCCTTTGGGGGTCTTCCTTAATTTTTAAGAGTATAAAAATGTCTTGAGGCCAAAACATTTGAGAACCACCGGCACAGTAGGAAGTAAGTACAAAACCACCGATTTCCACTCCTTTAAATCATAGACTGAGCCACTTCCGATAGATGCTCTTCAGGTATATCCCAAATGCTGAGAGTTTTACAACTGCAACTTTTCGTTACCTTCAGCATATCAAAAAAATCTTTCTTTTTTAAAATATATTTTTATTCATTTCAGAGGGGAAGGGAGAGGGAGAGAGAGATAGAAACATCCTATATCATAAAAGCCCAGCAACCAAACAACATAATGACCAGGAGAACTGGTCAACCAGTCGCTATGACGTACACTGACCACCAGGGGAGCGTCACTCAGCTGACCAGTATGAGCAGCTGCTCCCACTACAAACCCCAGGCCTACGGGCATGAACCCGGGCTGCAAGCATTGCCTCCTTGCCCCAGGCTAATCCTCCTCACTCCCTGCTGCCTCTTCTGGATGCCCACAGGCCATGCAGCGCTGCCACTGGGCTTACAGAGCTGACCCTGGAGGTTGGGAGGCCGGTTCGTGGCTGCCATGGGATGGAGGCCTACTCCACCGCTCTCAGTGCTATTGTCCCTGGGCCTGGCCCAACTGGGTCCCCTGGAGAGGCGAGTGCTCCGGCTCCACAGAAGATGCCAGACCAGGGAGCAGCCACTCAGAGGGTGGGTCCACAGCCACTCGGCTGACCTGGATGAGTGGCACTCCCACAGTGGGCCAACCCCCACAGGCCATGCCCCCCACCAGTGAATCCCACATGAATCCCATGTGCCAGGCCTCTAGTCTCTTTGTATAAAAGCCTAATATGCAAAGTGTCCCCTTGGGAGTTCAACTGGGAGTTCTATCATTCGCTATGACATATGTTGACCACCAGGGGGCGGCACAGAATGAAGGAAGGCCCCAGCCAGAAGATCAGCAGCCAGCAGACAGGGAAGGGAGGCCCCAGCTGGCAGCTGGCAGTCACTAGGGACCCTACCCATGCAGGAATTTCATGCACTGGGCCTCTAGTCAATGATAAAAGGAATCATTGATTGGCTGCCTCCTGCACGCCCCACACTGGGGATCAAACCCACAACCTGGGCTTGTGCCCTGACTAGGAATAGAACTGTGACCTTCTGGTTCATAGGTCAACACTCAACCACTGGCTAGGCCAAAAATATCTTTCTAAACAGAAATCTAGTAGTGTAGTTTCCTTTAGCCAAGAATTTGAATTTTTATTTTTTCCTAACTCCATAGTTGAAAATTTCTTCCCCTAGGAGGTATCTATATATTTATATCTATATATTGCCTATAGTTTCAAAATAAGTGAATATACATATATTATATAGAAAGTCTTGTCGTTTCAGCTAACCATTCTTGTAGTAGACCATATATAAGAAATCAAGGAATTTCTGTAGATCTTGTGTCATCTCTATAATAGATGAGCATTTACACTCTACAAAATAATAATCTTAGAACCCTTAATTTACTAGAGATAAAAAATGAAACCAAACAAATCAGACTTTATTATTATTATTATTTCAGAGAGGAAGGGAGAGGGAGAGATAGAAACATCAATGATTAGAGAAAATCACTGATTGGCTGCCTCCTGCACACCCTACACTGGGAACTGAGCCTGCAACTCAGGCAATATGCCCTGACCAGAACCAAACTGTGACCTCCTGGTTCATAGGTCGACACCCAACCATCAAGCCATGCTGGCCGGGCAAATCTTTAAATGCATTTCATCCAGAATGAGCTCTAATAGATAACTACTGAGGAACTACCAGGGCTGTCATTTGCCATGAAGTTTGAAAGCAAACAACCAATCAACATTGACCGTTCAATTATAGTTTAATAATCACTAAAAAAAAATGCTTCCTAATTTTTTAACGTTTCTGTTTGATCACCTATATTCTGGCCACCTTAAAAACAACAGGCAGGGGGAAAGCAGAACTATATCAATAAGCTAAATTTAATTTGTAAAGTTGATATCTAGTTTTCTATCCCATATGACTTCTATATGTACCAAGAGCTTTCCTGTAATTTACTAAGAAAGCACTTCTCTCCTGGACTATGGGAGCTACCTATTATTTTATCCCAGATCTTCAGAGGCAAAGCCTAGCTCAAGAACTTATAAAACCCAGCTTCTTGTTCATAGTCTTTTTACCACCTTAAAAATTACCTTCTGGCCCCAGCCTGTTTGGCTCAGTGGATGGAGTGTCGGCCTGCAGACTAAAGGGTCCCAAGTTCAATTCCAGCCAAGGACACATGCCAGGGTTGCAGGAAGCAGCCAATCAATGATTCTCTCTCATCATTGATGTTTCTATCTATCTCCTTCCCTTCCTCTCTGAAATCAATAAAAAAAAATATATTTTAAAAAAATTACCTCCTGGTGCCAGATGTACTGAGAAATTGCTAAAAGTGGTTCACAACCAAAAATAATGGTCAATACTAAAAGACTTAAGGAATTATGAAAAAATAATCGGCCTCTATTTTTATAACTGACTACTTTAAACATATTTTTAAAATCAGCTTTGTTGTAAGATCACTCAAGCATTATAAAACCTAGTTGGAAGTTACTTCAAAGTTGTTTCCACTGGCTTTTCATTTTGTTAACATTAATACACAGAATAGAAATCACAGGCATGATTTAGAACTCAGAACAAACTCCAGAACCTACATGGCTCCCAAGTGCCTATATCTTGGAAAAATAACAGAAATATCAAACACCCCCCTACTTTGTCCCTTTCCCCTCAGTACAATAGTTAAAATAAAAGAAGCTTCTCTGTGTACCTGCATTGTGAAATGGCCTCCGTCTTTATTGTCACAGTTTCAGGGTGCTAGCCAAGCCAAAACACCCAGTTCTTTAGAACTGAGCTTTCATACACATTCTCTGCTGAACTGTTGAGTCCATGTGTCCAGGGTTCTGCCTTCCTGATTGCACCTGACCTAGAGGGTTTATTGGTGGGGCTGGGCCAATCAGACATTATCTCTCAAAAGTTTTAACTAAGAGGAACGCATGGACCAGGGGTCCTCAAACTTTTTAAACAGGGGGCCAGTTCACTGTCCCTCAGACCATTGGAGGGCCGGACTATAGTTTAAAAAAAAAACTATGAACAAATTCCTATGCACACTGCACATGCCTTATTTTGAAGTAAAAAAACAAAACGGGAACAAATACAATATTTGTATTTGCATGTGGCCCGCAGGCCATAGTTTGAGGACCCCTGGCATGGACTGACAAACACAACAAGCTGAGGGATAGCAGGTGCACATACACACACACACTAGAGTTCATGCATAAACCTCAGAAGAGCCGCATGTCTGCCAGAAAATACGTGTCCACCCCACCTCTCCTCCTGGCTAATATACCAATAACTAGCAACAAAAGCTCAGCTTAGCCCAACTGCGAAAGTGCTGACCCTACCAAAAGCTAAAGGGATCATTCACATAAGGATCTGCAGTGCCTTGAAAATGGGTTCCAGCAGGAACTCATAGAACAAGCCTGGGACTGGGACCTGAGTGTAGTGAGCCAGGGTAGAATATGTAGCTGGATAATGGAGAGATTGCTAACTCGAAATATTCTCCCATGACTTAGAAACATGCACTTGCAACAACCTCTCACAGCGGTTCTCAACCTGTGGGTCGCAAACAATGAAAATACATCCTGCATATCAGATATTTACATTACGATTCATAACAGCAGCAAAATTACAGTTAGGAAGTAGCAACGAAAATAATTTTAATGGTTGGGGGGGTCACCACAACAGGAGGAACTGTATTCAAGGGTCACGGCGTTAGGCAGGTTGAGAACCACTGCGAGAGTCCTGATGAGGTAAAGGCCCTAGAACTGCCTTGGCACTGCTGGGAACGGGGAAAGGACTTACAGCGGTCGCACTGTTGTATGGATCTATCATAAAAGAGTGGAGAGCACGTTGGATGGCTATGTCCACCAGGAGCACCAGTAGAACAGGCCTTGCACTAACACCTAATGTGCCAGTGAAGAGGTCACAACATCACTGAGCAGCTCAGAGATGGCGGTCCTCTGCCGGACAGGACTGACGATGGGGATGGTGTGACAGAACTGGGATCTCTACCGACAACGGAGATGGTAGGATTCTGGAACAGAGGAGGCCATGCAGCAGTACTTCAGATTCAAGTTTGATGTAACTGCTGTAGCTGGCAGCAAGACCAGATTGCTGGCCAAGAGGCCTCGACGCATGGAGATCCCTGGATGGCCACTAAACACAGGGACAAGACTAATGAGAAACCAAAGAGGTTGTTTCTTGTGACAGGCTGGTATCATTCTCCCAATAGAAGTGCAGTGCCAAGCTTGCCCAGTTTCCACTCCTGGTCAAGTTCTCAGAGTCGGTGAAACTGGACACTGGGAAAAGTGTCTAGATCTTTCCAAGGCTTTGTGTATAAGATCTGATCTCTCGTTGATACCAAAGGGCCCCAAGTGCTATCATAGCCCCCCTAACATCAGTAAAGTCTCTTTTACCAAATAAAGTAATCATCAGAATCTGGAGATTAGGGTGTAGGTATATTTGGGGGCCTTCATTCAGCCACCACAATGCCATATAAAAATACAGATGATATTCTAGCTCATATCTCCTAATATTTGCTATTTTCTTCTAACGTATCAAATGGCCAAAATGGGAAGTGGGGAAACGAGGAGTGGACAAAATTCACTGTTCCGCTTAATTGACTTCCAAGGTACACCTCTTAGTTACCTCTGGCAAAGAGAAGTCTGCATAGAGCAGTGGTTCTCAGCCTTGGCTGCACATTCGAATCACCTGGGAATCTTTTTAAAATCCTGATTTTTGGGCCTCATCCTCCAGAAAGTCTGTTTCTTTGTTACTAATGTTGTGGCCCCACCCCATAACAAAGAAACAGAATTTCCGGAGAACCACTGGCATAGATCAATAGAAACAATTGCAAAAACAGTACAGGTAGGTCATAACCCTTCTCCAGATTCAAGTCTTCTAAGAGAAAATGTTTCAGTGATAAATTCTCTTAACTTTCTATCTAAAAATAGAGTAACCTAGGGTATTTATCTGCTGTTTTTCTTAGGATAAAACATCTATAAAGAAAAAAAATGATCATGAGTATCTATATCATAAAGAGGTAATATGCTAATTGGTCCTAACGGTGTCCTAGTCATGACCAGTCAACAGGCTGTGTGCGCAGAGGAGTTGGTGGGCAGGGACGGGAGTGGGTACTTCCTCCCCCAGCGGAGGCGCGCACAGGCCTGCCCAGTGCTAATGGCACGCTGCCTCAGAGACTGAGAATGCCCATGACGGAGGCACGGAGACACGAGCAGGCCCGCTGCACTGCCCGGCCCAGAGGGGAAGCGTCAGGGTGGGGGCGGGGCCTCGGCTCTCAGCACTCCTGCGCCAGGGTCTGAAGGCGGAGAGGAAGGGAGAGCAGATGGGTCTTAGGGGGTTTAGGCCAGGAGGGGAGAGCAGTTAGGCAGTTAGGGTGATCAGGCCAGGAGGGGAGAGCAGGTAGGGCCATCAGGCTGGCAGGGGAGCAGTTAGGGGCATCAGGCAGGCAGGCATGTGAGCACTTAGGAGCCAGTGGTTCTGGATTGTGAGAGGGATCCCAGATTGGAGAGGGTGCAGGCCAGGCTGAGGGACTCCCCCGCCCCCCCCCCCACACACACACACATTCCATGCACGAATTTCATGCACTGGGCCTCTAATTTGAAATAAAATAATACCTAAAACCACACAAAAATATTCTCCTGAAAAATGTTATATACTTCTGATAGGTTACCCTCAAACATCTCGGTACAGTTATGCTGGCATTATAATAAACCCAGAGAATAAAAAAGGATCTTCCAATATTGTTCAGATATTAAATGGTATAACTAAGAATACAATGAAGTCTCTTAAATCATGTTTGTGTGCCCATTAAGTAAGAGAGAGAGAGAAAGAGGAAAGGGGTGAGTTTTTAAGAGTGGGAAAGCAGGGAAGCAATTGGCCAGCTATGCTTCTTATATATAGTCTCTGAGGTTCTAAGATAATAAACCAGACAGACTAGACAAAGCCCATTGTCAACATAAGAAATGTTCAAACCTGTAGAGAATTTTTATGAGGTTATTTGAGCAAAACTGATGACAATTGCCGGGAAGCAAAATCTCAAAGGATTAAGAAAATGCTCCAGATAATGGCAGGGTTTATTTTG
>NW_006290675.1:1061272-1075452 GCF_000327345.1 Myotis davidii | reverse complement strand
TTGTTGAATATATTTTAACTTTAATGAAGTCCAATTTATCTCTTTCTTAATTGTTTATCCTTTTTTGTGTGTGTGTGTGTGTGTGTGTTTTAAGTGCACAAATGCCATGAAATTAAATTTCATGGAAATTCAGGAAAAAAAGTTTTCTTACATTTTTTAATGCTCTCTGAAGAATTTTCTTATATAAATTTTAGAATTGTTTTATATCAAAAAGGTTAATGTCTTCACCTGGTACTTTAGTCACCTGAAAAAAAAGAAAGTTTGGGATATTTTTCAGATAATGACAGTTTTGTATCTTATTTTATACATTACAATCAAAGGAGGAAGTGTAAGGAGAGTACCATGAAATTCATTGGTGATAGATTAGGGAGAAAACAAAGCAAGGGAAATCTCTGAGACTGAATAAAAAGTAAAACTGCTAGACACATACTTCTTTTACATTGGGTGTAGGATAGTTAACAATGAACATTTACAGCACAGAGAGACGGTATGAGATGGTATGCGGAAGAACAAGATAACAAGGAAGGGTTCTGGGAGCTTGTGCTCTGGTTGGAGGTTGTGCCTGAGGGGTCTGGACAAAAAAAAAAAATGAGGATTACTCTGACATTTCAAAGGTATGTTATCTTAGATGCAAAAAGACAGCAGACAGGCTCAGTTAAGGTAAAGATTAACCTTTGTCAAGAAAGCTACTGGCCTAGGACATGGCTACCTGCCATGACTTGCTTTTAGTTAGGAAGTTTTAAATTCAGACGATCCTGTGTGGTTATTTTAGGTCTCTAAGTTTGTAAGGCCCACCGCGCAGGCCTCCCCTGAGCTTGTCAGGTTTAATATGTGGCCCCATTTTGTCCACACTATACAATCAAATCTCTAACTGTTAAATGAACAAAATCCCAATGGTAAAATAAAACAGCTGCTAAAGTTTGGCAAATATTATTTATTCCTCTTACAGTTGCATTAGAAGATGAAAGTATAATGGATGAATAAACCATTCTTAGAAACTGAAACCACACATTTCATCCAAATCCAACACAGAAAAATGCAGGTCTTGCATATCCTTAGGGAATGTTTCTCCTAAATATACGTCAACTGCTAGGCTCTTGTGGTCTTTTTCACAGAAGTTGTGTAAAGAACACTGATAGCCCTGACCTGTGTGGCTCAGTGGTTAGAGTGTCTGCCCTCGGACCTAAGGGTCCCAGGTTCAATACTTGGTCAAGGGCACATACCTGGGTTGTTAGTTTGGTCACTCCACCCCCAGCCCTGGTGTGCAGGAAGCAACCAGTCGATATGTCTTTCGCACATCGATGGTTCTCTCTCTCTCTCTCTCTCTCTCTTACTCTCTCTAAAAATCAATGGAAAAATATCTTCTGGTGAGGATTAACATCTTCTCTCTCTCTCTCTCTCCTACCTTCCCTGCCTTCCACTCTCTAAAAATCAATGTAAAAAATATCCTCAGGTGAGGATTAAAAAATCACACACACAAAAGAACACTGATACCGCTGTAATTAGCTAGTTATTAATAATAGGAAAGGAACAAAAGGAAGGCCAGACATTATAAGCTTGGCCATTTGGGAAGCTTCCGCAGCCAGCTGAAACTTTGCACTCCCCAGGGGCTACCACTTTACACTCCCCAGAGAACCGCCAGTCCATTCCCTGCAAATCACTGCGGGAAGGGACTGGAGAAAAGGAGGGTGGGCACATGCACAGTGAAGCTGAGGGAAAGTACTTGCCTGTCAGTCTAGCCTGGGAGACAAAGATAATAGGCCAGAGAGGTAGAGTCACTGCAAGCCTGTGAAAATTTGGGAATACATAATTCACTCTCTTGCCTCTCCTGTTCCTCTGGCTTTGCTCCAGTTTCCTTGCACTCACCTGTGTTCCCTCCATAGCCATGTGGACTCCACACGCAATGGACTTCAGCTGGGAACACAAACTAAGCTAGCCTGATACTGGACTAGTCTGTGCAATTATGGTATGGAAACTCTGAACACTGGCTCTAATCCTAGCTCTGCTGAAAGCAAAATGGGATGTTTTCCCTTGGTGAGATGGAGGGAAACTCAGGTGTTTAATTGCACGCAAATAAAAATCATTCATTCTTCCATGCGAGTCTCAGAAAATTCCTTTTCTTGTGACATTTCAAGAAGCCCTCTTCTACCTGCAACAGGTGAGGACATGCAGAGCTCCACACCAGTAACAACACCACCAGTGGGAGCCCAAGAAGTCCTCAAACAGTCTCTATTTCCTGGAGATTAATGGCATATTACTAAAATCTCAGAGAACACACGTTATCGGGCCCATTCATTCAATTCTCCTATTAACGTGTGTCCCAATAAATCCAAACACACTCACTTACTTGCTCCCATTGTTCTGTCTCCGACTTTGCCCAGGCCATTCTCAATACCTATGAAATCTGTTTCTCAATCTTCTCCTTTTCTCACCCTAATGTTGGGATGGCCTGGTTGCTAAGGCCCTGCTCGGAGATTACCTTTGGCTTTATGTCTTTTCAGATCAGAATAGTACAGTGGTTAATAGGTGAATGCAGGAGTCAGACTGAATTTGACACCTATACCAACTACTTCCTACTTAGGAGCAAATCAAATTTTCCTCTCTATTAAGTGCAGTTTCCTCCTCTATTAAGTAGAGATTAAAGGTTTAACCTACCACAGAATTATTGTGAGGATTAAATAAATTAATATATGTAAAATACTAGCTGCTGATTGATGGGTGCATACTGAGTTTTCAGTAAGAGTCAGCTGTCATATGCCAAAGTGAAACTAATCACTTCCTCTGCGGGCTCCAATTGCACTTTTGTTCTTCTTTACCAATCTTTCTACAGAGGATTAGTTAATATATACATCAAATTGTGTCTTCTTTAAGGACTGAAAAAGAGCCTTACTTATTTTTTATCCTTTCCAACTCTAATATTGGGAAAGCTAGCCTTCATTGAACATGCAATATGTGTCATAAATTATGTGAGTTTTTTATATGCATTATCTCATTTACCTTCATAATAACCCTATATAGCAAGAATTATTAGTCATCCCCACTTTACAAATGAAGAAACAGGTTTAGTCAGTGTTGCTCAGTGGTTGAGTGTTGACTTATGAACCAGGAGGTCACGGTTTGATTCCTGGTCAGGGCACATGCCCGGGTTGTGGGCTCGATCCCCAGTAAGGGGTGTGCAGGAGGCAGCTGACCAATGAATCTCTCTCATCATTAATGTTTCTTTCTCTCTCTCCCTCTCCCTCTGTCTCTGAAATCAATAAAATTACATATTAAAAAATTTTTTAAGAAAAACAGGTTTAGCAAGATTAAGTAACTTGCTTAATGTTGCATGGTTAATAGGGATTTTCTGATTTTAAGTCCCAAACTCTTAACCACTATTCTATATAATAAAGAGCTAATATGCTAATTAGACCGAACATCAGAACGATCATCTGGACGACCTTCCGGACAACCATCCAGACGACCTACCAGACAAAGCCAGGCCTTGTGAGGGCTGGCCAAGGCTGTGAGGAGATGTGAGGGCCAGCCAAGGCAGCCGGGCTGCGAGGGCCAGCCAGGGCTGTGAGGGGCTGTGAGTGCTGAGCCCCTCGCACAAATTTCATGCATTGGGCCTCTAGTGTTATATAATCTCCTAGTTGCTACACTATAAAAGTGTTGAATGCTACATTAAATGATCATAATCTTTACCATAAAGATGTGTATAGACTCTACGATGTTGGTGGGCACATTATAAATAACTACTACTTGCCTTGGAGAGAATAAAGTTAATAAAGTTTGCATAATTGTATCACTGAGTCATAGGGAGAACTGAAGTACATTTAGTCCTACTATTGTAGAGCCCTGCTACTCAGTGTGGTCCATGCACCAGTAGCATCATCATTACTTGAAGGCCTGTTAAGAAATACAGAATAATCTTGGGCCCCACCCCAGATGCATTGAATTACAATTGATATCTTAATAAGATCTCCAGGTCAAGAATCATTTTTATAGAGGTCATGAACCAACAATTCTTCACTTCTTAAGAAGAGAATAAATAAAAATTGTTTAGACTTAGATTCTCTTCCTAAAAGTAAATGTTAGGAGATCATGGAATAAGACACGGAAAGAAATGGGTAAGAATGCTTTTTTCAGAAGTTATTTTCAAATAATAAAGGATAAGCTAAGAAACCTCCATTCGGAAAAAGGTGTTAGCTCCTGAGGCTGTGGAAGACTTATTCTAGAATATAAGCTTCTTGAAGGCAGAGTCTTTGTCTCATTTGTTGCTGTATCCTCAATGCATAGAATAGTACCTGGCACATAGTAGGGCTACAACAGATATATGTTGACTAAATAAATGTATGTTCTTAAGATTCTAAAAAGTAGGACTGGAGGCAGGAATAACTTTCAGGGTTCTACTAGTTCAATCTTTAGAGATGTGACTTGTCTAAAGTGTCCTAATACAGAAAAGGTTTTCAGACATTAAGAAGAACAAAAGGAGAAGAGAACACAATGTTAATGCCTTACATAAGGGACAATTATAGATTATATACCAGAAAGAAAAAAATCGTCTTTTCTGGATGGCTGGGTATCAGTTCCATTCCTTGTTTTAGAAAACTCTTGCCCATAATAATCAATGAAGTTTGTTCTTCGAATGTTTCCCGAGAGATTTGCTTGGGAAAAGATGATTAATTCAGCCCCTATTTCTGGACACAAGGGACCACATCTCAGCACATGCCCAAGAGGAAAGTCAGACAGACTCTAGCTCAGGTTAAAGAGAGAACCTGTCTTCATCCCAGCATCTACTCACAATGAGCTCTGCAGTTCATATCCTCTTTCTGCGCTAAGCCTCAAGGCCAGAGACCTAATCCTGACAATGTTATGAAATAAGAAACAATAAATATATGTCCAGGTGTCAAATAACAGACAGTTTATAGCTACAGAGAATAAATGTGGACACAAAAGTCCTTGTCTCACTACGTGGCATACTGGATAACCAAGATTTCATACTATCCTTAAATACTGGTAATATCTCATTCATTTACCAATTTCGCTGTTAGAATGTTACCAAAGTTGCCAACCTTCAACTATCTTGCACTCACCATCAGTGCAGTGAAGGAAGGAGTGACCTGTTCTAGAGCGTGAGAGCGGAGTGCTTATCTTCCATTGTAAATGGGAATTTTGAAATGCTAAATAAATGAAATAAAAGCAGGGCAACTATTGTCCCACAAAGCCACCCATATTAAGGACAGCGTCATGACAGTGGCAAAATTTATTTATTTGGGCAGTTTTTTTAAACACAACTTTCTTTCTAAGAAAGATATTTCTAAGATGGTTTTTTGGTTAGTTTTATCATCATGACAAAAGTGAAACGTACAAGAAAAAGAAAATTTACTTTGTAAGAATTGAATGCTAGCAAAGCGTTTAGTAAACGGGTACTGTTCTCCACGCCGCTCTCGGCAGTGCGGGCAGTGCCTGCCTCTGACAGCCACCTGCTTACCAGCCAGAGAACTCTGCTGGGGAAACCCCGGGCAGTATTTCCTACGACGAGGAAAACTGAAAGTCTCTGCAGTGGAATGAAGCAGTATTTCAATCTACCGCACAAAGTAATTCCAGAGGGTTGATGGATGAGAGGTCAGAAATGTCAAGTGTTCCAAAAATTAAATAGTTCACTCGTAAATCACTCAACCCAGGCAAGAGCAAAAATAACAGTGCTTGTCCCAACAGCCACCAGAAAGAAAGGACACATTCCAGACACGGTGACAGCACGGCTTTCCCCGTAATCCCTCGCAGCGGCATGTTTGGCAGCTCGGGCAGGACAAAGAATAGAAATGTCCATCTTAGCGGGCAGACCCCATGACATATTTCCAAAGAATAATAGAAAGAACAGCTCATGCAGACAACAAGACAAAACCACATTTAAAACATTAAAAAAAACAACAACTGCATCTTTCAAGAAAGATCCCTGAAATACCTCTACAACTAGAAGAGCACTAAGCGTAGCAGTCACCTTGGGCTAGAAGAGACAAAGGAACGGCAAGGCGGGAGCACCTGTCTCTCCCTGATGCACACACCAAGAACACAAGTCCACGAAGTACAGAGAACCCCAAACAAAAGGAATCCAAAGAGGACCACACCAAGACAAAACACCTGCCTCTCTTTAAGGGACTGGATAATAATATGTTGATTGAATGTCTCACCATGTATTCAGCTAGTCATAAAAACAAATTGTTCTTATTCTGTAAAATTAAGAGCAATGCAGAGACTGCTTTCTGAAGTTTTCTCTGTACGTGTGTATCTCTTTACACACCTATAGGATAAATTTGCAAATATAAAATTGCTGATCAAAACCTATGTTCCTAATTTTGACAGACTTTCATCAAATTGTCCTGTGAGGACATCAATTTATCCCTTGAAAGGAATGTAATCCACCAATGAAATCTAATGAGAATGTCTGTTTACACATACTCTCATCCACACTATATTGAATCTTTGGTAAATCTGATAGGCGAAATGGCATTTCATTTTTAATTTTTATTTTCAAAATTATAAATATTAACATCTATTCATATTAAGTGCCACTTGCATTTCTTTAAAAATGAATATAGATTGTCTTTTGTTAATTTGTCACAGCCCATTACATTCTATATTTCATCAAATCGATACCATCGTAACTAGCTGGCTAACACCAATAATAGGAAAGGAGCAAAGGGGAGGCCACACATTGTAAGCCTGGTCCTCTGGGCAGCTGCGGCTTCACACTCCCCAGAGGAACACCGGCCCATTCCCTGCAAACCCCTGAGGGAAGGGGTCCAACAAGAGGAAGATGGTGCATGTGCAGTTAGGTCAGGGTGACAGGGAAGGCGCTTACCTGTCAGTCAAACCAGGAACAAAGATAACTGGCTTAGAGGGTAGAGCCGCTGCAAGCACGCAAAATCTTGGAAGGGTAATATCCCCAGACAAAGGAATTCTCTCTCTTGTTCCTCTTGCTCACTCCTGCTTCCTTGCACTCACCCATGCTCCCTCCATAGCCAGGTGGCCCACGGTCATGCAGGCCCTACATGCAGTGGAATGCAGCGGGGGACACAGGTTAACTAGCCAGATGCAGACTGGGCCATGCAAATAGGGAGCAGAAACTCTGCTCGCAGCCCTGCTGAAGATAAATGGGGCTTTTTCCATGGCAGGACCCAGAGAGATGGGACCTTGGGAACTCAGGGTTCAATTCCACAGAAATAAAGCTTTCCATACTACCTCATCCCCCCCTGAGGGCCCCAACAAATTCTTATCCCTGCAGCACCCCAAAATCCCACTTCTACTAGTAACAGGTGGGGACACAGAGAGTACCACACCGATAACAAAATCAAAGACATCATTGATTATAAAAAGAAAACAAGAAATCTCTGCCCATTAAATTAAAAAAGAATGCTTTCTTATCACCTATAATTTTTAATTTGAACATATTAAAATAAGCCTTTTACATTTAAGTGAGCATATAGTTTTGCCATGTTTCACTGTTAAACAAAGAGACGGGAAATAGAGCAAATGTCTTCAATTCAGTGTCTGACTCCTCAGAATCACTTTGCAACACTGAGTCCTCCGTGTCCTCGTGTCCACGGTTTCCCCAGCAACAGTGTCTTCTGTGCAATCAAGGGCACTGGCATTGACGCGTCCCTTAAGAACAGTTCCTCACAGAACCGGAGGCCGCCAGGGCTGGGCTCGGGGCTGACGCTGCAATTGAGAAGAGCCAGCCTGCTCTTGACTCCAGCTGCAGGAATGTCGCCCAACGAGTCTGACATCCCACCCCCCCTTCTCACAGCCTTCTGTTTCCCACCATAATGCAATTTTGATTTTAAGAAGCTTCCCCACATTCCAGTTCTAGAAACATTGAAATGTGGGAAGATGTGAATTGTAATTAGCAAAATGCCCCATAAGGAAAACTAGTCTTTGCATTGGGGATTGGAAGTATGTTTCTCAGTTTGGCAGTTTTGTTTTGACTAATATTTTTATCATTGAGAACATGCACATTTTCGTGTGGTCAAATGTATCTTTTTTCTTTATGGAGTATGAATGCTACGTTTTGAGCATCCTCCCACCACCACCACCAGCAGTATTATAGGAAAAAAATGCCCATATTTCCAAGGAACAGTTTTGTTACTTTTTTTTTAACTTTTAAATTTGTGATCTAACAGGAGATGGGGGCAAGTGTTTGTAGTGTGTGCAGTAAAATGTCTGAGGTAGAATCCCAGCTTTCTTTTTTCTCAAATAACTACGCAGGTTTCCCACCCTCATCATATACTACTAAATTGTCACATCTGTGTTGGTTTATTTTATAATTTAATTCAACATTGATCTATCAATATTCGCCTGAAGTACGACAAAATTGTCTGCTATAGTGAAACATTATGAAATGTTATAAATCTTGCAAGGCTAGTGGGCTTTCATTACTCTTCTCTTCTTCTTTATGTTTTCTGCATTTTGTTGGAATGCGTATTTCTCTCGAGCTTTCCAATCAGTTTAAGTTACAAACAAATCATTTTCATCTTTTTATTGTCACAGTATTGAACTTACATCATTTAGAGTTGCAATCTCTAGGATACCAATTTACTGTCTAAGAGCAGTGCACTCACTCCGTTTACCCAAATCGCATTCTGTAACTGAGTGAAAGCTCCTTCGGCTCGCCACATGACAGCCTTTAAGTCTAGTGACAAAAAGTTGAGGCAGGGAAAGCAACTTTATTTGGAAAGCCAGCAAGCTGAGCAGATGGTGGACTAGCATCCTAAAGACCCGCCATGACAAAGTACAGAATTCAGGCTTCTCTTATGTTGGGGGAAAGGGAAAAAAGAGAGGGTTTAAGGTCAGGAGGTGGTTGATGGACACAGACATCTGGGTGTCAGCAAGGGCCCAAGGGGGACAGTGAAACTTCTTTCCTCTTGGTTCACAAACTCTGGCTGCTGTGGTGCAGTCATAGAGGCTCCTTTTAAAAAACAATCATTATTTTGGTACAAACTTCCTTTCTTCTTTGGGGACATAGTCTCAAGCAGGGAGGTTGTTTCAGTAATTTCTGGGCTACAGGTTAGAGTCCTTTAATGATTAGCATATCTACATGTAGGACTAAGCGGAAGTTGCTAACTGACATGCCAGGCTTGAGCAAGATGGGGTCACAGAGCCTGGTTACTTATTCTATTACAATTTCCCACTGTCAATTGCTCCATTCCATAATCATGTGGAATTGGGGATAATGGGACATCGTCTCTCATCTGACTACTTCCTGTGATCAGGGTCGGCGAGGTGAGGTTGTGGAATGAAACAATTTGACCTGATCTACAAAATGTCCTTTATGCTCCCCTGAAACATGGGGTTTAAAGATTTACCATGGGTATTTCCCTATTTGTCTTAGGAGTCTTAGCCTTCTTAGCACAGCTCTTAATTATACAGTACATAATTATTATGAATGACATAACTATAAGAAGAAGAATGAGACATAATTTGAGAATACTACCTAGGTTCAACTGTAACCCATTCAGTTTCCTTGAGAAAAGTTTTGTGAACCAGTTTCGCATACTATCTAACTTTGTTCTGTTCTGATGTCCAAAGGTTTGTTGGCGCCGAGTAGCCTGTTGTCCGATTTTAGCAATATGAGTCTCTACCTCAGAAGAGGAATTGATAGATGTACAGCAAGTAGTGTTAGCAGCAGTACAAACTCCACCTTCAGCTAGCATATCATCTAAAGCTATACGATTATCAAGTACAACTTTAGCAAGAGAATCCAAGGATGTGTGCAGCCCAGTGAGGGTGGCAGCCATTTCATTTGCAATAATATCTAAGGTTTTTGATAGGTTCCTCAGTACATGTTGATGAGCTGCCACATCCCACCAAGGAAGGAAGGTGTAGCCAAAGAAATAACTGTCTCCCTCAGAGAGGTCCCGAGCAATCCTAGTGAGTAGAGTGAGAGAACTGGTCCCATGGACAGTTTCTAGAACCTTCTGGACAGAGAATGGGGTTACCAAGTAGCCCAGTAGGCAGGTTCCACCAACATGCCAACTGTCAAGGCATTTATAGGCCCAGGCCTCATTTTGGGATCCACACACAAAAACGTACCCCGTGGGAGCACATAAGATTCCAGTCATATTCTGGAAATTAAGGCTATCCCCCTGGGGAAGGTGGCTCAAGATGTTTTCCAACCAGGGGTCAGTGCGAGGCAGGGTCCAGGATGGAGTCATGTGGCAGCTCTGTAAGGGGGTGGGGGTGCCCTTCAGGTACGTCGCGTTTTGATCCCTCCAGGTTCTGCACAGTTCAGTAGAAGCGTAGGCAGAGGCCAGATTTGCACATCGGTGTCGAATCAAAGGGAGAGAAACTGGGTCAGTGAAAGATGTCTTATTATACTGACAAGCAGCAGTAGTTCTTCCACGGGGCGTGGTCACATCCGTGTGCCCCGAGGATTCGGGCTTCTTACAGTCTCTACCTGAAACCGTGGCTGTCAAGCTCTCCGGTGGGGTGAGGAAGAAACACGGAACAGGAAATTCGGAGCTAACCAGCCTCACTCGGTAAACAGCATCAGGGAATTTCATGTCGTAAGTGACTTGGAAACTCGGGATCTGAGAGAAATTTAAAACGGGCATGACCAGGGGGTCAGCAGAATCAAGCCCGGGGGAAGGTTTGACATGACAGACCCAGTAATGGGACAAGTTGGCGGAGGAGGCTATGGATTGAGATATTCGAACGAAGGAATCGTCCTTCCACGCGTGGGTGCAGCTCCAGCAGAGGGACAGGACACACAGCGCAGCCCAGAGCTTCATGCTACTTATCTCGTTCATGACAGAGTCGCTTTAGGTCTTCCAGGGGCTCTCAAGTCCTAGAAGAGGAGGGGCTTCTGGCGGCGCCACCTTTATTCCCGGGTGATGTGTCTGCGGCTTCCGTCCAGCTGATGGGCAGGTGAGTGCGTGTGTCGCAGAACCCTGAGGCTCCCGTCCCCTCGGCAGCCAGTTGCTGGTCAGGTCCCTTTTCTCTCCAGGTCTGAAGGAGGACTCGATCTCTCAGGCGAAAGGGGTGCAGGGTCACATCAACAAGATACGCAGACCTGCGGGAGGCAAACTCATGGACAGGAGTTCGAATCGTGCCTAAGGTCTTAACACAGCTATTGCCAGATCTCGCAAAGCACCGGCTGTTTCACCTGCGGGGCAGGGACCTGGGATGGCCTACCAGACAGAATTTCAAAGGGGCTTAAACTAAACCTGCATCGGGAGCCATCCTAACCTGCAACAGGGCAACAGCCACGCCTTCCCCAAGTCATACGGGTTTCCTGACGTATTTTGGCAACCTCCTTTTCAGAACGGGATTCATTTTCTCGGTTTTTTTCCTGTTGACTGTGGTCTCCAGGAAGAATGTAATTGCCAGTTGATACGCAACATTTATCTGCCGGGTGATATCGGGAATGAACGTGGGCCCCTTGTCACTTTGAAGGGTGTTTGGCCTGAGGGATGATCTCCTTCAGACGGGCTTTAACTACGGCACAGGCCTTTCCAGTTCAGGCGGGGTAGGCTTCTCCCCATCCTGAAAAGGTGTCTGCAAACACTAGCAAGTACCTGAAATTTTCACAGGCTCGAGGCATTTGAGTAAAGCCTATCTGCCAGCCCTCAGGGGGCACACCCCCTTTGTGTTGCATTCCCGTCTGCGGAGGCTTAGCAGCCGTTCTGAGCACAGGTCTCACCATGCTGTACCATTTGTTGAAGAGTCTTTTGCAAATCGGGCCCCATTGTATATTTTTGGATCTATTGCAAGGTGGCATCACCTAAGGAGTGTCGGCACGTTTGTGCCAGAACACAGCACCCAGGATTGTCTCTGGCAATCAGAAGGGTCCTTGTGCATTGCCTGTCCAGCTTGGTCAAAAGTGAATCCCATTCCTTGGCTCTTTCTTTGTCTTTGTTTAAGTATACCAGCTGGTACTGAGGCAAGGCAGCCTGAGGGAGGAGAGATCCTACCAAGCCTAGCTAATCGCCTTCTCTTGCTGCCTTCTCTGTGCCCTGGTTGGCCAATTGGTTTCCTTTGGTTGTATAGGTTTCACCCTGCTGATGGCCAGGGCACTGCACGATGGCCCTGTATGCGGGGGGGTGGCCTGTATCTAACAACAGCAGAATCTCAGAAGCATATTTAATATCTGTGTTATCGGCAGTGAGTTGCCCTCTTTCTTTCTAAATGGCTCCATGGGCAAGTCCTACTAAAAAGGCTTCCTGGGAATGAATACATACATATATATATATATATATATATATACATACATACATACATATTTCACCTGTTTACCTTCAGCCAGAGCAGGGGCTCTTGTGAGAGCAATGGTTTCGCCTTTTGTGCTGACCTTTCCGGGGGTAAGGTTTTTTGCCTATAAAGTTCTTTGTAAAGTCACCACCGCGTAACCCCAGAGCAAAGCTTACCTTGGTCCATGGAGCTACACCCATCGGTGAAGAGCTTTATCTCTCGTTCTGCTAACTGGTCAGTCAAGTTCGGCCAGCTAGACTATCCTTGCTCGAGGACACGTTCTGGAGTTTACAGTCTCAATCCGGAGCAAGTCTCATTGCGTTTAAAGCTGATGTTACTTGTAGCCTCACTTTAGGCTCGCCTAAAAGGATGGCTTTATACTCTCCCATTCCTCCTGACACATGCCAATGAAATCCCCTTTCCTCCAATAAGGAGAGGATGTGGTGGCAGCTGTACATGGTGGTAGGCTGCCCCAGGGTGAATTTCTAAGCAAGTAGCTGCAACGGCAGAAGCAAGGGGGCCGTGGTTGACGGCGTGGTCGAGTTGCCTGCAGAAGTAAGCTACCGGTGGTGGAATGTTGCCCAAGTGTGTGTCAACGTGCCAAGACGGATGCTTTGTCTCTCGTAGACATACACGTTGATTAGCAAGTCTGATAACCCTACAGCTGTGGCTAAAATTAACTTGTCCTAAATTGTGTCAAAAGCTGCTTGGCATTCCTTAGTCCAAGTAAGAGATTCCAGATCCTGTCTTTTTAAAGCCTCATAGATTTTACGATGAGTCTGTAATTTGGAACCCAAATTCGACAGAATCCTGCCAGCTTCCCAAATCCCCTCTGTGAGGTCTGCAATTGACTATTTCTGTCAGGCAGTAGATCTCCTTGACTTTGGGACAGGGAGACACCCAGGTAAGTAACCTGGTGTTTATATATCTGAGCCTTTCTCTGAGAAACATGCAGCCAAATGATTCCGTCTTAATAGAATGTTATAAGTGGAGCTTGCTGTCAATGTCATTCACATACTGAAGTAAAAAGTCCTTCATCTAACATAAGGTCCCCAAGATCTTTAGGCAGTATTTCCCAAAATAAGGTGGGAAGTTTGGTTTGATTTTTTAGGTCCAAGAGTATATCTTTTTTTAAAAATTATAGTTTACATTCAGTATTATTTTGTATTAGTTTCAGGTGTACAGCACAGTGGTCAATCATACACTTACAGGGTGCTCCCCCCGATATTTCCAGTACTCACCTGGTACCATACATAGCTATTACAATATTATTCACTATATTCCCTATTCTGTACTTTACATCCCCATGAATATTGTATAACTACCAATCTGTACTTCTTAATCCCTTCACCTTTTTCACCCAGCTACCCAAACCCCCTCCCCTCTGTCAGCCATCAGTCTGTTCTCTGTATCTATGAAGAGATGGAGAAATTTTTGAATCCCTGTAGCAAAACTGTCTGGTCATACTGCTGAGTTTCCTGTGTTTCTGGGTCTTGCCATTCAAAGCAAACAGCTGCTGGAATTCTTTGGCACCTGATATGCAGAAAAGTCCACCCTTCAGGTCCAGTACTGAAAACCATCCATATATTCCAGGATATTGGTGAGCGAAGTATATGAGTTGGGCACCACAGAATGCACGTCCTGAACTATTTCATTTATAGCTTAATATTACATAAATCCTGTTAACTTATATTAAATTTGCATTTCAGCAATTTACTATTTTATTGATGCTATGAATAGGTTTATCCAACATGTTTTCTAACTAGTTATAATTAACATATAAGGAAGCTATTCATTTTGTCACCAGGCTGATCACTCCAAACTCTTCTTAGTTTTAATACTTTTTTTAGTTTATTATTTTGAGGTTTCCAAGAATAAAATCATATTTTTATAAAAATTATAATTGTACCTCAACTTTCAGTTTTTAAGACTCTTTCTAAAATTTATTG
>NW_006290675.1:1060438-1061008 GCF_000327345.1 Myotis davidii | reverse complement strand
CAAATCCGTGCACCGGGCCTCTAGTATTACATAATATTAAAAACAAAAGGGCATTTTGATGGTATTGCCTAAAGTAGGTCATTGGATCTTGAGCATGACACTGTAATTTGCTCAGAGATTTCTACTGCGGCTGCCAGCACCACCTTCGCTCCAGCCAGAGCCACCTTCCGCCTCTTGCCTTGTCGCATGAGTTTGCATATTCCCTCCTTATTCGCTGTGGGCACCACCATCTTTGTTGTGAAGTTATGGTCAATTTGCATATTCCATCTTTATTAGATAGAATAATTTACTGATATGGACACAATAATATATATATATAAAGCTAAGCAGATTTGGAGAACCGAAGATGGCGGCATAGGTTAACACCAGAGATTGCTGCCTTGAACAACCAATTCAAATTAAGCTTGAACCAGGGAAAGGACAACATCCAGAGCCACAGGAGGGCTGGCTGAGTGGAAATTCTATAACTAGGAGTAAAGAGAATATTATATCCAGACTCAGAGGAGGTGCAGTGCTGAAGTGAAATTCTCAGGTGCGGGGTGCGCGCGGAGCGGGGCTGGCTCAGGCAGG
>NW_006290675.1:1059027-1059425 GCF_000327345.1 Myotis davidii | reverse complement strand
TGCAGGGAGCCGGGGAGGGACCACGAGAGGTTGGCTCCAGGGCGTGTCTGGCCCGTCTTGCCCAGTCCCACCCTCCCGGCCCCCTTCTAATTAATTTTCTTTCAAAGTGCACAAAATAGAATTCAAGGCCACGTGTATTACATAATATTAAAAACAAAAGGGCATTTTGATGGTATTGCCTAAAGTAGGTCATTGGATCTTGAGCATGACACTGTAATTTGCTCAGAGATTTCTACTGATTAAGGAAATATCCATCTCTACCTAATTTATAGATATTTTTGAGGAAATAGTTGAATTTTCAGTTCAGTTTCTTTTGATATGGTCTTATCTTTGACTTATCAGCACTATATTTAAAATGATGTATTAGAATCATATTATTGGCATAATTAACATAAGGA
>NW_006290675.1:1058365-1058950 GCF_000327345.1 Myotis davidii | reverse complement strand
TCCCAATTTCATTATGGAGTGCACTTTTTAACCCTTTGCGGTCCAATTTTATTTTTGGAATTCAACCAGTCTGGTCCAAATTAATTGACGGGATTGAATGTTGAACCGGTTTGCGGTGTCTCGGCCTCGACGTTGGACCTGCTCCTAGCGCCTGGTCTGTCGAATCAGCCTCCACGTTGGACCGAAAAGGGTTAACATGCACCAATATTAATATTTTATTTTGGACTTTTTTGCACTTATGTCCATTAGCAATATGTATTGGCAAGGTTTTTTTGTGATTTTTTTTTCTTTTTAAGATCTTTATCACATTAATGAAAAACAACAACTCAATTTTAAATAGTACCAATTTGCATCTAAATAATTAAAGAATTGTAAAGAACAAGTAACCTAAGATTTAATTGGGAATATGTGTATTTTAGCCTTATGAGGTACCCTGGCTGGTGTGGCTCAGTTGGTTGAGTGACATCCCATGCACCAAGAGGTCACTGGTTCCCCATCAGGGCACATGCCTGGGTTGTAGTCTCGATCCATAGTAGGAGGTGTGCAGGAGGCGACCAGTCAATGTTTCTCTTTTTCTTCCTCTCT
>NW_006290675.1:1056882-1057524 GCF_000327345.1 Myotis davidii | reverse complement strand
TTGTTGTTGTTGTTGTTGTGGTTGTCTTTTTTTATAGATTCTAAATACTCTTTAAGAATGCAATACTCTGCCCAGCCGGTTTGGCTCAGTTATTGAGTGTCGACCCATGAACCAAAAGGTCACCGGGTTCTATTCCCAGTCAGGGCACACGCCCAGGTTGCAGGCTTCATCGATCAAGTGCCTCTCTCCCTCTCCCTTCCTCTCTCTCTAAAATCAATCAAAACATATTTTTTAAAAATAAAGTCTTATGAGGTAATTTATTCTAAACTGGTACAAAATTTATAATTTTTATCAGTTTTAAAACTAATCTATATTTTGTTTCTTTCTTTCTTTCTTTTGCAACTTGATGGGGGGGATGTCGGACTGCTGGTTTCGGCCCAATCCCCACTCCCGGCTGAGAGACCCCACCTGTCACACTCCACAGACACCCTTTGAGCCCTGGCACCGCCACAGGTGCAGCCAGCCGGGGAGGGACCACGAGAGGTTGGCTCCAGGGCGTGTCTGGCCCGTCTTGCCCAGTCCCACCCTGCCGGCCACCTTCTAATTAATTTTCTTTCAAAGTGCACAAATCCGTGCACCGGGCCTCTAGTATTACATAATATTAAAAACAAAAGGGCATGACAGGATAATATGAACAAGTTT
>NW_006290675.1:1051343-1056589 GCF_000327345.1 Myotis davidii | reverse complement strand
GCATAATTAAAATGCCAAAAATTAAAGACAAAGACAGAATCTTCAAGGCAGCAAGAGAAAAGAAAACTGTTAGCTACGAAGGAGTTCCCACAAGGATGACTCCTAATCTCTCATCAGAATCTCTACAAGCCAGAAGAAGATGGCATGAAGTACTCAAGTTAATGGAAAGCACTGATCTGAGACCAAGATTACTATATCCGGCAACTGTTTCATTCAAAATAGACAGCCAAATACAGAGCTTCCTAGACAGAAAAAGGCTGAAGGAGTACAACATCTCCAAGTCAGCTTTATAAGAAATGCTACAGGGATTGCTGTAATGTTTTATCACCCCTCTGACTGCACTGGGTAGAACTTCCATATGAAAAAATAACAAGGATGCAGAGCCTCTAAGGGTTTTTTCCTTGTCTGTCTTTTTTTTTTTTTTTTACTTTTTTTATTTTTATTGAATTTATTGGAGTGACATTGGTTAATAAAATTATATAAATTTCAGGGGTACAGTGCTATAATGCATCATCTGTAGTTTCTCCTACATTTTCTACTAGCTTCACTAGACCCGGTGCTACATCTTCCTGAATGCTTAGAACATGAACGAGGCACTGGTTAAACTTTGCCTAGTATCCCATATATTTTATGTGATGTTTATGTGTTTCATTTGGTGCTATTTTTGTCAAGTTTTGATGTCAATATTACCCTTGCTTCATAAATACAAAGTTTCTTTTTCCTCTGGTGAATAGTTCGGAGGGATTATCAGAACTCACTGATGAATTTGAGACTGCAGTGCTTTGCTGGTTAACACACGGATTATATTCTAAGCTCTTTCAGGTAACTGCTGTGCTAAAATGGTTAATACTTTCATGGTGAATTTTGATATTTTATTATTTATTGGAAAAATATTTTAGTAAGGTTTTCCAATTTATTTGCATTATTAAAGCAAAATATGCTTTTTTGTAATTCTATCTAGTTTGTCTTTTATGTGTCTCTGCATTTTACCATTTTAAACATCGTTTGATTAGTACTTTTAGGAAATTTTTTTGCCTCTAATTTATTGGGTTTTTCAAAGAATCATTCTATTGATTTGATTATTAAATCTACTTTTTTGTTTTCTCTTTCACTAATATCTATCTTTGTCTTCACTAATTCCTTCTGAATGGTTTTCTTGGATTTACTTTGTTTCCCACATTTCTTATTCAATTCTGATTTTAATGCATTGTGTTCAGACAATGAGATACTTTTCATTTAATAGAATTAGCTGCAGTTTCCTGCATAATACAATATGTGGTCAATTTAGTTAATGTTCTAGGCACTTTATCCTGTGTTTTCATGGTATAAAATTACATAGCCTATGTGGCACTTCCTACTACGTAACAATTCTGTGGCCCACTCATACCCCCAGAGTTTTGTGTTCCAAGTAAGGATCTCCTGACAAAATACTTCAAGTCTTGAAGGACAGTGTCCAAGATACATAAAAATATACACAATCCTCAGTATGTTTATTCATTTGGCCAAAATTTCACGCTGCTTGGCTTCTACTGTTTGCAATTAGTAGACTGGGTTTGGGCCATGTACTATTGTCATTGGAGATGAAGGTCTTTTTGTTTGCTTGCTTAATTTGTGTCATTTTAATTGGTGTTAGAAATGGAGTAAATTGGAAATACCTTAACATTGCCATCTGTAGCTGGAAGTATTACACTTTATGTTTACTAAAATAGTTTAAATTTGATTTTATCCTGATGAAGCTTATGAGTTTTTGAAATATTCAGTGTAGAGAAAAAAAAACACAACTTATATCAACTTTTTAACCTTCTCTACCAGAAAACATTTAAGAGGCTTTTAAATTTTTCAATTTTTATCTGTTATTATGATGTTCAGAACTTTGTCATTATAGTAGACTGAATGAAACTCCATACAAAAGCACATAGAGATTACAGATAACACATCACAAAAAAACGAAATGTAATGCCATGCCAAGCTTGAAACTGAGAAATTATCTAAGGTGCCAGAAATAAAGAGGGAATTCAAAGTCAGAAAGATAATTGTAGTGAACATAAAATTGTTCATAAGAACTTACAGGAAAGTGGGCCTCATGCCAATCTGGGAAATGTGGTTGGAATTGATCCACCTTTGTAAGTGTTACCTTATCTGTAGTAAGGGACTGAAATCTCAGCCAACAAGCCTGAAAGTTTTGTAAAAATTATGACAGGAGGTTAAATGGAACTTCTATCGAGTCAGAGTTGACAACTTGGGCCCACAGATGAAAACACAGGCACTAAACATCTCTTATTCTAAAAATAAATATCAATGTCTGGGGCCTCCTGAAAGTTTCCAGAACTGTCCCTACTATAATTAACTACCACCCAAGACCAAATATAAATGAAACAAAAGCAGAGCCACTCTTGGGAGTTGGACTGAGTCTACAGCATTCTGGGGAGTAGACTATCCCCAGCGAGAATGCAAACTTACTAATGTTTTCATTTTTCAGAGTGAAGAGTAAATATATATGATCAAGTGGATAAAACATGAAATAAAAACTTTTAGAAAACAAGGAAGGTATCAAAAACTAATCAGTTATTTTAAAATGACAGAAGTAAAGATTTTTTCTATCTTGTTAAACAAAGATAGAAAAAATTTGAGTGTCTAATGAATAATAGATGCATGTCTCATGAATAATGCAAAGGCAAATATATATTAAAAACTCTTGAGCTCATCATAACCCCCCAGACTAAATGTTAATTCAGCATTGTTTGAAATAAGATGAACTTAATAAATATAGAACACATAATAAAATGAGAACATCTCCATTTTGTAATCCTTAAAACCTAATTTATATAGATAACGATCATCAACAGATGAAACAAAAAGAGACTGATGGGAAATTTGCAACAGAGAGTTTAAGCTGTCACTTGCTTAACTGGAGCATCAGTAAATGTGGGGCAATTTAATGTACAACAAATTAATGGTAAGAGAAAAATGAGAGGAAGTAGAGAGGGAGATTATTCTAGAACAAAATCTCTTAAGAAAAAAGATCAAATGCAATGAGTGGCCCATGTTTAGATCTTAATTCAAACAAACCAGCTTGAAAAAAAAGGTTTTTTGAAAAAACTGTGGAAATTTAAGGCTTGAGTATTAGATTAGAGAAAGTGTTAATAGTAATATTTTTAGGTATAATCAAACTGTGTTTATGTAAGAAAATATACATATTTATTATCAATGCATACAGAAATACATAGGAAAATGATATGAAAGCTGGAGTTAGCTTTAAATGACTTCAGGAAAAGAGTAAAACGAAAAAACAAATGGCATCAATGACAGTGACAAAAAATTGATAGTTGTTGAGTCTGGGTATATGGAGGCTCATTATACTTTATTTACACTTTTTTTGTATGTTCAATTATTTTACCAAAACTTTAAATTATATATGATGCTTAGTAACTGCTTTAATAAAGCTATTTGACACTGGTTTAGAATGTTGGTTTTATTTGCCTACAGACATTCCTAAAATGGCAAGCAGATTTCCTAAGATAAAATTAACCTCTAGGCTTAACCTTGTAAAACTCTACCATAAATATTGAAGTCAAAACAAAAAAGTATCAACATAAAACTTAAGAAGTAGGGAGGAATGTCAAGGGGAGGAAAAAAAGGAGACCTATTGTAATACTTTAAGCAATAAAAATATATATATAAAATTAAAAATAAAGAAGTAGAATGAATTACATTTCTGAACAATATAATAGGCTAGTTGCCTGAATCAACCCTTCCACTAAAGCCAATATGTATTCCTTGATATAATACAGAAAATATCTTTTATGATGCATTATGGAGTTAGCATGAGAGTAAGAAATTTTCAGGTCTAAAAAAAAGTAGAAAACTGCTGACTGCATTCAACCTGAAGGTATTTGCCTTTGAAAGAGTAACAATACTACGTTCTTCCTGAAAGAATTTGAGCACCATGGATTATATCATCCCATAGGAATCACCCACAAATCCTATTCCTGTCTTAGTAATTACCAAAAAAAAAAAATTGATTCTTCAAACCTGAGTGCAAAGCTGAAAAGGGGAAATATCATTGTTGATAACTGGCAACCAAAATCTGTTTTGAAGACCAAATTGAAATGATTCTCATTGAGAGAAAACTCAGGCAAAAATTTCATTCAGCATGATTCAGAACTATTGGTATGCCTGGGCATTGGAAAGAACAAATAAAAATTCTCTCTGGAGAAGACCTTTCCTTCCAAGTCCTTAAAGATTGTTCAAACATAAAATTCTAAGGAAAATAAGCATCATAGCAATATTTTTTCTGATATATCTCCTCGGGAAAGGGAGACAAAGAAAAAATAAATGGGACTACATCAAACTAAAAGGCTTTTGCGCAGCACAATGTAAAGGCAACACGCTGAAAGGAAGAACATATTTGCCAATGATACATCTGATAAGGGGTTAATATCCAAAATTTACAAAGAACTTACACAACTCAGCACCAAAAAAACAAAGAGGCCCACACCAAGACACATCATAATTAAAATGCCAAGGGTTAAATTCAAAGAGAGAATCAAAACCAACAAGAGAAAAGCAGTTACCTGCAAGGGAGCGCCCATATGACTGTCAGCTGATTTCTCAACAGAAACTTTGCAGGCCAGAAGGGAGAAGCAAAAAATATTCAAAGTGATGAAAAGCAAGGATCTACAACCAAGATTAACTCTACCCAGCAAAGCTATCATTTAGAATTGAAGGTCAGATAAAGAGCTTCACAGACAAGGAAAAGCTAAAAAAGTTCATCACCACCAAACCAGTATTACATGAAATGTTGAAGGATACTCTTTAAGAAAAAGAAAAAATATATAAAAAAATATGAACAATAAAATAGCAATAAATACATATCTATCAACAATTGAATATAAAAATCAAAATAAACGAACAAGGAATCTAATGAACAAAATACACTGATGAATAAAATAGAACCAGAGGCATGGAAACAGGGAACAGACTGATGAACCTCAGAGGAAAATGGGAAGAGGGGGGCAGGAAGAGATTAACCAATGTACTTATATGCATATATGTATTACCTATGGACACAGACAATAGAGTGGTAAAGGCCTGGGGTTGGGCAGGAACCAGGTAGAGGGGGGCAATAGGGGTCGGGGCGGGGGGAAGAGGTACATCTGTAATATTTTCAACCATAAAGATTCTTTTTTAATTTTTCCAACAACAAATGGATTCAGTATAGTTGAAAAAAATATTAAAATAAAAGA
>NW_006290675.1:1048109-1051313 GCF_000327345.1 Myotis davidii | reverse complement strand
ATATATATATATATATTCCTAAAAGAAAACATCAGAAAAAGACTTCACAAAATCTTCAAGTGGGCAAAGTTTTTCAGATTGGAAACAAAAAGCAAAGAACCATGAAAGACAAAGTAATTTTTCTCTTTGAAAGTTGCCATAAGAAAAGAAAATGATAAGACACTGGACTAGGAGAAAATTATATCTCAGGAAAAATTAATAAATACCTAAATAAACCTTAAAAAATAAAATAGACATCTTTATGAGCTACTAGAATAAGACAACATGCACAGCAACCTTCAGTTCTCAAATAGGTAAGGTAACAAATGAAGTCAACACATCATACTATCCGAGTATCGTCTGCAAGGGAACTTTAAAAATTGACTTTAGGTTTTGATATGGTTTAAAATCGAACCATTTATATTGAAGAAGCAGATCTGATAACTTTCAAACTAGCATTATTTTTTTAAAGTGAGAAAAGAAAACATTTCATTATCCCAAAGTCAAGAAAGGAAAGGGAGAGAAGCCTACATTCAGAATGAAAGGACAAAATAAATACAAAATTATCAGGCTTAAGTTTTCAAAAATCAATGTTAATATACTTATAAGAAGACACATCAAAACATAAGGGTGAAAGTAAAATGATGGAATGAGTTTTACCATGAAAACGACCATCAAGCCCTGACCGGTTTGGCTCGGTGGATAGAGCGTCGGCCTGCGGACTGAAGGGTCCCGGGTTCGATTCCGGTCAAGGGCATGTACCTGGGTTGAGGGCACATCCCCAGTGGGAGGTGTGCAGGAGGCAGCTGGTCGATGTTTCTCTGTCATCGATGTTTCCGACTCTCTATCCCTCTCCCTTCCTCTCTGTAAAAAAAAAAATCAATAAAATATATTAAAAAGAAAAAGAAAATTACCATCAAAAGACAGTCATAGTATTAATATAAGAAAAAATAGACATTAATGAAAAAAAAAAGCATTGCTGAAGATAAAGATGATTACTTCATGGTGAAAAAAATATTCTATTCCCCAGGAAGATTTTAATTCTAAATTTTAAATATGGATGAACCTAGTAACATGATAAAACATATGAAAACTTAGTGAAAGGGAAGTAGAATTTATGTTCTTACCAAGTTGGTCAGGGTTCAATGTTCCAAAACTAAATTATTTTCTCTTAAAAAATGTCAACTACATTCTAGTACCATCTAACTCTCTGATTTAAGGATATTCCCTATTCACACAATGACCAAAGCATTTTGTGTCCACTTGGCCCCAATAACCAATCACCCTCCTTTTCACAAAAGCTCCACAGATGGAAAATATACAGTGTGGGTATATTTCACTCGATTCCTTTCTCCTGCTGTTAGCACAGCACATTCCTGGGCTAAATCCCTCTTTAACTGATGCTGCAGAAAAACTGTGACATAAAATGATCAATGTTGTGCCATTGGTGTCTAAAGATGAAAAATGAAAAGTTGAAATGTTTATTTTGGACTCAACAGCGAGCATATTGAAAAAGATTTAAAATGTTGATAAAATGATTTTTCTTCCCTGCACTTTCGTTTTTGCAACAGGTTGATCCTCTCCTACAAAACACATGATCTTCGTGAGTACATACCATGTGTCAATCATAAAACAAAGAAACTTGTGACATTTGTGTGGTAAGTAATCCTTAAGTTACATCTCTGCTAGTGATGACATTAACCTGGAAATATTTGAAATTTGCAATTGTTCTAAATTTTCTATGGTTTCAATTTTTTAAGTTATTAAAAATGCATTCAACATGATTATAAAAATTCAGCTCTGGTAATCATAGTTTAGATGTAGTTTTATGCCCTTTACACTGCAAACATTGCTGAAAAATTTTTTAAATTTTAGTACATTAAATCTTCTAAAGGATCTTTAATGTCATTTTTTTTTCTGGTATAGCTTTTGGTGAACCAAATAATTCTTTGAATATAAGTATCCACTCTATAATTTAGATAATTTTGATGCTGATATTTTTACATCATATACACTCTAAAGATATATTAGTTGCTGTATACTATCAAAGACTTATAGAATTATAAAAACAGGATTTAACTTGAAAGTTCATATGTTTAGTGATTTAAACATTTTTTCTGAAAATGTGCTTAGTTTTGATGTGGTGAAAACAGAACTTCATATGTTTATAATGGCTATTTTCTTCCAAGTATGTATATGGACTTGTATCATTGAGACCTTCCACTTCTTTCCCTGGAAAACATTCAGAAAAATATTGATTAAATCTAGCTTTCAGTTTGTGGGCAGGAATATGATTAAATTATCTCCCCATAGCCTATGTTATATTTAAAGACACTGAGATGCTGATTTTAGTTTCCTTGATACACTCTTCTAAGATTTAAAATCCTCAGAGTTATGAATTTAATACCAAGCAAGGTTTTTTAAACCAATCATCTCTTCCCTTAGATGGTGGTCACTTCTTGGGTAAGGAAGACATTCCCAGCCATGGCTGGAAATCAAAGAGTCAAGGGAATTTTAATCAAATCGTGTTATCTCGGTAAAACAAATAGTCCAAGTCAGTAACTGCCTCTCCACATTTCAGTAAAGCATTCTTTCTAATGTTAAGGCTCAATTTAGAGTTGTGACAGCAATACACATCAAACTAGCGCAATCAAAATGTGGAGTCGCCCTAAAATCCAAGGAAAAGTAGCTCCAAGAACCAAAGGGGTAGCTGGAACCTGGGAGGTTCCGGCCCTCGGGGCTCCCCGCCCTTTCCTAATTTCTGCCTCTTCTGTGAGCGGGCCTCATGTCTCCTACCACAGCTTAGCTTCTGGCATATCATCAGGGACGTGCCGCCAGAGTCTCTGGGTTCAAGCCTGAATCACAGAAGCAATGCGTGAAAGTAGCAAAACAACAAAAGGAACAATGGAAAGTAAAAGATTTCCTCTCATGTAATAGGGGGAAAATAAAGGCAATTTTATCAAAACTAAGGACAATGGTCTCAAAATTTTAACTGATACCCAAGAATCTAGCAAAATGAAAGGAGATAGAGTGGCAACCACCATTCCTACATTCTTTCAATCTTTGAAGATTAGGATAATATATTGAAATTTCTGCAGAAATGTTATTATGCTTCAAACATAACTCTTTGAAAGGCTGCAATGTTTTCCTTCTGGCCCTCTTTACATGGCCCTTATTGGCTATGACTTCCAGCAAAAATAATGTGCGGCTCCTGCCAGACCAAGT
>NW_006290675.1:1037370-1048057 GCF_000327345.1 Myotis davidii | reverse complement strand
GATGCACCGGAACCACCGTAAGGTTAACTTTTGTGCCCGGACTCTATGTAAAACATCTGCAGCTTCTTCTCGAATTGGAGAGCCGTGTGGTGTTTCAGATAACCTGGTAGCGGCATCAGCTCAGAAATCATACGCCAGAATCTTCCGTCTAAATCTTCCACTGACTCCAGTGCAGAGCTAACCTGGTAAGTAGCTGTACACTCCTTTGGGAATGGATCAGAGGAATGTTTATCTTATGTACTTGTGGTTTTGGAAGGTCCTTCCAGAAGAATCTGTAATCAGTGGGTCCTGGGTCAGTTCACTGGCTTTGATCTGAAACTGGGGAAAGAACTACGTATTTTTCCGTTGCAGGGGCTGATATCAGCCTTCCTCTTGCCAACTTTTGATTTTTTATTTTGTTTTATTTTTTTTGGCCAGGCATGCCAAGTCACATCCAAATTAGTAATTTACAGATCTCACCATTTGTTCACCAGGATCGATTAGCCATCTGAAGATACCTGGGGGTCATGTCTACCTTGCCTCAGACAGGTAAGTACCACTAACTGGCTTCTGCAGTTCCTGATAACATCGTCCCCAACATACTAGGAAAGCTATGTATCCCCTAGAGTCAAGCCAGATTATGCAAGAAAACCATGAACAAACTTCTCAAAGACCCGGAGGTCTCCCTCAGGCTTTCCAATGGCTGAGTGAATCAAATCTTTACGATGCCATACAGTGTGCAGACATTGTAATTGCATGGGTCATGTTTCAGTACTGGCTCGGCTATTTACTAACTGTGACATTTACTTCTCTGAGCTTCCATTTTTCTCAGCTGCATGAAGATAAAAATATCTACCTTGCTGGGTTGCTTTTAAGGTTCAAAAAACTCTAGCACAATGCCTAGGACCTATATGCACTCAAAAAATATTTCTACTCCTTCCTTCCTTCCTTCCTGTCATAAGGAAAACCATAACATCCTCTCACTTTTCATACCCACCTTTTACCATTCTCACAAAATCCACTCACTTTGTCTATAATTTTCACCTACAATCCTCAAAAATAGTGAAGGCATTAAGCAATGTCAGTGATTCCTTCCCTTCTGTTTCTGGTGTCTTTTCCCAGGTGGTTTTCGGGGTTTTTTTTCCAATTTCCACTGAGAATTCAGGTAAATATACCAAATTTGTAGTGAAGGCTCATCCTACAATTATAAACTAAAATAAGAAAATTAAGATATTGGTAGGAATTATAGAAATTGCAAAAGTTTATCTATATAATACATATCCTGGAAAATTATTTTTTTTCCTAAGAAATGGGTGGTATTAAAATTGAAAAAGTTTATCCTCTTGCAAATATTAATTCCAAGGCATATATTTTCTAAATACTAATTCATAGAGATTTTGAAAAACCATATTCATTTAACACCAATATAATGGAAACTATGGCCTGAAACTATAAGCTACCAAATTCTCTGTTTCTTTCACTTGAGCCTCTATTTCATTTATTTTTTAACATAGATCAAGGGTCAGCAAACTACATTCTTTGAGAAAATCTGGCCCACCGCCTGTTTTTGTAAAGTTTCACTGGGCATAGTCACACCCATTCACCCACTTATTGTCTATGGCTGTTCTTCGGCTACAACAGCAGGGGTGAGTAGTGTGACAGACACCATCCATGCTAAAATATTTACTCCTTGGCCTTTTACAGAAAAAGATTGCCAGTCTCTAACATAGATCGTGAGGGACGTCACAGACGACTTACTCAAGTTCACATCACAAATAGTGAAACCCACATCAGCCATGTAAGCATTGCTGAATAAATCCGAACCCATTGTATGAAAGCCTATGTTTAGAGTTCTTGTTTTCTTTCTTATTCTGGTAACATTTTGAATCTGTGTAAGTGAATGGTCATCTTTCTAAAGGTGAACCGAATACTGAGTGAGTTCATCTCTAACACTAACTAGAATTACAAACCTTATAGATGGGTCTTCCAAATACGATCTATGGACACTATAAATAAATGGTTAATTCTGTATAAAATTCCTAAAGCATTCTTCATGAGAGCCCTAGAACACAACTTTCCTTTTTAGGATTGCCACAAGCAAACTCTGTAACCTCATGTTACACATTCTCTACTACCCAGGCTTCAGCCAAAGTTCTGTAATTTCCGGAGACATAAGGAAGCAGTGTAAAGGTTTCAGCACTGCAACAATAAAGCACAGAAACTGACCACACATGCTGTTTTGTTACAACTGAACGCAGGTAATTTATGGCAAATGCTTATCCCATTTTCATCAATCATGCCTTGAAGCTTACTGGTAAGATTCCCATTTGTTAGGAAGGGATAAAAATGCTGAAGCAGCACCCTGTCAGTTAGATTTCCTTGGCTGAGCGTGGCTTCTGGTGATTTTTTGGTAGGGAGACGGCTCTCGTTCTTTCCGTTGTTATTAGCTTGTCAATCTCTTGGAAATTCCCGGTTTGATTTCTATTTGCGTGATCTTACTGGTTTTAATCTTATTTTCTAAAAGTATGTTTCCTGGAACACAGGCCCCTGCTGAATCTAAAGCACACTTTCTCTTGGATTATGAGAACTTTTCCTGCCACCTCAGTTCTTCATTCCCTCTCCTCCTGCCTCCCTTCCTTCACTTGGAATAGATAGCATCTGTGAAGAGAAGAAATTGTTTTTGAACAAGTCAAAACCCAAAGGATCACAGGCTCAATTCCCAGCCAGAGGCATGTACCTGGGTCGCAGATTCCATCCCATGCCCCAGCGTGGGTGAGAGTGGGAATCCACTAATTGATGTGTCTCTCTGACAACACGCTTTTAATAATTTTTACATACCAAACAGCACGATATAGGCACTTAGTTTTTGTACTAAAAGATGATTTCCTACTTAAGACTTTAAGATTAGGAAGAAACATTAAAAAGCTTTTAAAGTGTCGTTGAAAATTTAGGATAGGGTCTTGACTCACTGATAAGTGGTAAGCACCCATAAAGTAAACGGAAATTTATCTTCGCATCCACTTGTATGTTACACAGAGCTACTGCAAACCAGTTAGAATTAGGGAAATGCATTATCCAAGATCGATATATTTCTAGGGACTATAGACACATAGTCCCAGCCTCCAGAAACTGGCAACTAGGGAGGAAAATCCTGTATCAGAAACAGAGGGGAGGGGTGGATAAACTGCCTGTGAAGTTTCGTCAGCTGCCCGAGGGTCCCAGTTAGGTCTGTGTGGGGTCACTCTTACTGAACTTGATCAAATATCCCGGAAAATTAACAGGGAAGTTTCTTATCAGAAGTTCAAGAGAAAAGAAAATGTAAACCTCTGAGTCTTTTCAAATTCAGCACAGCCCTCTATCTCTAAGGTGCCAGATAGCATTCTCTGTGCCCCTCACAGCTCACGTCTTCTTTCTTTCCTTTATAAGAAGCTTGGCTGCGTGGCTCTGCTAAGCTCCAGGAACAGTGAAGATGTTCCTTGCAGCCAAGTCTTGTTCTCTGGGAGAAGAGACCATAGGCAGGCAGGCTCTAGTTTATTGAAAGGGCTATATTTTGGGTATTCCTTGGAATATAAATCGTTTAGTACTTGGAGTTAATTCCATAGAAACCATGCTATGAGTGAGATCTACCCTCTTTGTAAGTTTGCCAAAGTCTTTTAACCTATATTGTTCTAAAATCATTGTTTCAATGGCACTATTTTAATTATAGTTATCTACCACTCGACTTTTTTTAATATCAATTTTTTTCTTTCACCTGGTTACAGAGGTATACTGTTATGTAAAGTTTATAGTATCTGAAATTATTTTCCCATCCTGCTAATAGACTGTTATTGCCCAGGAAGATTATCACAAAAACAAGAAGTGAATTTATCTATATCTATATCTATATCTATATCTATATCTATATCTATATCTATATCTATATCTATATCTATTTACCTAGATATTCAGAATCTCAATTCAAGACTCTGGAATTACAAATGTACTCAAGTCCACATCCCACCCCACTTTTTCTGTTCTTTCTCAGCAAGGACTGTCTATGAGCAGAATGGGAAAGTTACTACCAGATACTATAAACCTTATACTGCACAGTAGCGCCACAGTGATGTGAAAGAGGACAATGACCAATCATCTTATTCAGAGGACCCGTCAAGCTGGAAGCCAGAGGTTAAGTGCAACGTGGATACACCATCATAACATTTTAAAATATCTTGAACTACTGATTGACATTTAAAAACTGAATCGATCTCATATGCAAATCTAGAATCTATATTCAAGGAATCGGCAGTTTGGTGAGACTGAGCCCATGTTTTGAATGCTCTTGGATGTTTGAATGGCCATTTGACCATTATGCTTTTCCCTGAATGAATATAAAATGACAACATGCCAAAATGTGCAACATGTTGTTAAATCTGTACTCAAAGGAAACTTTATAGCAATAAATGCCTACATTAGAAAATAAGATGCTCTTTCAACTAAAGACTAGAAAAACAAGAGTTGATTAAACCCAACTTAGGAAACCCAACTTAGGAAAGAAAAGAATAAATGTTAGAGAGGGGAGAAAATAAATAAAATAGAAAACAAAGAATAGAGAAAAATCAACTAAACAAAAAAAATTTTAAAAGCTGGTTCTTTGAAAAGATCAATGAAATTAATAAACATTTGGCCAGTCTGAGCAAGAAAAAATAATAATAAAAGGCATTTACCAAGATCAGAAATGAGAGATATGCAGCTATAAAAAAGAAGGAAATCTTACCTTTTGGGACAGCATGGATGGACCTGAAGAGTAGTATGTTAAGTGAAATAAGCCAGTCAAAGGAAGACAAATACTATATGATCTTACTTATCCGTGGAATCTAATGAACAAAATAAACTAACAAACAAAATAGAAATAGACTCATAGTTGCCAGAGGGGAGAAGGCAGGGGGCTGGGTGGAAAAGGTGACGGAATTAAGAAAAAAAAATGCCGAACCGGCTTGGCTCAGTGGATAGAGCGTTGGCCTGCGGACTCAGGGGTCCCAGGTTCAATTCTGGTCAAGGGCATGTGCCTTGGTTGCAAGTACATCCCCACTGGGGGCCATGCAGGAGGTAGCTGACCGATGTTTCTCTCTCATCAATGTTTCTAACTCTCTATCCCTCTCCCTTTTTCTCTGTAAAAAATCAATAAAATATATATATTTTTAAGAAAAATTAAAAACACCTCGTATGGGTGAAACAGTATGGGTGAAAGAGGGATAGATGGTGATGGAAAGAGACATGAGTTGGGGTAGTGAATATACAATACAGTATAATTTTATTAACCAAGGTAGCCTAATAAATTTAATAAAAATAAGAAAGGAAGAAAAAAGAAACAAACAAAGGAAGAAAGAAAGGAGGAAATGAGAGATATGACATCAAGACATAAATATGTCTATATTTATGACATAAATATCATGACATAAATATCATGACATAAATATCTATTCTACAGATATTTAAAGTATAACGAAATAGTCTAAAAAACTTTATGAAAATAAATTCAAAACTTATATGAAATGGACAAACTCCTTTAAATATTTACACAAACAAAGCTCATTAAAGATAAAATATATAACCTAAGTAGCCTTATATATACTAAAGACATTTAATTTGTAATTAAAAACCTTCCTGCTTTCAAAATTTCACATCTAGGTTGCTTTCTTTTTTTAATTTAAATTCTTTATTGTTGAAAGTATTACATATGTCTCCTTTTTCTCCTATTGATCTCTCCCCAACTACTCCCACCCCCCAGCACATGCCCTCACCCCCCTACTGTCTGTGTCCATGGGTTATGCTTATATGCATGCATACAAGTCGTTTGGTTGATCACTTACCACCACCCCACTCCTCTGCCTTCCCTCTGAGATTCACACCTAGGTTGCTGTAATCATAAATTCTTCTAAATGTTTAAGGAAGAATTAATACCAATTCTTTATAAAAAATCTTTTTAGAAATTGAAGAGTAGGGAATACTTTCCAACTTATTCTATGAAGCACTGATTCCAACATCAGACAAAGACACTGCAAGAAAATATCCCTCACAAACATAAATGCAAAAATTCTAAAATTTTCAACAAGTTAAGCTATATAAAAAGAGAACAACATTCATGACTAAGTGGAGTTTTCTTAGGAATGTCAGGCTGATTTAACATTCAGAAGTCAACAAATGCAATTCTTATATTTGCAAACTAAAAAGAGAAAAAAATATATCATTTCAATGGATGTGTAAAAAAGTATTTTACAATATCCAACCGCTATTCCAAAATGTGAAAACTCAGCAGATTAGGAAAAAAGGAGAAAAATTTTACAACATGACAAAGCATCCGAAAACCTACTCTAACCATGAAAAAGCCATGAGACAAACTAAAATGAGAGACATTGTCTAAAATCCCTGACCAGAACTCCTCAAAAATCTCGAAGTCTTCAAAAGAAATGTTTGGGAAACAGTAATGTCTCCTTAGACTCATTTGGGCTGCAACAACTAACTGTAATATGATATTTTGGATTGCATCCTGGAAAAAGAGATTAGGGGAAGACTGATGAGTTTCAAATAAAGTATGGAGTTTAGTCAATAAGAAGGGAACAAAATACTGATACATGCAAAGACATAAATGACTCTTAAAGCATGATGCTACGTGAAGGAAATCGGTTGAAAAAAAGAGTATATGTTGTGTATTATTCCAATATTAGCATATTATTCCAATACTGGGGATAGCTGCCTGACAGTGGTGGGGTTACAGTCTCAGAGAAGTCTTCCCACTCTCTGAAAGAGATTTTAGATTCTTCCATCTTTTTAGGTGTTTTATGGATGGTCAACTTGTTCCAGAGAGACCTTCCATTCTCTTTACATGGGAAAACTGCATTTTTCTAAAAACAGAATAATTTTTCTAATTTTTTATTGAATTTATTGGCGTGACATTGGTTAATAAATTTTATAGGTTTCGGGTATACAAACCTATAATACATCATCTGTATATTGCATGTGTGTGCACCACCTTAAGTCAAGTCTCCTTCCCTCACCATTTATCATCTTTTACCCTCCTCCAGTTCCTCCTACCCCCTTTTCCTTTGCTAATCACCATACTGTTGTCTGTGTCTATGAGGTTTTTTCCTTTAATCCCTACACTTTTTCCACCCAGCTCCCAACCCCTCCTCTCTGACAACTGTCAGTCTATTCTCTGTATCTATGAGTCTGTTTCTATATTGTTTGCTACTTCATTTTGCTCATTAGATTCCACAAAGAAGTGAAATCTTATGGTACTTGTCTTTTTATGACTGGCTTATTTCATGTAGCATAATACTCTCCAGGTCCATCCATGCTGTCACAAAGACAAGGTTTCCTTCCTATTTACGGATGAGTAGTATTTCATAGTGTAGATGTACCACAGCATTTTTTTAACAAAATTCACAATTTACTTACATTGAAATAAACTAGACAAAGTTGACTTTCTTTACCAAAAAAAGCCGGCAATATTTTCTGTATTATTTCTAGATTACCTTCTTTTTTCATAATTTATCTACTGCCTCATCTTGATTTACAAGCAAAACCTAGCGAACCTACAAAAATGTGTTTTGTGGTTACCTAAGAATGTGCTACAGCTTTTTTATCCACTCATCTACTGATGGGCACTTGGGCTATTTCCAACTGGTGGCTACTGTAAGTAACACTGCAATGGACATAGGGGTGCACATGTTCTCTACAGTTTGTGTTTCGCGGTTCTCCAGGTCTATTCCCAGCAGTGGAACGGCTGGGTCTTAACCACTGGCTATCCTGGCAGAAGGGCACGCCAGTTTCAAATTCACCATTTAGGACAGCCTTGGCCCATCCTCCTTGGTTCTGTAGTCACTGGGTCTGGCCTTTCCTGGCATAGAACTAACTCTCCCACTATGTGCAGTTGGAGGCGGCCACAAGCTGCTGTTTGGAGTAACTGAAATGTAAAAATAAATTTCTGTCTAGCTTGGATCCATAAGTTTTGCATTGTTGAAGAATTCCTCGTTTTTATATTAAATATACCGTAAGCTCTAGAACTATCCCAGTTGTTTTTGTTAAATAAAATGTTAATGGTTTGGGGGGGGGCGTTATGTGGGTCCTTCGGTTGTAATTGAGTCTTGATGTCTATTGGCCTGTTCATGCATGGGGGCCACCGTCAGACTGGCTCTCTGAGAACTGACCCTGACCGACGTCTACAAGCTGCTGTGCAGGTGCTGACCACATGCAGTGGAATTTACTTAGCAGGGTCCGAGACATCCCTTTGAATATGCTGCTTGCGAAGCTAATTGGAGCCTGCTCTGTTGCCTGAAGCTGGCCATTGGGGTGTTAGTTCTGGGGCCCCTTGGGAGGGAAATGGTGCAGGTCAGTGTCAGATGCTGCCTGTGACTGGCCCTGGGCAACTTGTTTGGAGCTACAAAGTGATCCACGGTTTGTGGCTCTCTCTGCGGGGCCTGGGTATGTGCGGCGGGAAACGACAAGCTGTGCATGAAGGCTGGCTTTTACCAGCACAGGCCTGGGGACAAGTCAGCAAAAGTCCCCAGGCATCTGGATCAGCCTTTACCTGCCTCCACCTGCCAGCTACCTGTTAGGCTGAGTCACTGAAAGAGCCTCTGGTAGTGCTCAAGTCGCATGAGGCAGGTTCTTGCGGAAGGGGCAAGTGGTATTCACCAGATGATATAGGTTCAAACTGGGTGCCAGTGCTGGGTCTAAGGCCGCTCAGCAAATGTCCCAGGGTACACTCAGTCTAGCTACCCCCTGCTGGCGCTTGCACACCTTTGTAGTGGGGCAGGATCTCAGGGAGTCATCAGAGTGAGGCCGCAGAGCTTATCAGGCCCAACAGTTCTAGATGTGGCCATGTGAAGGGAGAGCTCTGCCTGGTCAGGCGTGCAAGGAATAAATGTCCCCCATCCTAGAGCCACACAACTCAGTATGTCCCAGCGTCTGCCAGGAGCCCAATCTCAGCAGGGTGGAGTCACCGGGGGTTGGGAGGACGGGGCTAGGAGACCTTCTATGAGTGGGAGGTCTGGTCAGGCTTGGGGTATCGTAGGGGGATTGGCCCCTGCTCCAAAGCCACACAACTCAGTCTGTCCTGGATTCTGCCCATACCTCAGCAGGGAGAAGCCACCAGGAATCCAGAGGGTGGGGCCGCTTGGAGACCAGAGAGTGTGTCTAGCAGATCACCCATAAGAGGGAGGTGGCAATCAGCTCACTGGAAAGTTGGGGAAATGGGCCCCACCCCAAAGCCATACAATGCACTCACTGACACCCCCGAGTCTGCCCAGACTTCTACGCTCCAGCCCACTCAGCTGACTCCTCAGCAGGGTGTGAGCTCTGCAGGGTGGGGCTATTGCATTTCCCCAGGCTGATGCTGTATGGAGGAGAGTGCTCCACCCAAGATAGATGGTATTGGAGAGGGACTCAGCACAAGGATTCTGGCAGCTGTCCCTTAAGTTCTTTTCCCAGAGGCACAAACCCAGTCTCTCCTAACAAACTCTAGTTCACTCTGACCCCCCTACCCCCGGCCCACTGGAGCCCAGGGTGAGTGGCTATAAACAATATTTTGTTGGCCCTTTAAAAGGGTGCCTGTGTCTCTCCCTGGTGGACAGAATACCCAGTGATTTTCACAGCCAGATGTTACTGTCTCTGGTGTTCTGGGTTGGGGAGCTCGGCTTGGGGTAGACCCTTTCTTCTTGGGGGAGACTTTGCATCTGAGCTATCTCTCCAGAATCTCAGCTAACCCTTTTATACCTCCACTTTTCCTACTAGTCTAGGTGTGGCTTCTGTAAATCCCTGGTTATAAGACTTCAGTTAATCTTCAATTGATTATTCAGGATGATCCTATAAAATAAAAGCCTAATATGCTAAGTGTCTGACCATTCGTTGGACCGTTCAACCAGTTGCTATGATGCGCACTGACCACCAGGGGGCAGACACTCTGACCAGTAGGTTAGCTTGCTGCTGGGGTCTCACTGATCAGGACTGAGCGAGACGGGCCAGACATGCCCTGGAGCCCTCCCATGGTTCCTCCTCAGCCTCTAAAATCTTTTTTCTAATTAATTTCCTTTCTATGTGCACCAGGCCTCTAGTTGTTTAGTTGTAATTCCAGTTTGATCCTGGGAGGAGGTGAGTGTAACATCCACCTACTCTGCTGCCATCTTGGATCCCCTCAAGAACACGGTAATTGAATAGAATGTTAGGTGCCTGCTATTTGACTGCTATACATTCCCTATGCCAAATTCTAAGTTCATTTTAAGGTGTTAGCACCAGGAATTTTAATTCAATGGAACTCATGACATTGTCTAAGGAGAATGGGACTTCAAGGGCTTGGAGGGAAATGCCGCACAGGAAAAGACAATTGCTCTTCCAGGTTCATGTAAATAGAGCTTGACTTGCAGTGAAGCTGACACATCTATCACTTTCTCAGATGTGCTGTCTCCTTCAGTGACATTCTTTCTTGGAATATACTTACGTGGTTTTCCTGTTTCCTTTTTTTCTACTACCTTCAACCACCTATAGTAGCCAGCTTCAAAGAACACCTGGAAACCCAGCCGATTATCCCCAACTGAAATGCCCAGCCTTGATCTGGTATCCTTTCTGGCTGGTACTTTGTGTCTTCTTACTGGTTCTTTCCCATAAGAATAAGTACATTTACTTTCCTCACACATATTTTTAAATCAACTCTTGTTTTTACCAAAAATACAGC
>NW_006290675.1:1033973-1036632 GCF_000327345.1 Myotis davidii | reverse complement strand
AAGAGCCTCTGGGTTCTGTACCTTTGAAACTTTTCAGTGGTTAGTACACTTCTCTGTACACAGTAAATACTCAGTCAAGTAAACTGCTGGCTCACTAAGCTCCTTATCCTTTAAATACTCCAGTGCATATAGGTGCTATTTCCTTTTTTAAAAATCCTTGAAGTTACTTGAATTCTCTTGGACTTTTCCTTTTTGGCAATGAATGGGCAAAAATTAGACCAACAACGGTTGTGTATAAAAAGCATTCAGAGGCTAGAGCTACTTTCCCTCAGACCCAACAAATCTGGGGTCTGGGCCTTTTATCTCACATGGAAATGAAATAGCATTGAAAATGGTCAAAAAACAGCAGAACATGTGAACAATGAGAAATCATTTAGCATTTAAGGTCTGACATGCTGACCACCATTGTTGCTAGTAATAAAACATCTTAAAATTAATGCCTGGATAACAAGAAACAAAGAGAAAAATAAGAGAAATGATATTTGCATTTACATAGCATTCTGCCCTTTCCATAATAATTTCCCAATCTCCGTTTCCACCCATAAAAAAAAAAAAAGCCAGGACAGCTATTATTATCATCTCAATTTTACTTACAATGTTTTTAAGCACTATGGGATTAAATGATTTTTGCAAAGTGATGGGACCAGGAATCACGTTTTCTGAATCATACACCAGTATTCTGACAAACGTTGCTGTACTTGCGGCCAATAATTCATCCAGTCGCTTGTTCTGAGGTCTGAGCAGATTTGTTAAACAGTGCTACCACCTGCTGGTAAGTTTTCCAAAATTTTACAATATAGCACATCCTATAATGGCAAAAAGGTACAAGCATAACCAATTTATTATCATCACTACATTTATCTACTATATTCTCTAATTGTACTTTCCATTGTCCTGCCATATCTGCTTAGGTCCTCCTTTATATAGCCAAATAAATCTTGCAAGATCAAATGTCTAGACATTTCTTTTCTCAAGAATTTATAATTACATTCATTTTCTCTATTTTCTAGAATGTGCATATTTGAGCAAACTTTTATACAATGTGATAAAAAATTTGATGTCTACTGAGAATGGAAATCAGTAGTCCCCAATTTTGTGTGCACATAAAACTCATCTGGTGAGGAAGTTCTTTAAAACATATATGTCTAAGTGTGAAGGTCAATTTTGTGTCAATTTGAGTGGGCCACAGGATGCCAGATATAACACTGTTTCTAGTTATGTCTGTGAGGTTGTTTCCAGGCGAGATTGGCATTTGAATCAAGGACTCAGTAGCTTGCCCTCCCAATGTGGTTGGACATCACTTATCCACTGAGGACCTGAATAGACCAAAAGGCAGGAGGAGGAGGAATTCCCTCCCTTTCTCCTGCCACACTGATGGAGCTGGGACATTCCATTTCATCTTATCTATCCCTGCTTTAAGACTGAGAAAAACACCAGAGGCTCCCCTAGTTCTCAGGCGTTAGAGCTGTTACTGAAATACATCACTGGCTTCCTGGGTCTCCAGTTTGCAGGTCCCGAGTCTTCTAAAGCCTCCATAATCGTGTGAGACAATTTCTATTGGATGCCATTAGACATATAGATATATTATTTATTTGTATTATAATGGTAATACAAATAAATAACAATATAAGAATAAACTGTTTCTCATATTCATAACTGTGAGCCTACTTTTGCCCAACCGTGTGTGTGTGTGTGTGTGTGTGTGTGTGTGTGTTAAAAGGGTAATATGCTAATCAGGCTGGGCATCCTTCCTGACAAAGCCAGGTTAAGAGGGAAGCCAGCCTGGGTCCAGGGTGCCAGAGGGAGGCCGGTGCTAGCAGCAGGGGGAAGGAAGGCCTACTCTTACACGAATTTTGTGCATCGGTCCTCTAGTATATATGTAGCTATACACACACATATATGATATATATATATGAGAGAGATATATGAGAGATATATATGAGAGAAGGATATATATTAGGTATATATACATATACATATATATGTGAGAGATATGAGGTATATGTTATATGTGAGATATATCTGTATATATCACATGATGAGAGAGGAGAGATGATATATACAGATAGTGATCATATTTTTATAGATCTATATGTCCTCCATTGGTTCTGTTTCTCTGGAGAACTTTAATACAGATTTTAGTACCAACAGTGGTTTTAGAAGAACAGTCTATTAAAGGTAAGTTTTCTGAATTTTCCGGAATTGGCATTCTGATTTGATTAGATCTAAGGGTACTAATGACCCTGTTTCTAGTAAAAAGAGAGCACTGATAGTCCATCGCATGATTTGTCAATAAAGATGCAGAAAATGTGTCTGGCTGGTGTGGCTCACAGTGCTGACCTATGAACCAGGAGGTCACGATTCAATTCCCATCAGGGCACATGGCTGGGTTGTGGGTTCAATCTCCAGCAGAGGGCATACAGGAGGCAACAGATCAATGATTCTCATCATTGATGTTTCTATCTCTCTCTTTCTCTCCCTTCCTCTCTGAAATCAATAAAAATATATTTTTTTAAAACTGATCTAGTTGGTCTTTCTAATTTGGCAGGCTATAATTGTATGACTAACTCAATACATCTGGGCAATTGAAACATGTTACCTTCATGACTGAAAAAAAGAGGTTCCTGTGTGGGACTTATTACATAAGCAGTAACCTTTT
>NW_006290675.1:1026374-1028727 GCF_000327345.1 Myotis davidii | reverse complement strand
GTGTGTGTGTGTGTGTGTGTGTGTGTGTGTGTGTGTGTGTGTGTGTGTGTGTGTGTGTGTTAAAAGGGTAATATGCTAATCAGGCTGGGCATCCTTCCTGACAAAGCCAGGTTAAGAGGGAAGCCAGCCTGGGTCCAGGGTGCCAGAGGGAGGCCGGTGCTAGCAGCAGGGGGAAGGAAGGCCTACTCTTACACGAATTTTGTGCATCGGTCCTCTAGTATATATGTAGCTATACACACACATATATGATATATATATATGAGAGAGATATATGAGAGATATATATGAGAGAAGGATATATATTAGGTATATATACATATACATATATATGTGAGAGATATGAGGTATATGTTATATGTGAGATATATCTGTATATATCACATGATGAGAGAGGAGAGATGATATATACAAATAGTGATCATATTTTTATAGATCTATATGTCCTCCATTGGTTCTGTTTCTCTGGAGAACTTTAATACAGATTTTAGTACCAACAGTGGTTTTAGAAGAACAGTCTATTAAAGGTAAGTTTTCTGAATTTTCCGGAATTGGCATTCTGATTTGATTAGATCTAAGGGTACTAATGACCCTGTTTCTAGTAAAAAGAGAGCACTGATAGTCCATCGCATGATTTGTCAATAAAGATGCAGAAAATGTGTCTGGCTGGTGTGGCTCACAGTGCTGACCTATGAACCAGGAGGTCACGATTCAATTCCCATCAGGGCACATGGCTGGGTTGTGGGTTCAATCTCCAGCAGAGGGCATACAGGAGGCAACAGATCAATGATTCTCATCATTGATGTTTCTATCTCTCTCTTTCTCTCCCTTCCTCTCTGAAATCAATAAAAATATATTTTTTTAAAACTGATCTACTAGAGGTAAACCCATATACAATAACTGAATCTTCACAAATGAGAACATTGGGGAAAAGCTTAAATATTTAATCAGCAATGTTGCACTTTCAATTAATTATCCCACTGTACCATGAAAGGATTGCAAAAATATATATCAACCTTCCAAAATAAAGGGAGAAAACTGTCTATTGGTTGGGTTTAGGAAAGTAAAAAAGTGTTAATGAACTAGATGTTTTATTTATCATACTCCTTTATCACTCAGAGTCTAATTGAACAATGTCAGAGCAGAAAGATAGCCAGGAGAAACTGTGAAGAGATTCCTGGCTGTGACTGCATTACCTAATAGCCTCCAGATGCTGAAACCCCAAGCCCCACAATGAGGAAAAAATTTATGAAAAATTAGCCTTATTTGGGAAGCGTTGGACATGTCAACGAAGGATGTTAGACAGTAGGTAATGGAGGCTGGTGTAGGGCAGACTGACCTGAGGAGAGGGAGATAAAGCCATCAGGTCCTTTACAAACCTACTCTCTAGCCCATGATTAACTTGTAAAACCAATCCTGGCAGCATAGAAGAACCTTTCAGCGAGTGAAACATCTGTGACTCATTAACATAAAGGATAAGAACACAGGAGCTCGGTGAATCCCGGTCCCCACTCCTTTGTCCTCGGGCTCATCAGCACTTCGCATCACATGGAAGTTAAACCTTCCGCGAGGTAAACAAGCAGATTGTCTGGGAATGGGCTGCTTGGGGCTGAGGTAGCTGGTCAGGAATTGGCCTGCCAGCTCATGTTGATTTTCTGATTCACAGGCATGCTTTCATCTGACCCTTAAAAAAGGCCTCATCCTTTATCCTCCCTCACATGCTGCTCATCTCCAGCTGTTGTTGTATGACTTCAAAGCTGTCCTTCCATCCAGCCAGATTTTACCCCTGAGAGAATGTGAGCTGTGACAGAACAGTAGAACCCGAGCTGAGAGTTTCTCTCAGGAGGCAATCCAATCGCTTCTCCTGTTGATTGAAGACTCTACTGAACTGCTTCATCCAAAGTGACAACAGAATTATAACATTTATCCCCAATATTTCTATGAAATCACATAAGACCCCCAAACCCAAAGCAATCTTGAGAAAGAACAAAGGAGGTACCATACTCCCTGATATCAAATTACACTACAAAACTACAATAATCAAAACAGTATGGTACTGGCATAGAAACAGACACATAGAGCAATGAAACACAATAGAGTCCAAAAATAAATCCTCCCATAGATGGTCAATTAATCAATGACAAAGAAGGCAAGGTTATACAATGGAATAAAGACAGTCTAGTCAATAAATAGTACTGGGAAAACTGAACAGATATATGCCAAAAAAATGAAACTGGACCAATTTTTAAAATAAACTAAAAATTAATTAAAAACTTCAATGTAAGACCTGAAACCATAAAACTCCTGGAAAGAAAGCATAGGCAGTAAAATCTCTGACACTGCCCTTAGTATTATC
>NW_006290675.1:965889-1026303 GCF_000327345.1 Myotis davidii | reverse complement strand
GACCTTTCAGTCCACAGGCCGACGCTCTATCCACTGAGCCAAACCGGTTTCGGCAGTATTATCTTTTTTAATATGTCTCCTTGGGCAAGGGCAACAAAAGAGAAAAAATGAACAAATGGAACTACATCACACTGAAAAGCGTTTGCACAGCAAAGAAAACTACCAACAAAATGAAAAGACAACCTACTGAATGGGAGAACATGTTCAAAAATCATACATCCAATAAGGGGTTAACACCAAAAAAAACACAAAATCCAATTTAAAAATGGGCAGAGGACCTGAATAGACACTTCTCCAAAGAAGACATACAAATGGCCAACAGACATATTAAATGATGCTCAATGTCACTACTCATCAGAGAAATATAAATTAAAACCACAATGAAATAGAATAGCTATCATCGATAAATTAACAAACAACTAGGGCCGCCGAGCACGTGGAGAAAAGGGAACCCTTGTACACTGTTGGTGGGATTGTAAATTGGTTCAACCAGTTTGGAAAACATTGTGGAGGTTCCTCAAAAAAAATAAAAAAATAGAATTACCTTATGATCCAGCAATTCCACTTCCGGGTATTTATCTGAAGGGGAAAAAACCCCACTAATTGTAAGAGATATATGCACCCCTATGTTCACCTGCAGCATTACTAGTCACAGCCAAGATCTGAAAGCAACCCAGTGTCCATCAATAGATGAATGGATAAAGAAGATGTGAGGTGTGTGTGTGTGTGTGAATATTATTCAACAATTAAAAAAAGAATGAAATCTTGCCATTTGCAACAACATGGATGGACCTAGAGGATATTATACTAAATGAAATTAGGCAGACAGGGAAATATTATATGATTTCACTTATATGGGGGGAAAAACAAATGAATAAGTAAAACAGAAACAGACCCATAGATATGGAGAATAAGCTGATGGCTGCCACAGAGAAGGGAGGTGGGAAAATAGGAAAAGAAAACAAAGTTTATCTATATATTTTTTTCAGTGTATCTTAAAAATCCTGCCAGTTCTGGAAACAGAGTTTTATGTAGGGGACAGAAGAGTTCAAGTTTTTAAACAAGGATTCTCCTATTTATATGGAACCTGAGTATTTCAGCCTGAGCCCTAATTCCCCATTTCTAATGCCAGGCTTCACCCTTTCACAGAAAAGTGTGTAGAACCTGGAAAGGCTCTGTGCCCTGAGAGCTGTGGGTGGCTTGATTAACCTTTTTGTTGTTAATCCTCACCCAAGGATATGTTTTCCATTGATTTTTAGAGAGAGTAGAAGGGAGTGAGGAAGAGAGAGGAAGAGGAGAGAGAGAAAGTGCCCAGGAGAGGCAGACAGATGTCAGAGAGACACATCGATTCATTGCCTCCTGCATGTGTTCACACTGGGGCATGGGATGGAACCTGCAACCCAGGTATGTGCCCTTGACCAGGAATAGAACCCATGACCCTTTGGTGTGGGGAAGGGGAGAGAACACTCTCTAACCATTGAGCACACCAGCCAGAGCTTGACTAAGCTCTAAAATAGGCCTCCCCTTCTCTCTCCCTTCTCTCTTTAAAAATCAATAAAGAAAAGAATTTTGTGGCCTCCCCTTTGTTTATGACCTCAGAAGTTTCACATCCTCAAAGGATGAGGGCATAGCTTGCCTTCTTATGGTAGGGGAAGGGGAAGACGGAAGCCAGGTGCATCCAAGGAGATCAGCTTTAGGAAAAAGTACCATGGGAAGCTGAGCATCTGAACATCGAGTTGTTTCCAACTTTCAGTACTTGAGACCCCGGGCTTGGCATCTCTCACTTTGAACACCATTGCCCTAGGATGCTTGCATCCAAGATATCACCCAAACTCCTCAATCTGGTCCCTTGGAACAGCCCTACCTAGTGTCTGCCCCTGCTACCCAACATTAAGCCCTTAGCTGTCACCTTTCACCTCCTCCACTCTTTGCTCCAGGCTGGGGCTGCCTCCCAGCCCTCTTGTGGAGGAAGCCGAAAGGTGTCCACGGTCACACAGGCTGAAGAACATTGCCTCAAAAAACATTAGATAGATAGATAGATAGATAGATAGATAGATAGATAGATAGATAGATGATAGGCTAAATAGTTTGTTCTGTGTGATATTAATAAATTTCTCATTTTCTCTAGAGCAGCATCCCTTATAGTCAATGAAATTTCTCTTAATCCTATCGAGTATAAACGTATATTTCCAGAGAAATACAATTGGTATCTTTGAGAGAGACACTCTGGAGACTTTAAAGTAGGAAACAAAGAACTTAATTAACACCAATAAAAATATAACTGTTCGGCCCTAGCTGATTTGGCTCAATGGATAGAGCGTTGGCCTGCGGACTGAAGGGTCCTAGGTTTGATTCCAGTCAAGGGCACATACCCAGGTTGCAGGCACAATCCCCAGTAGGGGGCCTGCAGGAGACAGCCAATCAATGATTCTCTCTCATCATTGATGTTTCTCTCTTTCTCTCTCCCTCTCCTTTCCTCTCTGAAATCAATAAAAACATATTTTTTAAAAGAAATAAATAAAAATACAACTGTTGAGTGAAAAGTAAAGTTTATAAATTGTCAATTCTTTGTCATAAATCCATTTTTCTTAAAATGTTAGCAGGCAATATAAAGCAGCTAAGATTACCTCATAAGAAATCACAGAATATTTTTCAAATATTTATACTAGAATAGTAAAGTACAAATTTAAATAAGTATTTTAAGTCAAATTCCCAGTGTATTTTATATATTTTTATTGATTTCAGAGAGGAAGGGAGAGGGAGAGATAGAAACATCAATGATGAGAGAGAATCATTGATCGGCTGCCTCCTGCATGCCCCACACTGGGGATTAAGCCTGAAACCCAGCCATATGCCCTGATCGGGAATTGATCCATAATCTCCTGGTTCATAGGTCGACACTCAACCACTGAGCTATGCCAGCCAGGCCCCATAGTGTATTTTAAATATCTATTGCTAAAATAGGTTTAAATAAAAATTATAGCACAGATAAAAATAATGATGCCTTTTATTTAAAGAGTAAAATATCATTATCCTTATTTATTCATTCAACAAATATGTATTTGTTGAACATCTACAATGTTCTAGGCACTGTTGCAGATGCTTGGAATTCGTCAATTAAAAAACAAAGATGTCTACCCGCATGGAGTTTATATTACAGCATGGAGAGAAAGAAGCGAAGAATAAACATGGTGCCCTGGCTGGTGTGGCTCAATGGTTGAGTGTTGACCTATGAACCAGGAGATCATGCTTCTATTCCCAGTAAGGGCATATGCCCAGGTTGCGGGCTTGATTCCCAGTAGGGGGCATACAGGAGGCAATCATTGATTCTCTCTCATTGATGTTTCTATCTCTTCCTCTCCCTTCCTCTCCAAAATCAATAAAAATATTTTCCTAAAAAAAGCTAGAAGCTTGGCATCTCCACAGATAGTCAGCTAAAAAATGCGCCTTCCTCCCACTTTGCTGGATCCCTACTCCTCCAAGGTCTTTATACTTATTTAATTTAATTTTCCCTTCTTTTACACCTCTAACTAATGACCATGACACCTGACAGGAATGAAGGTGACTAGGCCATCTGGGAGGTAAAAGACACTGAAGTATAACAGGGCAGTAAGTTCTGTGTGGATAGCAAACTTAGGGTGTGCCTTTCAGAGTGATTAAAAATGACATCATCCTTGAGATCTTGGTCACAGAAGCAAATCCATGTTTATCACTCTTCTGTCACTTTTAACTTCACAGTAAGTAGATGTGAGGTTAACTTGTGAACCCAACTTCAATATCTAAGTGCTCTTGTCAAAATCATGCATGTTAATGATCTTCATGTTCATTTCAAGAATCCCTTCAAAATTATATCATGTACTCTTGGCTGACTGGCAAAGGTATTCATGGTCTTGCCCACAAAGTACAAAATGTTTAAGATCTATCTTATCCTCTACATCCTGTGTCCAGTTTAGCAAGGAATTCCAGATGCACAAGGAATTCTTTAGAACTAATTGTACAGGGCAGGAAACTTGGATGGAAACAACACCAGAAATTGGTTGAGTGGGAGAGGACGAGAGAAATGTACTCTCCTGTTTCCACCTCCCCAAGCTATAGATGACTGCTCAGAGAGGAGCACAAATTTAGTTCAAATGCAGGCTCCTTGTAGCTTTGGGAATTACTGCAAATGGAATCACTAGGACCTCTCTCATTGTTTCCACAGAAATGTGTACTGAGTCCCCTTTTACCTCACAGTTAGTTCTTGTTTTTCTACTAAACCATAATCAGCTTAAACTCACGATATTAAATCATCCCTGTAACTCTTGCTTTGCAAACAAAAAAACAGTAAATAAAAAATGTTTGATTATATGACCCTGACCTAAGTAGTCCCTCAATTATAAAATGTTCCCTTATTGCTTTTAAAAGGCTGATGATAATCTCCTGCAGAAGTGACAAAACACTAGTTGTTTTATTGTAAAAAGCAGTTTCAGCATCTCGCCTAGGTACCATAAAACACCAATATACAGCACGTCCATGTCACAGAACTCCATGAGATATGAGGCTCTCTTGGCCTGGAACATGGTCTGCACCGGTCACTCAGCGTGCTCACCACGGTGGCGTTGGAAAGGCACTCTTCTAAAACGGGTGCTCATTATTCATTCACATTTCAAAAGACACATAATGATAGACTAAAAATGGTACGTGGACAAATGTTTAAGTTTAATCACAGTTACTTAACAAAAGGCAAGTTTAAAATATAGCTATTAGAAATTAAATTATATATGCTTTGACTCTACGTAAACAAAATCCAAGCCACTGGAATGAACTGCTTAGGTATGTGCAGGCATATATTCCCTTGTTAAGTTGAAACAGGCCCTTGCTGTACCCAATGTCAGGAGAAGGTTTAGTGACCAGCGAAGGTTCCTAGCTTTTAAGTCTTTAAAGCAGTGGTTCTCAACCGGTGGGTCATGACCCCTTTGGGGGTCGAACAATCCTTTCACAGGGGTCGCCTAAATACATCCTGCATATCAGATATTTACACTATGATTCATAACAGTAGCAAAATTACAGTTATGAAGTAGCAATGAGAATAATTTTATGCTTGGGGGTCACCACAACATGAGGAACTGTATTAAAGGGTTGCGGCATTAGGAAGGTTGAGAACCCCTGCTTTAAAGGAAAGCACTTTCTTCTTAAAATAATTTTGCCAGGAGATTTTCTATTTCCATCCTCATCTTGCCAGTATCTGGCGCTGTCTTTTCATTAATCAAGGAAGAAGAATGTAAATGGTTTTGGTAAATGTAATCTACCAGGAAAACAAGTGATTTCATAAATTTGTTAAATAGTATTTTGAGGAGGTAAGGGGGGTAGCAATGTGAGGAAGCAGGGGTGGTAATCTCCCTTCTCAGACACCGGTAACAAGCGTCTACTTGTAATGGCTCTTATAAATTTATAAAGTGAGAATTGGAAGATATTTTTATAAATAACTGTCACAAAGATAGAAGTTTTTCATCCTACATAATAAAAGGCTAATATGCAAATAGACCAAACGATGGAAGAACCGAACAACCAGTCGCTATGATGTGTGCTGACCACCGGGGGGCATGTGCAGAACATAGCGGGCATTGGCAACATGCAGCAGAGCACGGAACATGGCAGGCGTCACCCACAGAGGGATGGTGAAGCAGGTGAGTTGGGGCACCAGACCAAGGCGGGGCGCTGGTCGCTGTTATCAGGGTGAGCCTGTGGTGGTTACTGAAAATTCTTTGCTCCTGCATGCCGCAGTCCCACCCAGCACTTGCACCTGCTGCTGGCGCTGGAGCTGCCACTTGCACCTGCTGCCAGCAACAGGCACCGGCCTGATCGCTCAGCGCCATCATCAGCTGTGAGCGGCGGCTGCCGGCCCCAATCGCCCCTCAGGGCTTCTCCACCTCCCCCTGCTCCTGAGGGGTGATCGGGGCAGCAGTCACCACTTGCACCCGCTGATGGCACTGACCCTGCTCATACCACTGCTGGCTCCAGCCCCGATCACTCTGTGCCATCAGCCAGTGTGAGCGGGGCCGGCGCCATCAGCATGTGGGAGCGGCGGGAGCCGAGAAGTCAGCAAACAAGGGACTGGGGGAGCCTCAACAGGATGGGCTGGATGGGGGCATGGAGGATGGGCCAAAACCCGCTCGTGGGCCCACCGCAGCCTCGCGGCCCACAGTTCCTTTCAAGGTGCACAAATTTGTGCACTGGGCCCCTAGTAGATTCATAAAAGAAACAACAGGCAGGCACAACTCCAGGAGAAGGAGCATGAAGAGCCGGGTCTCATCAGGATCAGTGTCAGATAAGTTCTTATTTAATATTTAAGTTTGCAGACAGCCATAATAAACATCCCTGGACACTGAAATATCAAAGTGACAGGGGACATGCTCTAAAGGCTATAGGGGAGGACAGAAAAATTCCAGGCAAGTCAAATTACGGTATGTCAGCAATATATATAGAGGGAAGGGACTTCAACTACAGAGCCCATTGTCGATCATACCCCAGGGGGCTCATTTCTATGGCTCCTGACACCTGAGCTCAACACAGAACAGTGGTGACGAAAGTCATGAAGGAGACACAAGTGGGAGGAAAAGGGATAAGGACTGTCACCGAGCAACCTGGGCTGTGCCTTAAACAATGCTTTAAAAAGGAACATGACTATTTCATAAGTAGTAATAGGATTGCAGACTTTTTTTCTAAAGTAATAACTGTTGAAAAAAACCTTAAAAATACAAAAGTTTTAGATATGCATATATATGTTGATATCCTCAATGAGATATTAAGGAAATCCAAGTATTTTGACTCTTCAACTACTTTTCTGAAACTAACAGCAATGATAATAACCAAGTCCGCCCACACTAGTCCTGTGCTGTCTGCCAGACAGAGCCCAGACCTAGATGGAAATGATTCATTTAGTTAATCCAAATCCTGGAAACACATAAAGGAACATTTAAAGGCTACGCCTCTTCCGTGGTTAATTGTCTATAAAGATTTAAAAATATGTATGTCGATGTCTGCGATGGAAGTCCTTTATTTCTCCCTATATGTGTCTTGTAAAAGTAGTAAGAACAAAATGTCCCCTTAGAGTCACCTTTTCGCTATCAACCAAATAAAGTGAAAACAGGTCTCGCCTGTTGGAGAGCCCAGAACGTGCATCCCTGCTGTTTCATGGTTGTTTAATTACGCAATGATTCATCAAGCTCTCATTTAGTCAGAGGATTATAAAAAGAGAAACCATAATGAAATCAACACTGAGGATAAGTTCTACCAAGGGGCAAGATTTTGAAAGTTATGTTGCCAGTTTTCTTCCCGGCTGGCCCCTGAGCCTAGCATTCTGCGTGTTGGTCAGGAATCACTCACCAGGGAGAATGATGAAGAACTTCAAGATGTGTTGATGGGGCACTGGGATACGTTCAGTTTACCTCCGCTGGATGGCATTCTTCTGTGTCCGCTTACGGTTTTCATGACAGAGGTTGTTTTAAAGTCAGAAGACAGTTTTGGAAACACTGTGGCCGTAAGAAATACATGACGTCATTCTCAGGTTACTCTACGGAGTGGACAACAGTAATCATCCTGATTGGGTCCTGGCTGAGGCACAATTTTTTTTTTTTTATTGCTTAAAATATTACAAAGAGTATTACATATGTATTCTTCTTTTTCCTGAGACACAAATTTTAAACAACTCTCCCAAGGGATCCGTCAGGCAGGTTCCAGAGCCAAGTTTGAGGCCCAGGAACATGCCCCCAACTGCTACCATTAGGAAAGCCCTGTCTGAGTGAACATCGGTGGGCACAGCAGGAAGAGAACTGGAAGCTAACAAGCTAGCCGAGACGGGCAGAGGAAAGTCAGGACTAAAAGGGAGCTCCTCGGTGCTCATTCAAAGATGTACACATGCGCCTGCCTCTCTTCCTCCTTCCCGGAACAATAAAAGGAACCCAGAAAAGAATAAGCTTGTAAGAGTGGAGAGAATTATAGGTGATGATTTGGGAATTAGAGACTAAATTTTCTGGAAGTCTGAAAGTACAGCAGATTTTTGAATAAAGTCATTTTCATTCACTGTCATTCTGTTATGATGCCAAAGAGATGACGTAGGAATTTAACTCGTTTACATCAATTAACCTAGGAAAAAAACTGTTGCATTACACGGCAATTCGCTTAAAGTCACAGAACTTATTGATGACATTAACTGAGACCTTACTGCACGTGGAAATCTGCTAATGAAAAAGGAAGACCAGGAGGGAACCAAAATGCAGGGGAAAGCCAAACGCCCCAATAGAATTGCAGACGGACTAAGCTCAGTGTATGTAGGCATAGAGCATAGAAGTGAAAAAAGCCAAATGAAGTAGTTTGTATTTAATGTCTCTCTATACATGCACACCCCTACACAGGCACACCCCTACACATGCACACCCCTACACATGCACACCCCTACTCATGCACACCTGTACACATGCACACCCGTACACATGCACACCCCTACACAGCACACCCCTACACATGCACACCCATACACATGCACACCCCTATACATGCACACCCTACACATGCACACCCTACACAGCACACCCCCTACACATGCACACCCGTCCACATGCACACCCGTCCACAGCACACCCATACACATGCACACAACTACACACGCACACCCCCTACACACACCCCTACACACCCGCACACACACACACACACACACACACTGTGCTTATCTCCCTCCTCCCATCATAAAACACATTTAACCTCTTCTAAAAACATTGAAAAAGCTGCCTAGAGAAAGCTACAGTACTTCTGTGGGTGTGACTATACCAGACGACATCCTCATTCCAGATTTGGGGAAACTCCTAACTTACAAAGCATTTCTCTGTGTCTGACCACAAAATTTGTCAGTCGGTAAGACTCACTCAGAGAAAAAAAGGGAGAAAGAGAGGTTCCAACCAGCCTTCTCATTCAGGGGAGAGTCCTATGAGGAAAGCAATGTACATATACTAGTACAACTTCAGAAACCCATACCAAGTACTTGATATAATCAACACAGTTTTTTATTCTTAAACATGAACAACCAACCACTGATTGTTCATATGGCCAATGACAAAGATTGGTCAGCAACAAAGACAGTAAGATTAATAGACAAAACTGGCCATGGTAAACAAATAATTCAGGGACAAAGGGGACTCTAAATCTAAAGCAAATTAAAGTGTGCCATGGTTTTTTAACACTACAGAAAGGAAAATCCATGTGACTTGCATGAGCTCCTAACACATATTTAAATTTTTCAGAATATATATGTATGTATATAATAATTTATTTATTGTTTTTCTACATTTAGAATTAGCCTGTAGATCAGGCATAGAAAACAATGTTGGTAGCCAAAAGAATGTAAGTTTGCCTACCTTAAATATCTGTGTTAGCTTCCTGTAATCTTTAGGATTCATTTTCTATTGCTGTATAACAAATTAGCTAAAACCTCTCAGTTCCAAGAGGTTACTCTCAAGTCATAGCCATGTAGCCCTCTTACGTGGGGACCTCATTTTCAATTCCACCGGGAGGCTCTCCCTTCAGTCTTACAGAACAGTGACTACCCCACCACTGTTGTCCCTCACAAGCCCAGCCCTCACTAAAGGGGAAGGGATTACACATAATATACACACCAGGGGGTGGGGACCTTGGGATCATTTAAAAACTCTGCCCACCACACTATTTAAAAGTGAGTGTGGGTAGATTCAGTGACTGGCTTCCAAAAAATAGAACATGAAAAGGAGAAAAGTAGTAACTTGACAGTAGAGAAACCTGGCAAACACTCCCTACCCAATGTTGAAGGCTAACCTCACCAGGGATGTCATATGGGTGTCAGGTACCCCCAACATGATGTGTTATGGACATTTTACTTCTAAGGTATTCTTTCCCAAATCTCAAAAGCCCAGCATAATCGTGGGGGAAAAATAATGGTACATTCTCCGAAATGTCAAACCAGTACTCAAAGCTTTCTAGGACATTGAAATAAGGAAAGACTCAGAACCTGTCAGACCAGAGGAAGATGAGGAAACATGATGAGTAAATGAACTGTAGTATCCTAAACTTGAACCTGGAACAGAAATGAGACAGCAGCAGAAAAGCTAGTGAAATACGAAGAAAGCCTGGCATTTAGTTAATAGTGATGTGCCAATGTTGGTTTCTTATTTTTGACAAGAGAATCACAGTTATGTAGGAAGTTAGTAGGGGAAACAATACTATCTTTGCAGTGTTTCTGTAAATCTAATCTGAAATAAACGTTTATTTTTAAAAATTGATGTTATAGATGACTGTCCTTATTTTAAGATTGACAGTAAAATCAGCTATCATGAGAATGCAATGATTTCAGTTACAATTTATTTATATAGAATAAAATAAATTTATTATATAGGATACTTATAAATACCTTATGAAGTGATCACAACGATAAGTCTGGTACCCATCATGAATTTACATTTTTATAAACAGTAAGCAATGAGTCCTCATTTTCTTATAGTTTGGTCCATGCAGGAATTTACTTTTCTGTAAATGAAGGCTTATGTGGAAGGTAAATAAGAAAACACTGAGTCTGAGATGCTCTGAACGAAGCCATGTTGAGAGTCTTATTCCCACAGTTGCCCAAAGGGGGCGCCATAGACCTTCTGGTGCAGGTGTTCTGTCACTAGCATCTAAGTGCACGGATCTTTCCAGCATTTGAGCGTATTGTCTCTCCTAGACAAGCTGTATCAGGTTACTCCAGTACCCAAAGTAGCCTAGATATGTTAGCTTTTCTTTTTCAGTTCTGCTATGATAGAAAGATTGCAAACCACTGTAGCACATGACTAAGATAAATTAGCCTATTAAACTTTAATAACATGTGTGACCTATTGGCCACTGTGACCAAAGAACCTTATTATAAATCTTAAAATACATTTGATGGCAGGCTCATCCACATGTATTGGCTTTCCGGCATGCCCCGCAAAGCTGAATAAACTGAATTGCTCAATCGAATTGCTTAGTTTGTCCTGGGAGGTGGAGGTTGGGGAGTACTTATTTTTCACATTGAATATCATTCGGCTGATTGGGGATATTTCCGGTTCTTTATGGTAGGCCATGCAATCTACAAAGGGAAAGGTAGATTTCCCTTGTATTTACATGATTGGAAGGAAGGCAATTAGTTCACTTAACTACTTTAATTTGGGTAGGAATTAAAGACAGGGGAACCAAAGTTCTTGATAAACACTACTTAAGATGATTTCTGTCAGAAGACCTGCCTGTAGAATTAGGCTTTGAGAAGTATTGAGAGCAGACACTCTGCTAAATACTTTAGAAAGATCATATGAAGTTCTCTCATAAGTAACATGAGATGTTCTCTCATTTTTACAGCTGGAGAAACTGGAGTTCACAGGAGTGAGTGATGGTATAATCAGTGTATTCCAGGTGATCTCTAAGTTCCTGCTGTTTATTAAGGGCCTATGTTTGGATGACTCTGCCCTTCACCCCATCAGAAGTATCCCTTTGAAAGCACAGTAAATGTGGGTGCATCCAGGCATTATTATTTTTTGAAAAGGTCCCCAAATGGTTTTGCTGTGTAGAAAAATAAAAAAGAAAGTGAAGAGTGACGGACTGCCTATTTACAAACTACAGTTGGCTAACTCTTACTCCCATCTTCAGAAGTGGCTGCTTCCGAGTTTACTTCTATAAATAATCAAAAGACATCCAGAGTAGGCATTATCAAAATTGTCTTCTATAAAACAGTATCCTAAAGTAAGCTTTTAGGCCAGCCATAGGAATAATTTTCATAATTCATTACACAGAAGCTTAGTGGCCTGCATTAGCTAATTGATATTGGTCTGTATTTATCAGTATCCCTTATATTTTATTATTATGTTGGGTCTCCATATATCAAAGGCCTGCATCTGGCTGTAGTAAATGCATAATTTTCACAATTATGGATGCCCACTAAAACCAAAGAAACTACTTTGGGAAGAAGTAGATTCAATATATCCTGGTTCTCCTATAGTTTTGTTACTCATTCTTCTGTATCATAGAAATGCATTATTTTCTTAAATGTATTTACATCACTAATAGTTTTATTTCATGTTATTAAAGATAAAATGTTTTTAAAAGTATTATATCTTGAGCATTTTTTAAAAGACATTCAGACCTAGATATAACTGCCGACATGGTTTTGTTATCAGGCAAAGTTCTCCCAGCACCTTGTTCAATATGAAATAATTATCAAATAACTCTATGGTAGAAATATTTATTGGGTGAAGACAAGTTCACAGAACTACAGAATAAAGAAAATTGAACTAAGGCAGTTAGTTGTTTTCAACCCTGGCAGCAGATTAGACTCACTTTGGGACAGTTTTTTAAACACTGGCTGATGCCCAGCACTCACCACAGATCAATTAAGTTAGAATCTCCTGAGACAGGCCTGGATATGGGTACATTGTTTAAACTCTCTGATGATTTTAATGTGTAGCTGTGGTTAAGAACCACTTTCCTAAGGCTTAAAAGTGAGGGCCGACCTGTCACTTGATAATTATTAGGCAATGCTTCGCAAACTTTAACCTGCTTTGGAATCACCTGGAATTTTGTTAAAGTGCAGATCTGCCTCGTTAGTACAGGATGGGGCTCGAGAGTCTGCACGTGCCACAGGCATGACGGTGAGGATGTGAGGGGCACACTGAGTAGCAAGTGTTCGGACTTGGCCGCACACTGGAATCACCTGGGGACTTAAAAAATATCCAACAATATCTGGGTCCCACCGATGGAGATTGATTTCATTGGTGTGGAATGTACTCTGGGCATCAGAGTTTTTAAAGCTTTCCAAGTGATTCTAGCAAAGTCTGAGACCACTGTCTTAGAGAGCCTATACAGTGGTCTTTACTAGTGGTCTTTACAGGAAATAAAAACCAGCAGTAAAACTGAAGGAGGAGGAGTTTGAAGAGCACCACGTGCAGGGGATGAGCTGTAGCTACAGACAGGTCTCATGGCCTATGGACCAGCATCTAAAAAGTCAGGCTTTTCTTTTTCTCTAGAACAGTGGTTCTCAACCTTCTAGCCCTTTAAATGCAGTTCCTCATGTTGTGACCCAACCATAAAATTATTTTCGTTGCTACTTCATAACTGTAATGTTGCTAGTGTTATGAATCGTAATGTAAATATCTGATATGCAGGATGGTCTTAGGCGACCCCTGTGAAAGGGTCGTTTGACCGCCAAAGGAGTCGCGACCCACAGGTTGAGAATCGCTGCTCTAGAAGCTTTGAAAGCTCTGCCACCACTGGGTCTGCATTCCCCTGTGGTGGCAGGATTACACAGGGCCTGCCTCTTGAGAAGGTACATGCACTTTCCCCTGTGCCAGACCTACCTCTCCCATTTCACTTATTTGTACTCCCTGCCTCACCCCCGTGGGCAATCAAGTTGGAAAGCTCTGGTTGAGCGATGCCTGCTGCACGCTGACTCCGGGCCACTTGGCAGGACTAGCAACACCTAGCAGAGCTGCATTTAATCAAGAGTGATTGCACATAAATTAATAATTAGCCTAGTCAGTAGAATTTGTAGACATCGCCCTGGTATACGCATTAAAGAGCTGTCATTCCTCACAACTGATATTTAGAAATATTCAAGGCCACACAGTTGGTGAGGGACCCATAAAACAGGTGCACACATTCCCACTCCCAGTTCCAGCTGCTAAACCTCGGCGTGTGAGGATGATAGAAGCAACCTGACAGGTTATGAGAATTGGATAATAGACTCAGAGCATCTACCTATTACTGCCAGGCTCAGTAAAGGCTCAATCAATGTCAACCTGCTCTTGCTGCCCATCCGGAGCCTCTGCTCTTCACCTGTGCGTAGGAGCTGGGTATGTCCAGTGCATGTTGGGTGGCAATTTTTAGACTATGCTGTGAACTCTTTCAAGGGACAATAAGCTTGGAGCAAAATTTCCTATCCTGTTAAGAGTCAGAAAATATTTTATATATTAACCCAAACCAATCAACAACAACAACAAAAAACAAACAAACAAACAAAAAACCCTACTAGAGAGAATTAAAATGAAAAGGCTCTGGACTTAAAAAGGCCTAATTTCGCTGGGGGAGAATTTGTCAATCGTCATTCCTTAGCTGTATCCTCATCTTTGTACTAACCACCCTGTGTGGCCTTTGTTTGGTCATGCACTTGCCTGGGTTCCTTCAGGTACAATAGCTTCTTCTCTAAACCATCCTCGGTGGACAGTGGACTCTCAAAGCCTTTGTCCTCCGAATGCAGGGCCTTTACTCAGGTTGATGGGCCTGCCTTGGGAGCTTCTGGCGTGGGTGCTGGGAAACAAGACCAATTCCACGGCCAATTACAGATTAATTAATTAATTAATTAATTAATCCTCAGAACATGACATTTGAATATTAAAATGCCTTCTAACCCCGAATTCCACATTTCAGTTTGGTCATCTGAAGGAATGGCATCTAGTCTCTCAACTAAAGGAAAAAATGGTGATGATGTAGTCTCTAAACTATATCTCAATGTTCTTTCTATTCAAAAACATAAACCCTCCATTGACTCCCCTGAGCGTATAAAGAGGACAGGAGACCCACCCACTGTGGTATGAGATCAGAGCTTTTTAACAAACATTTAAAAAGCTCTAAAATAGCCCTCAGGAACCTCAACTTTCTCAGCCAGCACGGCCAGGAAATCATGGTCTAGCTACAGTTGACATTTAAGGAGGTATTGCAGTCCTGGAGACAAAGGACGCTTTAAATATAGGCGACACATATGTGATCAACAGATTCAGTTCAGTTCCTAGAGGCTTAAGCTCAAGAAACTGAAAATTGGGCAAGAGTGGAGGAATGGGTGTCGCCCCTGAAGTTTGTGTTTCCCCGCGTGGTGAACACAACTCCAGGGAACAAATCCTAAAGCCAGTCCTCCCACAATCTCTTCGTCCCATTCGGCAGCACCCCGAAATAAAGACACAGCCACCACTGCACCGCCCTGCGCTCAGGCGGGAGGCTGGGACTTGCTCCTGGGACACCAGGCGCACACCCCCCCACCCCCCACCCTCCGCGGGTGCGGACCAGCTGGGAGGCCCGCGCCCCTCCTAGACCGAAGAGGGCTGGTGACCTTCACCTTCGGACAGATACACACGCCGGCGTTCAAGGCTTCCGGTCCTTCCAAACCAGCGAGGGCAACTCGGGGACGCGGAGGAGCGCGGAGAGGACGCAGCACCCGGGACCGCGAGCCGTCCACCTGCACCTGCAGCCGCACAGGCGCTCCTTGCCGCTGCGAAGCCCTCGGCAGGTCCGCGTCCTGGCCCCACTCCTCCGCAAGAGCTGTTCCACAAACTTGAACTTGCGGTGCCTGTCAAGCGGGTCGCCCTAAGGGCTGGGGAACCTCTGGATGAGCAGCCCGTAGCCCGTGCCCTGCGGCAAGGACGAGGGCGGAGCGAAGACCGAGGAGCAGAAGAGCCGGGGCACCGTGTGTGCCAGCGTGCCCGCGGCCCCATAGAGAAGCGGGAGGCGCCGGACCACCACCTCCGCCGCCGGCATCGCCTCATCCCGGGAGCGTCAGCGGCCCCCGAGGCTGCCCAGGCGCCCCCCGGGCCGGCGCCTTTTTGCTGGCGAGCCCCTTTCGCCGGCTTCCCCCCTCCTCGAAGGGGCGGTGTCCTCCTGGAGTTGGAGTCCTGCTTGGGGTACAGGGCTGCCCCGCCAGCCGGCTGTGAGCGTCACCTGTCGGCCTTGTGCGGAGGCATGCAGCCCTCCAAGGCGGTAGCCGGATTCTCAAAACCCATGACAGGCTGATGTAGAGTCGAGGAAGAGCAGCGGCGTTTACAATCCGTCCTTAGGGCCATCCGAGGCTCAGAATGGCATGTACTGTCAGTGCCAGGGACACACTATCTCTAGTAATGGAGGTGAAATATTGGCCTCCCTGTAGCTGAACCCAACGGCCAGGAGAACTTCGGCTGGGAACTGCAGTCTATAAAGTGGTTTGAGACTAAAAAGCAGGACTTTATACTCCTCTGCCTTATGAACACTGCAAGGCGCTGTAGTTCACTGGAATTAGATAAGCATGCACTGCGAACAAAGTCTACTTAGCACCGGGCCCTGCCTGGGAAGATAGGCGCATGAGTCTAAATATAAAATTATATTTTAGATGTTAGGGGTAAGGCAGGGTTTCTCAATGTTCTTGCTGACATGTGGGATGGATACTACTTTCCCATGGGGCGCTGCCTGTGTACTTTAGGATGTTTTGCGGCATCCCTGCCCTCTATCCACTAGATGCCAGTAGCACTCCATTCCTCCCGTCTAGGCAATCCACCGTCTCCAGACATCGCCAGATGTCCCCAGGGGGCAAATCCGCCCTGAATGAGAACCACTGCTTCCAAGGGATGCCAAGCGCATCCTTTGGCCTTTACTCCTCACTTGTACCCAACCTACGGAAAATAGTCTGCGTTCTAGCTTCTCATCAAACTTAGAGAGATTCCGTTTAAAACTCTAGGCTGAACGCATCAAACCCAATGTTATATTTCTGCAGATATCACTCTATTGCAAGGTCTTCCATACGCAGATGTGCAAATCTGTGCTAATAAGATAAAAATACTTCCTCTGGGCCACTGATTGCCAAAGGTGCCTATTCTGGGCAGACTGCTTATGAAAGTGTCCCTTCCAATCTGTCAGTGAGACCTGATGGTCAGAACCCTCTCATCCCCACCAGTGCTACCACCCACGACCAAACCACCATCACCCCTTCTGACTATAACGCTCTCCTCATAAGCTGTGCCCATCCTTTGATTTATGTACTCCCAAAGTCCATGGACCATACGGCAATCAGAGTAGTACTTTTTGAAAAAGATAATTCGGAATGCATCACTTTCTGTTCACAATTTTTCGATGCATAGAAACAGACCTCAAGGAAATCCAAATGTTGGAATTAAGAGAAAAGAACTTTATAGCAGTTTTTATAAGTTCATTAAGAGTGTAAAAAAGGGTCAGAAGGAAGAACAGATGGGGACTATCAGCAGAGAAATAAAAATCACAAAAAATATAAGTTTTAAAACTGAAGAGTACAATATCTGGAACGAAAAATTTGCTGAATAATCTAAACATAGATTGTAGGTTGCAGAAGATATGATTAGTGAAACTGTAAGCAGATTAATAGAAATTATCTAATGTTAAGAACAGAAAGATTTGGTGGGTGTTATCTTCATTTTATTTTCAATTTGATTTAATTTTTAAGTTTATCTTTAATTACAGTTGACATATACTATTATATTATTTTCAGGTCTAGAACAAAGTGATTAACCATGTATATACTTATGGAGTGATCACCCCAATAAATCTAGTACCCACCTGGTACCATATACATAGTGATTGCTATATTATTGATTGCATGGTAATGCTCACCCAAGGATCCACTACAGGAGAGACCCTATACCAGTGATGGAGAACCTTTTGAGCTCAGCATGTCAGCATTTTGAAAAACCCTAACTTAACTCTGGTGCCGTGTCACATATAGAAATTTCTTGATATTTGCAACCATAATAAAACAAAGATTTATATTTTTGATATTTATTTTATACATTTAAATGCCATTTAACAAAGAAAAATCAACCCAAAAAATGAGTTCGCGTGTCACTCTGACATGCGTGTCATAGGTTCGCCATCACTGCCCTATACCATCAGGTAGACAAACAGAATATATAAAGGAATCTTACTAATCAATACTAAAAAGACAACCAAATAAAAATGGGGGAAAGACTTGAAGAGACACTTCATTAAAAAGGATAAACAAGGGTCCAACAAGCACATGACAAAGTGCTTATCACTAGTTGTCAGGAAAATACCAATTAAACCAACAGGAAAAATACTACTTTACACCCACTAAAATAGCTAAAATTAAAAAGACAATGACAACAATATGAATCTAGAGCCTTTATACATTTACAGTGGGTGTGTAAAATGTCACAATCATTTTGAAGAAATTGATGTGGCAGCTTTTTACATAGTGAAATATGCACCTTTAACCACAAAATCTCAATCCTAAGTATTTATGCAAGAGACATTAAAACATATGTCCACAAAAAGACTGATACACAAGTATCCATGGCAGCTCCATTCACAATATCCCAAAACTGGAAATAACCCGAATATCAATGACATTTTATAAACAGATGGTGGTAAAGTCACACATGGAATACTACACAGAAATAAAAATACAGTAATGAGCCACAGCAGCCGTGACTCAGTGGTTGAGCTTCGACCTATGAACCAGGAGGTCACGGTGCGATTTCCATTCAGGGCATATGCCCCAGTTTCGGGCTCAATCCCCAGTGTGGTACGTGCAGGAGGCAGCTGATCAATGATTCTCTCATCATTGATGTTTCTATCTCTCTCTCCCTCTTCCTTCCTCTCTAAAATCAATAAAAACTATTTTTTTAAAAAAAGAAAAATGATTTAAAAAATAAAATATTTTAAAAAAATAATGAGTATCTGATACACATAATAACATGGATGAATCGGGGGGGGGGGGACGTGCAGCCAAACATAAAAGAGTATATATTGTGTGATTTCTTTCAAGTGCCGTTCACAAACCAGTAAAACTAATCTCTGGTGATAGAAATCAGAAAATGGTTTTCTGTGGGAGAGTTAGCATGATTGGAAGGGGTCACAGAACTTTCTGGGCTGATGGAAATATTCTATAATTCATTTGTGTACTGGGGATCTGTGCATTTTGCTGCACATAAATTTTTAACTTAAAATATTTTTTATAAAATCATTTTTAAAGTACAATCCAACGTCATATACTATTTCTCTGATCTTAATTTCTGCCACTCACTCTCTTGGCCCTTTGTTATTTCTCATCCTTTCTACTTGTTATTCTTTCTGCCTGGAAACTACTGTCCTCTCAGATAGCTGCACTATTTGAATTTACATGGACCTATATGAGTTTTTGCTCCATCACTTAATTTAGGTCTGTGTTCAGATATGGGCCTCAAAGCAAAGAGGTACACCCTTACTATCTTGTATAACACTAGCAGCCCAATGCACAAAATTCATGCAGGGGGCTCGGCCCCCCGCCGCAGTGGCAGCAGCTTCTGCCTCTGCCTTGGCCCCGCCCACTCTGGCAGCCACCTCGGCACTCGAAGCCCTGGCTTCGTCCAGAAGGTCGTCCAGAAGGACGTCAGGTCTAATTAGAATATTACACACTTTTATTATTATAGTTAGATCATTGTAATCACAATCTATATCCATTTCCTGCTTCATTTTTCTTCTCTTTCTTAACATTTATCACCATTTGTATGTATTGTGAGGGCAGAGACTTGCTTCTGTTGTTTGCTATTGTTTTACAACCCCTAGAATACTTCCTGGCACATAGTAGTCTCTCAACAAATATTTGGTGAATAATTGTTACACTGAATATATCTTCAAGCTTACTATACTGAAAATCAAAGTTATATTTAGTCAAAAGTAATACTTTTAGGTGAATATTTTCTCTGCATTGTAAATTAAACCTGGGATAGCTATTATTAAAGCATCACTGGATTTTTCAGCAGACTCAAATAAAGATTTTCTGATTCCATTGTGTTTTATGGAAGCTTTGTGATAAGGAAAGCAAAGAAAGTTAAGTATCCCAGAAAGTTTTATACCCTCCTCCTGCATTTCTTTTGCATAAAAGCCTCACAATTTTATGCAAAAGAAATGATGGGTATCAAGATATTCATTTTATACATAGATGCAATGTGGCCCAATCCAATAATCTGAAGAGCTACCAGATATATTTTAGACCCAGAAGAGACCTTAGACATCATCTAACAGAGACATCTAGTAGAAAACTCGCAGCAAAGTGGGAACACAGGGAGTATGCCTCAATATAATAAAGGCCAAATATGACAAACCCGCAGTCAACATCATACTCAATGGGCAAAAACTAACAGCGTTTCCCTTAAGAACAGGAATAAGACAGGGATGTCTAATAACTAAAAGTGTTTCCTTTGAGATACGGACAGAGATGTCCACTTTCACCACTCTTATTCAACATAGTACTGGAAGTCCTAGCTACAGCCAACAGACAAAGAAGAAGAAATAAAAGGCATCCAAATTGGAAAGGAAATCTATCTATCTGTAAAAATCAACAAATTAGAAAGAAAATTATTCATTTCTGATTCTCATTAAGTCCAAATGAGACATCTTTTCCCTACTACCTAAAGCAACCTATAGATTCAACACAATTCCTATCAAGATACAAATGGCATATTTCACAGAACTAGAACAAATATTCCAAAAATTTATATGGAAACACAAAAGACTGAATAACCACAACAATCTTGAGAAAGAAGAATAAAGTTGGAGGAATCAGACCACCTGTTATCAAACTAGACTACAAGGCCATAGTAATCAAATCAGCATGGTACTGACATAAAAACAGACATATAGATCAAAGGAACAGAATAGAAAGCCCAGAAATAAACTCATGCCTTTACGGTCAATTAATATTCAACAAAGAAGGCAAGAACATATAATGGGATAAAGATATTCTATTTAGTAAAGGGTGTTGGGAAAATTGAACAGATATATGCCAAAAAAAATCTGCCTTTAGCAGATAAAAAAACAGAGGCTCAGAGCGGGATGAAGCACTTTGCCAAAAGTGCTAATTAGCCTCTGACACATGGCTTTTTCTTTTTCTTTCTAGCACTAAGTGCCCCTTTCATTTTCTCTCAAAAACCTTTAACTTTTCATCTCTCCCTCCACTCCACCCTCCAGTATCATTCCCTTCATCAAGAAGTATTTATTATTTTTTTTCTAAAGGAGAAATTCTGTGAATCTTGCAAGGTCAAGTAAAGCCCAGAGTCTGAAAAGTTCAGGTGGATTCAAACCCCAACCCAGCCAGATAATCTCATTCATTCATCCATTTATTATCCACCCATCATCCACTCATCTGCCCCATCCATCATCCATCCACCCATTCATCTTTTCATCATCTACTCATCCACTCATTCATCATCCATCCATGCATCCGCCCATCCATCATTATTATCCATCCATCTATCCATCCATGCATCCATCCATCCATCATTATTACCCATCCATCTATCCACTCATTCATCCATTCAGCACATATTTATGGCACTCCCTCTGGGGCCAGGGACTGGGCTGAAGCAAACTTTGGTTTATTCTCCTCCTATGAGTACAGCATGTCCCACAGAGCCATAGCAGGGAGTGGCCCCCTCATGTCTTTGAATACCTACCTCACAAAAAGGCCCTATGTGATTATTAGAGCCTAGCCAGGGGTGGGCAAACTTTTTGACTCGAGGGCCACCATGGGTTCTTAAACTGGACCGGAGGGCCGGAACAAAAGCATGGATGGAGTGTTTGTGTGAACTAATATAAATTCAAAGTAAACATCATTACATAAAAGGGTACAGTCTTTTTTCTTTCAATAGTTTTATTCATTTCAAACGGGCCGGATCCCGCCCGCGGGCCGTAATTTGCCCACGGCTGGGCCCTAGACACTCAAGCAGTGACAGCTGTGAGTTCTAGGTTCCTTGGCTGCAGGGGCTCTGACTGGTTCACTCCTGTACTTTGAGGAGGCAGCACAGAGGGGGGCCCACCAGCTGATCCCAGATGGAGCCTTGTCCATGTCTAGCTCCTGAGGTACATGGTGTCAGGAAAAGGCCACACATGACCCTGGACTCTGGGCATGATGTCTGCTTCTGCTATTCAGAGGCCCCAACGAGGAGAAATGTTGTAGATTCCCCGACACCTCCAGAAAAGAAAATGCTTACGACAATCAGATGGAAGAGAAATGGAGTGATGGTGCCTTCACAGCCCACAAAACAGAACACACTTTTAGGAAATAACGACTGTGTGGAGGGACTCGGGTTGTGATTTTACTGGAGGTCCCTCTGATAAACAATCAGCCTTCTGTTTCTATTGCTGTCTTTCCACCGGCCTTTTTCTTTCCTTAATATCCCCTTTCCTCCTGATCTCCTGGTTCTGGGCCAGATAGCACCTACCAAGATTCTAAAATTAGCTCCTTAAGGGTCAGCATCTGAGAATTTAAAGTGCCTCCAGAACTGGGGGACTTTCTGACACATGTGAGCACAGACACACACGCACACATAGACAGACATACACAGAGACACACACAAGCTCGCTGGTGCAGAGGTCAAGGGTGTTTAACAGAAGCCTTCATCAGGAGCCAGTGGAGTCCCAAAGAATGACCTTAAGCACAAAACCTCCCCTGAATCCCCCAACGAATTGTGTCATCAACTCTCCAACTTCAGGGTTCTTTTTTCAAAACCCTTTTTTAATATTATTTATATAATGAGTAGGCATTCATAAATAACCAGTGATGTACCAAGATGGGAGGATGGTGAAAGCAGTTGGTGAGGGGTATGGGCAACAAGAGGCTGCATTGACGATAGAGCATTAAAAACAATGAAAACTGAGCAGAAGTCAGTCTGCTTTCATTCCCACCCTACGCTGACCATTACCAACAATGGCAATGATAAATACTCCTCCCTGCCAGGGGGACCATGCCCCTGTGCTCCCTGCACCACGTGCTTGGGGTGCCACTGTAAACAGAAGGATTTATGTTACCACAGAAACAAGGAGTGTGGCAGTGCCCTCGGCGGTCCCAGATCTGTCTCTTGCTTCAACAGTGTTTGGATGGAACAGACCCAGGGACACCCCTTCTTCCAGCCGCCGGCCTCTCTCCTGCGTCTTATCCAGTCACCACCTTCAGAACCACCTGAGACCAGTCAGCACACCGGCTTGTTGTTTCTTCTACCTTAACTCCCCATTGCCACACAACCATGAGCTCCCAGATTCGTCAGAATTATTCCACCGAGGTGGAGGCTGTGGTCAACCGCCTGGCCGACCTGCCTCTGCAGGCCTCCCACACCTACCTCTCTCGGGGCTTCTATTTCGACCTGACGATGTGGCTCTCAAGGGCGGGGGCCACTTCTTCCCCGAGTTGACGGAGAAGTGCGAGGGCGTTGAGCGTCTCTTAAAGTTGCAAAGCCTCCCCAGGATGAGTGGGCAAAACTCAGGACGCCAGGGAAGCCGCCCTGGCCTCGAAGAGGAACCTGAACCAGGCCCTTTTGGAGCTGCCTGCCCTGGGTTCTACCAGTGCAGACCCTCCCCTCTGTGACTTCCTGGAGAACCACTTCCGGGTGAGGAGGTGAAACTCATCAAGAAGATGGGCGGCCACCTGACTCCCCTCCGCAGGCTGGCCGGCCCCAGGCTGGGCTGGGCAAGTATCTCTTTGAAAGACTCACCCTCAAGCACGACTAGGAGCCTTTGGAGCCCAGAGGCTTTTGAGGGGCTCCTCTGCTGTCTGGCTTTTACCTGAGCCTCCTCCTGAAACTACTAGTATTTTTTTAACCACCCTGAAGCCCTCTCCCATGCATTGAACCAAATGAAACAATAAAGCTTTTTGTAGAAAAAAAAAATGTGGAAAATGTGTCCTTGTTTTATAGAAAGAAATCAGAAGGAAGGGGATTCCGACACATGCTACAACATGGATGAACTGTGAGGACATTATGCTAATGAAATAAGCTACTCAGAACAGAACAATTCCCGTATGATTGCCCTTATATGAGGGACCTGAAGTGGTCAAATTCACAGAGACAGAAAGGAGAACAGTGGTTGCCAGGGGTGAGGGAAGGGGAAATGGGGAATTAATGTTTCATGTGTGCGGAGTTTCCGTTTTGCAATAGGAAAATAGTTCTGGTGCTGGATGGTGGTGATGGTTGCAAATAATATGAACTCACTTAATGACACTGGACTATACACTCAAAAATGGTTAAAATGGTCAACTTGATGTGTGTTTTGCCACCTTAAGAAAAAAAGTCAGGAGCAGTGCCAGCACAGGCAAGATAGGGCCACACAGACCCAGCCTTCCCCCATCACGTAACCTCGGGCAAGCACACCGATGTTGGCAGCCTCGGTCCCCCACTCTGTAAAATGAGATTGGTAATTCCTACTACATCTGAGGAGTCAAGGCGGCTGAAACAAACCAGGTAATGAGCCACCCAGGTATGTAATTCTATCATGAGAATTTAAGATTTTATTGGAAAGGTATTATAGGAATGTGCCCCTGGACCAGTGGACAAGTGGCCCCAAGGGGTCAACCAGCAGCAGAGGTCAGGAGGGTTGAGGAGGGCTCAGCGGAGGGTAGGGAGATAGGAAGGGGGTGGACGGTGTGGCCCTTCCAGATGACTGGGGCTTGGGAGGAGAAGAGGATGCCGTGACTTCCATCTGAGGACTCAGACTCCATCCAAGTGCTCTTCTGAGTCCTTTGGGTAGTGACTGTGGTCACTTCGTAGTGAGTTGATGAGATTTACTCAAAGGACACTGACTTGGTGCTTGGCTTGGGAAGGGTATGAGCACTGCCCACTGGACATCTGGGAACATCCTGGGTGATGGAGGAGGGTTACCCGCAACACAGTGAGGGCCAGCGGATGCCTGGCTTTGGGGCCAGCATGCCCACATATGCATTCAACCAAATAAGGAGCAATGACTCTTCCTGGCAGTGGAGATAAAACACAAGTAAGACAGATAACACCCCTACCTCATGGAGCTTACATTCTACATAGGGTGGGGGGACAAGCTGTAGTAAATGCATTGCATTTCATGCATTGACAAATGGTACTAGAGAGAAGAATGAAATGAAATAAGTCAGATGGGAATGTAGAGTTGGGGTAAGGTTTGATTTTAGACAAGGTGACCAGGAATGGTCTCTATAAACAGACCTGAATTTAGGAGGTGAGAGTGGCATGGGGAACAGCAAGTACAAAGGCCCTCTGGCCAGTTTGGGCCTTGGTGTGTTGGAAAGACAGTGAGGAGGCCAGGGTGGTTGGAGCAGGACAGTGTGGGAGTGAGGTCAGGAGGAACAGGATGGGGGGCAAGGCAGAGTATGAAGGACCTCATAGCTGATTATAGAGACATTAGAGGCCCAATGCACAACATTCATGCACTGGTGTGTGTGTGTGGGAGGCGGGGGCGTCCCTCAATCCAGCCTGCACAAGCTGTGAGCCCGGCTTCTGGCTGAGCAGTGCTCCCCCTGTGGGAGCACACTGACCACGAGGGGGCAGCTCCTGCATTGAGCGTCTGCCCCCTGGTGATCAGTGCGCATGTCATAGCAACCAGTCCTGCCGTCGTTCAATTGGTTTGCATATTAGGGTTTTATTATATAAGATTGGGGAGCACTAGAGTGTTCAAGTAGCAAAGTAGTATAGCCTGACTTAAATGGAAAAGCCTGTAGGGACATGGGTCAAAGCAGGGATAGCTGTAATGAGGTGAGAGAATGCCATGATGGAGGTGGAAAGAGGTGGGCTGTCTCAAATGCTGCGGACAGAACTGGGGGGCCTGGGACAATCTCTCATGAGAGCCTTGGGTCCTGCAGGATCAGGCCTCCACAAGTCCTCCCGAAACCCCCTCTCTGACACTACCTCACCAGCCACTTGGGTTTAACACCATGGCATCAGCCATGTGTCTGTGTTATTGTCACCCACCTCCCCCTCCAATGGGTCACCGAGCCCTGCCCAGCTCTGACTGACTGGCCTGTGCTGCATCCCAACCTCGATGTCCTTGAGGCACCTGAGTGTGAGGACCCATCCCTGAACTCCACATTTTACCCTCTCAGAGCCCCCACTTCTCTGCACCCCTCACTTCCTGTAACCACAGCATCCTGAGGTCAGACCCTCCTCTCTCCACTCTTCCCTCCAGCCACCTCTTATCTGCTCCTCCTCCACTCAGCCCCACCCCAGAAAGAGTCCTTCTCTTACCGCCCTAAGGCTAGCCTAAATATTCCAAAATGGTTTTAGTTTCTAAAATCTTATCTGTTAGAGATTTGTTCTGAACATTTATGGGTGACATGATATGATGTCTGAGATTTCCTTTAAAACACCTCAGCAAAAATCAAGATGGGAGAAGGAAAAAGGTGATGTTGGTTGGACCTAAGTGGCAGGTACTTGAGGATTTGTGCGTATTGTTCTCTCTGCTTTTATGGATTTAGTGAGAAAGTAAAAACAATGCAAAATAGGAGCACAACCCTGCTGAGGCCTTCAGGGCTCCCTGGTGCCCCCAGGACAAAGTCCAAACACTTCAGAGAGTGAGGAGGAGGTGGGTGCAGCTCGCCAATGCTGTTCGTAATTCCTGGCTCATGGTGATAATTAAAACCGCCTACAGACACTGCAGCCCTTCCTGCCTGGACCAGCATGGACAGCCCCCACCACCCCCTCCCCTGCACACCAGCCCATCTTTGCCCAGGCACCTGACCCCATTGTTTCTCTGGCAATCCTGAATGGCCTGTGCTCCCAGGGGAACCCTGGCCATTTTTCTTGCCTCAGTGCCTTTTCCTGTGTTGTTTCCTCAGCCTGGAGCATCTTTCTCACAGTTTTCACCCACTAACTGCTTTTCCTGAGGATTTGGCTTTAGCACTGCCTCCTCCAGGAAGCCCTCCCAGACCTCCCCGGCCCTGTGTTGTCCCAGTTGCTGTCGTGTGTCCACTGTGCTGGGAAAACCCATCTCTGCTCTGGATGGGAGGGCGGGGACCAGGTCATCTTGTCCCTATCACATGTCTGGGCCTGGCACACAGTGGGCACTCAATAAATATTTGTTAGAAAAATACATGAAAATGTGTTCCTATTTCCATTTCAATATTCAGCAAAACCACCACTCTCCCTCCTTGCCTACCATGGGAATAAACATTTGGTAACTGCTCAAAGTCAGCTTTAAGCCAAATATTCTGATTTTTGGAAGGGGCCTCTCAATCCAGCCATCCCAGAAGCCTTAAACACTCACAATGCTACCGTTCCTGGAGGGAGATGCCCCTGCCCCTCACCTTTAATAGTTCGTCTGAGGGTCTGAAAAGGCTGAGCTGCATCCTGGGCCTCAGTCTGGAGGCCCGGGAGGCCCTGAGGCTCCTGCCTGCACCTCGCCGGGACATGCAAATCACCTGAGGCTGCCCCTTCTCTGCGCTAAGGCCCGGGCCACAGAGTGTTCGGCGCCATCACGTGATTCCAATGCGCATCCAGCGCTAAGAACCATGGGCTTAAGTCAGAAACCAACCCCGTGGGGAAGGGCCAAACGCCTCAAAACACCTGCTGCCTGCTGAGGGCATTTAAGCCCCGCCCGGGGTGCGGGCTGCAGCTCCCTGCAGGTGAGTAATAGCGGGCGGTGGCCCATCCTGTGTGAGGTGCCCGGCTCCTGGTGTGGCCGTGTCCTCCCTGCGCCCTCTTCCCAGGGACTGACCAGACACCTTGCTCTTGTTCAGGTAATGAGCCACGAAGCTGTTTGGGGACCCTGGCAGGGTGCTGCCCTCTTCCCTTCCCAATGCCAGGGGCCCCCAGAGGGCCTGGGCGGGTTGAACTCAGCCTCGGTTTACAGAAACTGTTGCCAGGGTGGGTGAGGAGGATGTGGCAGATGGCGGTGTCCGTTTACTCCGTAGAGCCCAGGTGGGAGCTCGCAGGTGCGTGGAGCCGAGTGTGACCACACCGCAGCCCGTGGATCTGTGTGCCCTGTGCCTTTACTTGTGTTCCCTCTTCCTGAAATAGCCCTCTGGGCGTTTTCACCTGATCTGGAACCTCCCACAAAGCCTTCCCAAGCCTGGGAGGTGCGACCACGGGGCAGAGGGCCTGGTCTCCAGTCTCCTTCTCTGCTCTGACACCTGCCTCCCCTCTTGGCCAGGGTGAGCCCTAAAGGAGGCCTGGCTGTGCGCCTCCCTGCATCAAACGTGGTGTCTGCGTGTGTCAGGCCCATGTCAGCAAAGCCCTGTGGGGAGCCAAAGTATGCCTAGATGGGGCCTGCTCCTGGGCCCGCAACCCCTGCCCAGAAGTCCCAGCCCAGCCTGGCGGTGTCTGCTGGCTGACTTGTGCACCTTGGAGTGTCCACAGGCCAGGCAAAGAGGAGAAACGTGTCCCCAAACTCTATCAACTTCCCCTTCTGTAATTAGCCCCTTGGAGCACGTGCAGATCACCGGGGCACGTAGAGGTGGTGCGAGTATTCAAAGGTTAACCTGGAGGAGGAGTGGGGTTATTGGGAGTTAATGCCCAACACATTTCTGAAGGCTGTGTTAATTTAGAGTCAGAAAAATACTGCTTTAGAGGAGCCAGCTCTTGGATGGTGAAATATATCTTCATTTAACACAATTCTCAGTTCATGAAAGATGCTCAGAGTCAAAGATTGGCTCCATCGAGAAATTCATAGAAAGCAAAAAAAATGTCCTGCCCTGGCCAGTGAGGCTCAGTTGGTTGGGTGTCATCCGTGCACCAAAGCGTTGCTGATTCGGTTCCTGGTCAGGGCACATGCCTGGGTTGCAGCTCTGTCCCTGGTGGGGGCTGCAGGAGGCAGCCTATCGATGTTTCTCTCTCACATAGATGTTTCTCTCCCTTCCTCCCTAAAAATCAATAAAAACATTTTTAATGTCCTATAATGCCCCAGCTAAAAAAGGTAACTCAGGACCATTAACAAGACTTGGCCAGGGTCCCTTGGCTAGGTCTCTGCCACCTGACACCCAGGACAGGGGTCCCTGTGTGGGGAGCAGCAGAGCTGGCCTGATGCTGGGCGCACGCTTGTGTGTGTGTGTGTGTGTGTGTGTGTGTGTGTGGATAAAGCCCTTTAGTTTGTGGCATTGATGGCGTTTGCCTAAATAACAAGTGTGGCTTTCTCTGGAACTCAAATTCAGAAGCTACTGGTGAAGAATGACACGGTAGCCAGCTCTCCCGGATGCTGCAAATAGCACTGTGAGGGAAGGAAGCCCACTTTGAGCTGTGACTAGGGAAGCTTGTGAAAAACGGAAGGGTTTGCTTTGCAGCTGTTTGTGCAGGATGGCCCCCAACGGAGTGGTTTGGCCAAAATATGACTTTCAAACTGTTCCCTCCAGACACCTCAGGGAGAGGAGAGGACCCTGTCTGATCTGAAGCTGAGTTTTCTCTGCTTGTGCCATCTCATCCTATATAATAAAAGCTTAATATGCAAATCGACTGAACAGTGGAATGACCAGTCACTATAACGCGCACTGACCACCAAGGGACAGACGCTCAAAGCAGAAGCTGCCCCCCCCGGACAAACTGTTCCCTCCAGACACCTCAGGGAGAGGAGAGGACCCTGTCTGATCTGAAGCTGAGTTTTCTCTGCTTGTGCCATCTCATCCTATATAATAAAAGCTTAATATGCAAATCGACTGAACAGTGGAATGACCAGTCACTATAACGCGCACTGACCACCAAGGGACAGACGCTCAAAGCAGAAGCTGCCCCCACGGAGGTCAGTGCGCTTCCACAGGGGGAGCCCTGCTCAGACATAAGCCCTGAGCTGGGCTCATGGCTGGCAAGCGTGGTGGCGGGAGCCTCTCCCACCTCCCCTACTCCCCATGGGGAGTGGCCTAAGCCATTAGTCAAACATTCCCTGAGGGCTGCTGGACTGCAAGAGGGCACAGACCGGGCTGGAGTACTACCTCCCCACCCCGCCCAGTGCATGAATTTCGTGCACTGGGCTTCTAGTATTTGATATTTTATTTGAAGGAATGTGGCAGCCATCTGAACCCCTGGATCCACTTCCAAAGCTCCTTATGGCTGTACATCCTGGAATGTGGCAGAAGGATGAGTGGTCCTAGAGTTAGGCACTGCCTTGGGCCTCCTCAGAAGCAAAAGCATTTTCTCTCCTGACACCAAACTGGCCTCTTACTTATGTGCATTCAGACAGCCCCATGAACTGAGCTGGTTGGGTCACTTACGGTGGATGAGCAGCAATGAGGTGGCAACACATAGCCAGGTATTTTGGAGGTGACCTCCACTGTTTCCATTGCCTAAAACATGTGCTTTTCTATTTTCCAACTTCTCGTCTTACACATTAAGTGCCATGGTGGTGACTCGGTGTTTTCCTAATCAGACCTTTTTTACAGATTGTATGCTTAGTGATACAAAGCATTGATGCAGGAATCAGACAGATCTAGGATGAAGTCCTGGCCCTGAAGTGTAACAGCTCTGGGTGTCTGTGGGAAATCATGTCTGAGGTGGTTTCCCCACCTACAAAACGGAACTGTCTCTACCTTACTATTAATGTTGCTTCATTTAATCCTATGTGTCCAACACTCCTGGCATATAATCAATGTGTTTGGGCCATTGCTCCCTGAAATGGGCCCATAATACTAGTGTACTGCGGACCTATAAAATGCCATATGTCTTCTGTCTTGGAGATGTAGGATATAGCTTCTCCTTAAATCTAAATCTCAGTTTCCTTTTAATAATCCTCTTGAAACTGGATATTACAACAACTAGAAAACTTTTTTGAGATGGTATTTTAAAGGTAACAATGACTTACCTTTCGGTCATAAAAAGAAACTCTTTTCTTTATGAGATTACTTAAGAGTAGATGAGAGCCCTGGCCAGTGTTGCTCAGTGGACAGGGCACCAGTCCATGTACTAAAGGTTTGTGGGTTCGATTCCCAGTCAAGGGCATGTACCTGGGTTGCAGGTTGAATCCCTGGCCCTGGTGGGGGCGCGTGTGGAAGGCAACCAATTGATGTGTCTCTCTCACATCGATGTTTTCCTCTCCCCCCTTATTCCCTCTTTTCCACTCTCTCTGAAAAGCAATGGAAAAAAATATCCTTGTGTGAGGATTAACATTTTAAAAAATGTAGATGGGCCTAGCTGGTTTGGCTCAGTGGATAGAGTGTCGGCCTGCGGACTGAGGGGTCCCAGGTTCCATTCCAGTCAAGGGCATGTACCTTGGTTGTGGGCACATCCCCAGTGGGGGGTGTGCAGGGGGCAGCTGATCGATATTTCGCTCTCATCTGATGTTTCTAACTCTGTCCCTCTCCCTTCCTCTCTGTAAAAAATCAATAAAATATATATTTTTTTAAATGTAGATGGGAGGGTAGGACATGGTTACTCTTAGGCCTGAGCTTGCAGGGCTGAGGTTGTCCTACAATACAGGTAATGGTACCTCCTGCTTGAACTTTTAATTGAATTAACCTAAAGCCTGATATTGATTTAAGCCAATTTCTGTGAGGTGCTTCTCCTGCTAATATACAGCAATTGAAGGACTATGGACGTCACAGAGGCCCCTCTACCTCACATGGGAGATGGGGGTTGGGGAAGTCACCAACATGACCCTGTCAACAGAATGGTTGAGAGCTTCCTTAATGTCCCTTTGAATGGTCGTATCACAGCTCCAGATGGAGCTGTGCTGGGGAGTGTGGGAGGAATTGGTCAACTCCAAGAAGTAATTTGCATTTTTCATTTGCGGATTTGCAGACAAATTGTAGGCTATTCTTGCCCATGCTCCTAAAGAGGCTAATGCTTTAAAACAGGTAAAGGCACCACAACAAAGCCTCAGTCAACATGTTCTCCTGTCTTGCTGTGGCTGGCTGGTGGTGCTTTGGTCTTGGGACTTGTCCCTGGCTTGGTAGCCAGCTATTACCAGTAGTGCCTATAGTTCTGAAACTATATTCTGTTCTTCCGTCTCCAAATCCATTCTTCCTCCTGGTCTTTTGCTGGTTCTTCATTCTCTTGGGCCCTAATATAATGTCACCAAGACACAATTCTTATTCTGTTCTCACATAGAGTTCATCTCTCTTCTTAAGACATCAGTTTTGTCTCTCTACTCACTTATGGAATTCTTCAAGTTGTATGTATGATCGGTTCCAAATTGATATGTCTAAATTAGTCTTTCCTATCAAAATTATTCTCTCTTCTATAGTGTAGTCATGCCCATTCTATATACTTGGAAACAATATTCATTACACACTTTTTAGAAATGTCATTCCCTGCGGCCTTGTAGAAAGTTCAAACTTGGGGCCTGATTTTAATAGCCTCCTCTAATTGAGGACCAACTCCCTTTGTGACCCTATCACCCACCACCCTCATCCAACAAATATGTGAGCACCTACTTACTCTATGCCATGCATTGTGAAGGGCCTGAGAAACTGTACCTAAGATACACATAATCCCATTATCACTGGGAGTACAGGGAGACAGATACACAAGAAACAAGAAAATATTGGGTGGTGATAAAAAGCTATGGAGAAAATAAAACAGACTGAGTGGGAGATACTTAGATTCTTGAATGGGAAAGAGCTGGAGAGGGAGTGGGCTGGGACCAGCTCACTCAGGGCATCACAGGGAGTTTGGGTTTTCTTTTATGATCAATGGGCATCCAGTAGAAGGTTTTTAAGTGGGAGAAATTACATAATCAGATTCTTGTCTTTAAAAGATCACATGGTTTCTATGTCGAGAATAGATTAGAATAAGGCAATGGTAGAAGCAGGAAGAATCATTGGGAGGCAGTTGCATAGTGAAAGTGAAAGATGGTGGCGGCCTGGTTCGGGTGGAGGCAGCGTACAAAAGAATTAAAAGGAGTGGGTCACACTTGAGACTGTCCTGACCCAATGAGCTGGTGGATTGGGTGTGGGAGGAGAGGGCCATATGCCTATCATAGCCTGGTTGCATTCCTTACTGTCCCGCACATACACTCTGTATACAACAGTTTGGGCACACCCACATGGAGGGTTCAGTGCTTTATTTCCATCCATCCTAGCCATCAAGGGCCCAGTTCAAGCCAAACTGCCTCTGAAAGATTTCCCTTCCGTATACAGCCTAGGACTGGTCCCCTCTGAGCTCCCACAGTGCTCATCACCTGTTGGGCTGGTATGGTGATGCCTGTGGAAGCGGACTTCCTGATTCTGCTCTCCATTCCACTGTGAGCCCTCTAAGGGCTTAGAACCTGGGTGGCTTTAGCATAGTAGCCATACACTGGATACTGAACATCGCTTTGTGACTGTCCTGCCTATAGGTGGTCTACTTCTTCCAGTCAATATGTCGTTAGAAGCTCCAGAAGACAGGATGAGAAAATTTAAATACCGAGGCAAAGATGCATCTGTAAGTATGCGGCAACAGCTTCACTTTATCAAGGACTAGTGCAGTAAAACTAGATGGTGGAAATGCATCAGATATAGAGTGGAGGGTGGGGAAAGGGGGTGACAAAGCAAATATAGCAAAATGTTTCTTGTGGCCCAGCCGATGTTGCTCAGTGGGTGTCAACCAATGAATCAAGAGGTCACCGGTTTGATTCCTAGTCAGAGCACATGCCTGGCTTGTGGGCTTGATCCCCAGTGGGGCACATGTGGGAGGTGGCCAATTGATGTTTCTCTCTCATCAATGTTTCTATCTCTCTAGGTACTGGGCTGAGCACAAGAGCCTGGGGCAGGGAGCCTGAGCTGTGTGTGGATTCTAACTCTCATTCAGCTTCTCTAGGTTCAGTTTTCTGGCTCTAGCTCTGTGTCCTACATCTATGTGCTTTCACTGCGATATCATACATGGTTGGATATGCCTTACAAATCTGACAGGCAGCTGAGGATGGGAGAAGCCACCTGGTTAGGGCACTATCCAGAGCCAAATCATTCTTACACCTTTTCCAACAAGCATGGCTGTCTGGCTTCCGAGATTAGTGCAAATTAAAGGAAATCAATTAGAACAAAGGAATTGAACCCTCTACATGGAAAGCAGCAGGAAGGGCCAAGAGATGAGAAGGGAGAATACACAGTGAGGGGCCACTTAGTGATGGGGCAACAGTACAATTGACTCACTGGACCTGAAGGTATTCCTGCCTTGTTGTCTAACACCACAGGGACCCTGTTCTCCAGCAAGAATTATAAGGCTTGTTTAAGGATTATCTAATACATACATGTACATTTTCTTAAATTAAGAAAGTCTTCAACCTAAAACTCATCCGTCTGTATAAGTTAAATCATTTCTCCAGGATTCTCAATACTATGAAGCCTGAGTTTCTCTTGATATGAGAAAAGGGTTGTTTTTTACTTTAAATTTTAATCTCCCTCAGTTTGGTGGCCAAGTAAAGCTCATGAGACTGGATTAAGATTTGAATGACCTAGCTCAGCTGGCATGGCTCAGTGGTTGTGCATCAACCTTTGAACCAGTAGATCATAGTTCAATTCCTGGTTAGGGCACATGCCCGGGTTGTGGGCTCGATCCTCAGTGTGGAATGTTCAGGAGGCAGCCAATCAATGATTCTCTCTCCCTCTCCCTTCCTCTCTTAAATCAAAAACAAACATATATTTAAATATATATTTGAATGACCTAGAGCAGTAGTGGCGCACCAAAAACATGAGTTCGCGTGTCACCTCTTACACGTGTGTCATAGGTTCGTCATCACTGACCTAGAGAGTGATTCCCTAACAGTGGAAATGGCCAGGGACATCTGGGCCTGGGCAGTCTGATCATAGCCCAACTGGATCCCCATAGTTGGGAGTCCCAGGCCTGCTCCTCAGAATCTAATCAGCACCAATGAAGACATGCTCAGACTCAGGGCAGTGGGACACTTTGCTCAGATGTCACTACAGCTGATAATCCTGGTCTGCTAAGGGCATACGCGATCTCCCTTCACTTTGGGAGGGAGATGGACTCTTCTTATAGATACGGTGTAGTAGAAGACGGCAGAGGAGGTCAATCAAACTGGGGCTATTTACTAACTGTGATGTTAACTCCTCCAGCCTGCTGAATCTGCAAAGTGAAATCAGATGCTTTCAGTGTGTCCCAAAGGCTAACGTGGTAACAGCCTGACTTCCCAGCTCTAAGTGCCCGGTTCTTTCTTTCCCTCACTAGATGATTCGACAGCACCGGATAGCAGTCAACGTGCAGCTCCGAAAGGCCAAGAAAGATGAGCAGGCCTTAAAGAGAAGAAATATCACCAATCTCTGCTCTCACTCTGCATCTGGAGAAGAAACCAAAGGGGTACGTTGGGAATGTGGCGTTTAGAGCAGTTGTGTATAAAATACATCCTTCGTGAATTACTCTCGCTTGAAGTGTTTGGTTCAGAACTTGCAAGCTCTAATGGAGGGTCTTGAGGGAAAGGGGTGGTGAGATCATGGTTAGAGCTAAACTGGTGCTGTCAGAAAGCTAAGGGTCATTACCTTTGCGGCTGAGAGTCTGAGATCTAGATTCTAATGGAGGGAAGTGCTGCTTCTAACGGAAAATTCACTTGCCGTCACTCAGCCAGAAGCAGGGAATGAGGGGTCATGCAGGTTACCTCTCGGCAGAGGCATCTAGTTACTCAACATGTAAAGTCTTGCCTAGGACTTGAATGCTGCCCTCTGTCTTCCCTTCTCCTTCCAGCCTAACCTTGCTCAATACATATCTTGGGTTGAGCCCTTGCTGGTTTGGCTCAGTGGATAGAGCGTCAGCCTGCAGACTAATGGGTCCCGGGTTCGATTCCAGTCAAGGGCACATACTTCAGTTGCAGGCTCCTCCCCAGCCTGGGCCCTGGTTGGGGCATGTGCAGGAGGCAACCAATCTATATGTTTCTCTCACATTGATATTTCTCTCAGTCTCTCCCTCTCTTTTTCACTCTCTCTAAAAATCAATGGAAAAATATCCTTGGGTGAGGATTTAAGAACAACAACAACAAAAATAAAAAAACACATTTCAAGCCGAAACTGGTTTGGCTCAGTGGATGGAGCGTCGGCCTGCAGACTGAGGGGTCCCGGGTTCGATTCCGGTCAAGGGCATGTACCTGGGTTGCGGGCACATCCCCAGTGGAGATGTGCAGGAGGCGGCTGGTCGATGTTTCTCTCTCATCAATGTTTCTAACTCTCTATCTCTCTCTCTCTTCCTCTCTGTAAAAAATCAATAAAATATATTTTTAAAAAACCACACATTTCAAATCCTGGGTTGACTTTGAGGTCAATACTGTTTTTTTTCTGATCTTTCCAGAATGTCCTGACCAGGAGGTTTCCCCAGAGCCCCAATAGTGTCGTATCTACATGCCTGAGGTCAATACTGCCTGTGTATCTACGTGCCTGTGTATCTACGTGCCTTTTATGATCCGCCACTGTGTGTGTGTCATCACTGCAGTCAGCTCAGCTTAGGGCTCTTAGAGGCAGAGTGGTTCAGTCCGGGCAAGTGGATTCAATGATGTGCTACCGGCCATCAAACAGAGGAGCTGTAACCATTCTCTGAATTGCCATAGGACTCTGAACCATATCTCTACTTAGCTTCATTTATCTAGAATAGTCCCCAGGAGTCCCCCATTCAAGGAAGATGGAACTATGAAATAAGAGAGTTGTTTTCCTTTTATTCTATATTACTATGCCTTTAAAAAAACTAAAATATAATTCATGGACCATGGAATTCACCTTTTTTAAGTATATAATCAGTGTTTTTTGGTATATTCACAAGGTTGTACAACCATCACCACTAGCTAATTTCAGAACATATTCATCACCTCAATTAGAAACCCCTTACGCAATAAGCAGTCACTCAAACCTCCTTCCCTCTAGTTTCTGGTGACTAGGAATCTTTCTGTCTCTGAATTTACCTATTCTAGGTATTTCATATAAATGGAATCATAGAATATGTGGCCTTTCATGTCTGGCTTCTTTCACTTAGCATACTGTCTTCAGGGGCGAGCCATGTTGTAGCAGGTGCCAGTCCTTCATTCCTTTCCTGGCTGAATAGTATCTCATTGTATGGATACACCACATTTGGTTTATCCATTTATTACTTGGTGGGCATTTGAGCTATTTCCACATTTTGGCTGTTATGAATAGTGCTGCTATAAACATTTGTGTGCAAGTTTTTATGTGAACAGGTCTTCAGTTCTCTTGGGCACATACCCAGGGGAAGAATTACTGGGCCAGATGGTAACTCTATGTTTCACTCTTTGGGGAACTGCCTGTGGTAAGCTGAATAATGCCTACCCCCAAATGTCCCCATCTCCTCATCCCCATCATACTTTATATGATGAAAGGGACTTTGTAGACAGGATTAAACTAAGGATCTCGAGATGGGGAGATTACCCTCGATTCTCTGGTGTGCCCAATGCAATCACATCAATCCTTAAAATACGAAGGATGGAGACAAGTCAGAGCAGAGGGTGATATGATGACAGAAGCAGGGATTGGTGTGCGAGGCTTTGAGGATGGAGGCACAAGTCACAAGCCAAGGAACACGGCAGCCCTACTAGAAGCTGAAGGGCAAGAAAACAGATTCTCCCCTCATAGGCTCCCAGAGGAACCAGTCCTGCCATCACCGTGACTTTAACCCAGTGAAACTGATAATGAACTTCTGGCCTCCAGAATTGTGAGAGAATAAGTTTGTGTTGTTTTAAGCCATTAAATTTGTGGCGATTTTTACATTAGCAATAGGAAGCATGCTGCCAACTATTTACCCAAGTGGCTGCACCATTGTACAATCTGATATCCTAACCAACTGTTATTATTGTCCATTTGGGGATGGTAGCCGTCAAGTGCACGCAAAGGGCTATATTGTTCTGATTTTTATGTTTTTCTAATGACTAATGAACATTTTTTTCATGTTCTTATTGGCTAGTTGTTTATTTTCTTTGGAGAAATGTCTATTCAAACCATTTGCACATTTTTTTAAAACGAGTAATTTGTCTTTTATTCTTGAGTTGTAAAAGTTCTTTATATATTCTGGATACTACACCCTTACCAGGCATATGATTTGCAAATATTTCATCCTATTTTATGGGTCATCTTTTCGCTTTTGATAGGATCCTTGAAGCATAAAAGTTTTTAATTTTGAAACATTCCAATTTATCTACTTTTTTCTTTGGTTGCATGTGCTTTATTTTTTTAACAGCATGTGCTTTAGATGTCATATTGATGACTCCATTGCCTACTACAAAGCTACAGTAATCACGTCCATTACATATGTTAGACATGTAAATCAGTGGAAGAGAATGCAGAGTCCACAATAAACCATCACATTTATGGTCAATCAAAGTTTGACAAGGTATTAGGACCATTCAATGGGGAGAGAATAGTCTTTTCAACAAATGGTGTGAGGACAACTGGATATACACATGCAAAACAATGAAATTAGACCCCTACTTACACCATTTTTGGAGGTCCTTACGTTGTCATTTTTGCAGACATCCACTAGCACGTTGTAAAAAGGTTCTGGGATCCAAGTGATGGTAGGAATCAACTCACCCCCAGAGCATAAGGAATATCTCAAAGGTCTGTGAGACCAGCAAGTACCCTTCTCTCCCTTAGTGTAGACCAGCATGCAGATTGGGACCTACTGTTAAAGCCAGCCTGTTTTAATCAAATAGATGGCTAGACTAGATGACCTTCGTGGTTCCTCTTAGCAGAGACTCTGACCTGAATGTGTTTCTCCTTGCAGGTCAAGCTCACGCTGGAAGAAATAATCAGTGGTGTGAATGCCTCAGATCCCATCGTATGTTTCCAGGCCACCCAGGCAGCCAGGTATCACCAGCCAGACCGCTGCTGTTTATAGGTTCATAGTTAGAAATGAGCTCGAATGGCCTGTTTGGTTTCTTGGCAAAATGCCCACACAATGTAAGAAAAGGCTTTGTAGGTGATGGTCCATCCAAAAGTGAGACTCAATATTTCCTCTATCCTGTCCTTGAGAACAACCTAAGATATACAAGTGTTGTCAGAGATGAGCCGCTTCATTTAAATTGGCCTCTACAGGAATCTTCGCGTAGATAATACTTGAAGGGGGAAATGTTGCTTCATCACTGCAAAGTGCTATGAGCTCAACTCTAGGATGTCACGTAGCTTTTCCCAGCTGTTTGTCTCATGCGATAGGGATGCCGGGAACATCTGTAAAGGAGGTTCTTCATTTCTGCTTCACGTGACTTGCTTTTCCTTTTTTCTCTTTCATGGTGAAGGAAAATGCTGTCCCGGGAAAAGAACCCTCCTCTAAAATGTGTTGTTGAAGCAGGACTCATTCCAAAGCTGGTGGAATTCCTGACGTCATCATTGCATCCATGTTTGCAGTTTGAGGCAGCATGGGCTCTGACCAACATTGCTTCAGGGACCTCAGACCAGACTCGAGCTGTTGTGGAAGGGGGCGCCGTCAAGCCCTTGGTTGAGCTCCTGTCTTCCCCCAACCTAACCGTGTGTGAACAGGCAGTGTGGGCCCTTGGTAATATAGCAGGTGAGACTCTCCCCTCAGGAGACTAAGAAAATAGTGGGCCAGGCGTATGGCATGCTATAGGAGTTCTTTGGGGAATATTGTGAACTTGATACTCTAAGTAGAAATGCCTAGAAATGCTGGTAAAAGTACAACAGCCTTTTCCAAAATTCAGAGTCAAGTTCAAAGGGCATAAATTGAAGCCGAAACAAGATAATGCAGTATGTCCTGAGGCTACAGGCTACCTGGGGACATCTGCCAATACCAGGTCCTACACCCTTAGGTCTCAGTAGCTTCAGGAACAAAGGACAAGCTTTTCAGCTTATTCAGTGCAGGGGGTTTTAGCAAACACTTATGTAATCCAGACCCTAAAAAAAATTCTATCTCTAGAGAAAGTTGCCAATGGAACATACAAAAGTTTGGGGTAAAAGTTTCCCCTGAAAACACCCTAAGATTGGCCTTATAGATTTGGAACTTGACACTGTATTCCCTGTGAGATCCAGGAAAGCAAAAGCTGGGGAGTTAATGCTGCAAAGTTGGGAGCTCCCTGATTTCTGGCTGAATAGAAATATAATGCTTTTGGGGGGAAACTAACTCAACTGGGTCCCTCGGGATTTTGACAAAGTCAGATCAGCCAAATATTAGCAATTTCAAGTTCAGAGAGCCAACAACACACCATTACTGAGTTAGCAGAAACCATCATTATAATTACACCCCCATGGACTTCAGATATTGGGATTAGCAAGCACCAAATATAAAATCTGCTTTTGAAATGCTTGCAGAAGTAAAGCACCTATTGCAGAGACTTTGTCTCTCATTTTGACTGGTTCAATAAGGAACAGGCAAAATTGGGTGGTATAATATAACTAATGCCTTGCCTGATGTTTGAAGAACTACAAATTGAGACTTCTATGGTCCAGAAATACGGTATTCTAGCCAACGTCACAGACAGCTGATGCCTAACACCTGTGCATCTCCCAGACTTTGTTCCGAGTCACATCTGGAAGTTACTGCCCTATGCCAGAATCTTCTGGGAAGACATTTGGTCTGCAATGGCCTCGGTCTTCCTGAGAACCATGCTATAAAATTATATTAGCATTTAGAGAGCACTGCCTGGGCCCAGTTGGCTGGCTTCTTTATGCATCCACAGACTGCTTACGGCATTGCTGCTGTGTGGGACCTGCTTTCACACCAGGCCTAGCCACCCAACCAACATGTTAAAGACTCAGGATCAAGTTCATGACTGCATTCTCTACTTGCCCAACCTGGGAATGTGTTTTGGCCTCTTACCCTTTGCACAGACTTTGAAAAATTAGTCACCTATCCCAGGATTCTCTTTGTTCTCGATTTGAATGTCCTGTTCTTATCTATTTTTAGGTGATGGTGCAGAATTCAGGGACTCTGTTATCTCGAGTAATGCCATCCCACATCTATTGGCCCTGATATCATCAACTACACCAGTGAGTGTCTTTCAATTAGAAAACCTACCTGGTAACAAGTTCCCAAAATTGGGAAATTGAGGAAATACAGTGGGGCCTTTGACTTACAAGTGTCCCAACTAACGAGTTTTTTCGAGATATGAGCCGTCTCTTGGCCGATTTTTTGCTTTGAGTTGCGAGCTAAAATTCGGGTTACGAGCCAGCTTCAGATACCCCACCGCTAGTTGGCACAGCGAACGTCACAGTGAACGCCACAGCATCCGCCCAGCATCACGTGTCTCACTCGTTCACTGTTGATTTGACATACGAGTAATTTGAGTTACAAGCTCCGTCATGGAATGAATTAAACTCGTAAGTCAAGGCCCCACTGTATTTCCAAATCAATGCCTGACCCCTTATGATGGTAATTAAAAGAAGGCCTAGAACTGAATATCACGTTGGGTAAGAATTAATCCAAATTTGTCCTCAGCAGGCAGTAGTGTTGATCTTTCTTTTGAAAGCATTGGGAAAAAATCTGTTAAGATTTTTATCAGTTTACAATCTTGCAAAATTAGATGACTAAACTCTACTCTTCAAGGAGCACAAACTGAATTAGTGGCTCACCAGTTCTGTTCCTAGTAATAAAGTTTAGGTTTGAAGATTAGAGTCAAAGTCAATTGATGTGGTGCGCTGGCCAGGTGACTCACTTGATTAGAACTCGTTCCAAATATCAAAAAGGTTGTGGGTTCTATTCCTGGTCAGGGCACACATTTAGATTGCAGGTTCAATCCACTGTTAGGGCGTATGCATGAGGCAATGGATCAATATTTCTCATATCAATCTGTCTTTCCCCTCTTCCCCTCCCTCTCCCTTCCTCTCTCTCTAATCAATAAACATTTCCACTTTTTAAAAAGTGGATTGATGTGGCAACAATAGAGGAGTCCCTGGATTAAAAATTATATTTGGCCCTAACCGGTTTGGGTTAGTGGATAGAGCGTCGGCCTGCGGACTGAAGGGTCCCAGGTTCGATTCTGGTCAAGGGCATGTACCTAGGTTGTGGGCACATCCCCAGTCAGGGCTGTGCAGGAGGCAGCTGACCTATGTTTCTCTCTCATCGATGTTTTTAACTCTCTATCCCTGGGGCCCTTCCTCTCTGTTACAAATCAATGAAATATATTTTTTTAAAGAAATTAAATTTGGATTTTAGCTTTGTCTCAAACAAAAATGAAGAGAAACCCTGGCCAGTGTGGCTCAGTTGGTTGGGCGTCATCACATACACTGAAGGGCTGCTGTTCGAATCCTGATCAGGACGCATGCACAAGTTGCAGGCATCTATCCAAGTGGGGGGTGTGCAGGAGGCAGCCAACCAATGCTCTACTTTCACATCGATGTTTCTCTTTCTTCCCTCTCCCTTCCTCTCTCTCTAAAAATCAGTAGAAAATCATTTTTAAATGAAGAGAAAATAGCTTCCAAAACCGAGGGAATATACACTCGGCCCTCACGGTGGGATAAAATCCTGACATGGTTGAACCAGAAAAAAGGCTGGCATGACCAAGGGAATTTGCAAGAAGAAAGAAGTGCAATTTGAAGGTCGGGCAAGGGACCTAGACATCATCCTGCTGGCAAAGGGGAGCCTTTGGAGGATTTCAAGGCAGGAAACAAAGTGGTCCGATCTTTCAGAAAGACCCTCCTGGCTGCTTGTTGGCGGGCCGTGGCCCAGGGAGATGGTGAAGCAGATGGACCTGGGATGCTGCTATGTTGGACACGGAAGTGAGACAGAAAGAAGCCAGGATGCCCCGGGTTCAGGGTTAGGTTAATTTAGATGACTGTCCTCTTAGAGAAATGGGGACGATGGAGGGAGAAAGACCAGAGTCTTAGTTATCCACATTAAGTTAATGTGATTGAGAGGTACCATTGCAGCAACGTCAGGTAGGTGGGTATGCGGGTCTAGATACTCATGGACACACATGTCATCCAGCTGGGCAAGATCAAGAGCAGGGGTCAGCTGCTTGCTTTTGTAAATAGAGTTTTACTGGAGCACAGCCACGCCCATTCACTCACACGCAATTTCCTGTGTCTCTTATGGTGTTACAAATACCGCGTTGAATAGTTGTAACAGAGCCCCTGAGGCCCACAGAGCTGAAAATGTTTACTGTCTTTACTGTCTGGCCCTTGACAGAAAATGTTGCCAATCCCTGGCCTGGAGTGTGAGGAGAGTCCAGAACCAGGTTCTAGGGTCTCTGACATTCAGAAGTCAGGCGGCGCCGGCCAGGAAAATTGAGGAGAAGCATCCCATTTAGCAATAAAAAAAAAAAAACCACCCAGGTTTGGTGTCACAGGTGCCAGAAGGGAACAACTGGCGACTACACACAATGGAGAGGGACAGTAAAGAAGCAGCTATGGGGTTAGAGACTTGGAAGAAGATGATTTCGTCACTAACCACAGAGAAGCAGGGTCAGAAACAGACTAGGAGGAGGAGAAGCGCAGATGGGAAGCACACCGTAGAGAGTGAATACAGATGCCTCCTTGAGGATAGACTCTGGAAAACAGAAGTGAGGTGATGGCTGCAGAGGTGCCAAGGGTAAGGGGTGAAGGTCACAGGGTGTTTCTGTGCTGGGGGAGTGATCCAGGAGAGAGAGGTGATGCTGGGGACAGAATATTTAAAGGTGAAAAGTGATGGAATTCAGAGGCAAGGTAGGGAAGACTAATCCTCGAATAGAAGATCGGAAATGTGGTTATGACATGTTGGTTATAGACTGGTGGGAAGAACATGAAACCTCTTTGTCTTGCCAGTGAAAAATGAAATTAGGTCATCAGTTGAGTCGAGGGGAAGGTTATTTTGAAGACTGTAAGGAAATATCCATCTAACATTTGAATAGGAAGCAAAACGCTCATTCTCCCTGTCCCTCGTATACAGGGGGTGTGTATATATACTTTAACAGCTGATATCTCAATTTTGAAAATGAAATGTAATTTCATAAACACTGCCTTTATAATTATTCAAAATGTGTATATACAAGTTTGAGGATGCCCTATATATACATCACTACCTAGAACAAATTGTTGTTTGCAGCCCAAATTCTTTGGTTCATGCTGGTCAATAATACTAGTGATCGATGATGGCAAGGACACACTGCCATTTGCAGTTTGTCTTCTTTGCACCCGATGCTAGAAGCAGTCTCTTGTTACAGATTACATTTCTGCGGAACGTCACGTGGACCCTGTCGGCTTTATAATTATTCAAAATGTGTATATACAAGTTTGAGGATGCCCTATATATACATCACTACCTAGAACAAATTGTTGTTTGCAGCCCAAATTCTTTGGTTCATGCTGGTCAATAATACTAGTGATCGGTGATGGCAAGGACACACTGCCATTTGCAGTTTGTCTTCTTTGCACCCGATGCTAGAAGCAGTCTCTTGTTACAGATTACATTTCTGCGGAACATCACGTGGACCCTGTCCAACCTGTGCCGAAACAAGAACCCGTACCCCTGCGAAAAAGCCGTGGAGCAAATGCTGCCCGTCCTCTCCCAGCTCCTGCAGCACCAAGACAGCGAGGTGCTCTCTGACACCTGCTGGGCTTTGTCCTACCTCACCGAGGGCTGCATCGAGCGCATTGGCCAAGTGGTTGACATGGGGGTGCTGCCCAGGCTGGTTCAGCTCATGACCAGCTCAGAACTCAGTATCTTGGTAAATGCCCCAGGTCTTGTCTGTCTCTCTATGGGCCTTCCGAGTCGTATTTACTTTAGCAAGTTCTACTCTTTCCTCACCCCCTGGTTTCCACACTCAGCTCTAATCCTTTACCTAGAACAAGGCTTATCATTTGCATTTCTCTGGTCTCTGATATTCTCTAGCCAAACACTTGAATCTATTTTGACCCAAAATCCTAGTGGGTATTCAGTAACATATTTTTTTGTTAATCTGACAACTAGAAACATAGAGAGCACCAAATTAAAATTGACTATGATTCCTTCACCCAGTGAAGTACCCTTTTGTGGCCTTTCCTTCTAGTGGTCTATGTGTGTAGACGTTAACAAGTTGGCTGATACAGAATGTGTGTGTATTAATGTAAAGCCCATGTAACATTTGAATTGCTTACTCAAATATAAAAGAAAATTCCTCTTATCCTCTCCCAAGTTTGTTCTCTAAGACTATTTCAGATATAAGTGAAAAGTAAGTAAAACCAACATGTCACTTACATAATATTCTTGAAAATATCATTTAAAAGGTGGGTGCCCCTTCTGATTTCTATGCCTAATACTATGTATTGTGCAGCCTTCATGATCATCTGCTTTGAGATTAGCATAGTATTCCTCAGATGTCAAGGTTAGTTTGAGAATAATGCTGGTAGCATGCAGGATACAAAGAGAATATCTATAAGAAGTCGCTTATCCTGGGAGCTTCGGGGAAAATTGCCAGGTTTGGCAAGGCTGTGATTGGCCTATAGCACTACTTCTATGTCTCACTGGAGTAGCAGATACCTAGCCTAGTAGGCTAGGAAAATTCTATAACTGTTATCTCTCACTAAAGTGCAAGAAAACCAAAATAAATCCTAAATCAACCCTCCAAGGACAGTTGTCTGGGGCCCAATCGTAGACCCATCCTGGGAACCATCAGAGTTATTGAGAAGGGGTTGTGAATATATCAAAAAGTGCCATTGGGGTCTCACTGGCTCCAATAATGTGTACAACAGAAACTTGACCCTGGTGCTAACTATAAATTCAGTAGACACAATTACGTTATAAACACTACAATCAACTTAGCAGTTTCCCTAATGTGGGGATATAAAGGGGAGAGCATCATTTCTTGATACAGGTATCCCTTGACCTCTATCCTACTTGAGCCACCACTGCTGGGAAGCTGGCAAGTACCTTCAAGCTATATACACAGCCGTCCATGTGCCAAATGAGTAAGGGTCATGGGTATCACCGTTGTTCCCAGGCTTCCAGAGCGCCATCAGCAAAGCATGACTAACGTTCGGGAGGGCACAGATCTTGTGTGACTGTCACTGCCACTGTGATAAGTTTGCAAAACTCGGTTACACTTCCGGCCTTGTTCTTCCAGACCCCCTCTCTCCGCACTGTGGGGAACATTGTCACGGGAAGCGATCACCAGACCCAGCTGGCCATTGAGGCGGGAATACTGAGTGTGCTGCCCCAGCTCCTGCTGTACCCCAAGTCCTCCATCCAGAAGGAGGCCACCTGGACCCTGAGCAATGTGGCCGCAGGGTCGCAGCAGCACATCCAGCAGCTGATCGACTGCAACATCCTGCCGCCCGTGTTGGCTCTGCTGAAAAATGTGAGTGGGACACTCTGTGTCTACGGCAAAAGGCCACTTTCCAACTGGCCCGGTGTTGAACTCCTTCAGTAACTCAGACACAGGCCCTGAAGCAAATTAATTGAGACCACAACAAAACTATGAAACATTAGTACCCCAGCTCTCCCTTAAAAAAAGAAAAAGGAAGGTGCATCCTCTTTGGACAACCCATGGAAAATTTAGAAGACTAAACAAGCGTTGTGTAATGAAAAGGTGGCCCACAGCTCAAATATCCAGAAAAATTTTGAGCTGGCAAATAGTGTTAAAAGAATGTGCCATCTACTCTCTACTTGCCAAAAGAGGTTTTGTTCTCTTTCAGGAGGAAAACCATATCCAGTTATACTGATATTATACACTGGAGAATGGTGGCCTTTTCAGCACACAATCACATTGATTAAGGTGGTAATATACACAGAAAATCCAAATCTAAACGTAGAACTACAGTAAGCCTTCCTCTTTCCTCCTGATTCTCTCTTCCCTTCCCAAGGACAACTACTGTCATCAGCATTTCTTTTTGCCACCTTTTAATGGACAAGCTATGCTTTTCTGCTTATGTGTTTCTGGTCTGAGGTTGGATGGTTGGTTCCCAGGTTTTCATTAAGTATTAAAAGCTAGGCCAGGTGTTGCAACCCAAATCATAGCATCTTCCAGCCAATTAGACACTTCCTATCTTGTGTTCTACTGTGAATCTGTATGTATTCTATTCAGAAATATTCAGTCATGAATCAAGAAGTAATCTTAGCTCAAACTGTGCCTTTTGAACTATAACTTGCCTGGAGCCATAAGCTGTTTGGCCTTTTTATTTTTGTTTTAAACTGTGGTCACAGTTTCTCCCAGCCACAAAATAATGTCTCCTGCCCAGGGGCAGTAGGATCCATGATCAATTACTCCCATATCTCTGGGTCAAATGCCTTTTATAAATGCAAGGATGCATTGAGGGATATTTCAGTGGCCTTCCTCGGCAACCTCCGAGCTGTCTCAGTCACTGAGAGCACATCTGTGTGCTTAGCTTTGTAGCTATGGAGCTTCTTATCCAGACTTTCACTGGGGCAAAGAGACAAGAAATGTAAACATAGGCCCCTAGAACGTAAAATTCCAAGCGCAATTCCTAATCTGTGTGGATTCCCTGGATTGGTTTATGTTGTTTCTGTTTTCCCCATAACCTGAGTTAATGAACTGAGTCTGTTGGAATTTAGGACCTCCCTCTAAAACCCCATATGAATCTACCTGCCTCCTTCTTGACTTCACGTCCCCACGGTGTTCTCTCTAAATTGCACAGATAGTCCTGGCTGTCCCCAACCTTCCTAGAAACTGAACCAAGCTAGCATCCCTATATGTAAGCTCTTCAGGGTCTGTAAAGAATGTGAATGTTCTCTTCTGCAGGGAGAGTTTAAGGTGCAGAAGGAGGCTCTCTGGATGGTGGCTAACTTCACAAATGGGGGCACCGTGCGTCAGCTGGTCCACCTTGCCTATTCCGGAGTCTTGGAGCCACTGGTGAACCTGCTCACCATCCCAGATGCCAAATTCGTTGTCATCATCCTTGACATCATCTTTTTTCTCCTCCAGGTGAGCTGTTCTGGACAGGTTGGTTTCTCAGTAGCAGTGTCCAAACTTAACACATTTCATTTCATTCTTAAAACCCAAGTAGGACTCTCTTTCTCCCCAACTCCCCTATCTCCTCCCTCTGTGCACACATTCTATGGATAATAATAACAAGAGGCCTATCAAAGAAGGTATTATCTTTGTTTTCTCAAACGAGTGTCTTGTGCCCAGCACTGTTATCGATGCTCAGGATGTGGCAGGTGAACGTCCTTGCTTGCACAGAGTTTATGTAGCAGTGGGGAGGGGAACAGACAGATCAGGTAGGGAGTTAGAGGTAAATCTATCTGACAAAAAGGTAGTCACCGATAGCTCAGAGTGAGGAGGGGAAGGTGATCTCTTCTATTCAGTAGTCAGGAGAAACTTCTCTGAGGAATAACTTTTGAGCAAAGGCCTCAGAGAAGTGAGTGGGTCTTGTGGCTATCTGGGGAAGAACATTCTAGAAAGAGCAAGTAAGGTGGTATGGCCAGAGCAGAGTGAATGGATGGAAAGTGGTGGGAGATTAGGCTCACGGCACGTAGGGGCTAGATCACATAAGGTCTGTGAGAACTTTGACTTATCTGAGTGAGAGGGGAAACCAATCAAAGGCTTGAAGGAGGGGAAAAATAGTCAGTGAGCCCCATGGCTGACACTTTTAGAAGACTAAAACAGCCCTAACTGGTTTGGCTCAGTGGATAGAGCGTCAGCCTGTGGACTGAAAGGTCCCAGGTTCAATTCCGGTCAAGGGCATGTACCTTGGTTGCGGGCACATGCCCAGTAGAAGGTGTGCAGGAGGCAGCGGATCAATGTTTCTAACTCTCTATCTCTCTCCTTTCCTCTCTGTAAAAAAATTTAATAAGATATATTTTTTTAAAAAGAAGACTAAAACATAGGATATTTGAAGGAGCAGCAAGAAGTTAGCAGGGATATACGTTAAGAGGCCAGACTAGAATTCCTTTTATATTCAACTACATGACTGGGAAAATAGACTGAACAGCCTTGAATTGGAATTCTAGAAAAGTCTTATTTCTGAAAGGTAAGGTAAGACACTATATTTATACTATTTGTCTTGGTTCTGTATTGCTACATAACAAATTACCCCTTAGTGACTTAAAACAAACATTTATTATCTCACGTGATTTATGGGGTTAGGAATCCGGGAGCAGCTTCACTGAATGGTTCTGGCTCAGGGTCTCTAATGAGGTTCAAGATGTCATTTGGGGGCTTCAATCTCATCCGAACGTTTGACAGGGGCTGAGGTTCAGCTTCCAAGACGGCGCACTCACGTGCCTGCCATGTTATTCTCACCACACAAACCTCTCCCGGGGACTGCCTGCATGTCCCTGCATGATGGCAGCCGGCTTCCTCTGGAGCAAGGGGTCTAAGGAAGCAAAGTGGAAGCCCCCATGTATTTAGGATCTTTAAAGGAGGTCATTTCAACAACATCCTATTGGTTACACACGTCAGCCCTGTTTAACACTCACACTAACACAAGGGCATAAACACCCGGAGGCAGGGGTCACCTGGGACCATCTTGGTTAAGGTCTTTTTATATACAACTAAGCCATTTGGAAAGTTTCAAAGTAACACGAGGGAACCCCTTTTGAAAACTCACTCGAAGCACTCTTTTCATGTAACTGTCTTGGAAAGAACTGACCTGAGTCAAGAACAGATTTGAAACACAGCCCAGCTAGACACTAAGACTTGAGCAAGTCACACAAACAAAGAGTAGAGACTTGACAGCCAATAGACAAAGTTGGACGTAACAAATCTGTAAAAGCAAATTTGGGATATAGATGTTTAACTTCGTCTGCTTCGTTTAAATATTTGGGATTTCTTTCTCAGTCGTTTCTAACCTAATCCCATCTGGTGGACCTGTGCACCCCCTGGATCAGACAACGGCCGCGGGGGCAGTAGGTTAGAAAGGTCAAGACGAGACAGGAACAAGTTCAAATAGGCAGCAGATGCAGTTGAGGTTCTTTGAAGTAACTTTGGGGCCATTTACTGTTCAGGTCCAAAATCCTGGGCCAGGGCTCCTGCTGCCCACAGCCCCGTATTCTTTCTGAAGCTAATCTAGCATGTTGATTCCTGCCCTACTTTCTTCACTCAAATCTACTGACTCATAGGACGAGAGGGCATCAAGGCTTAGACATACAGTGCAAACTGTCATCAGGTCAATGAGGTGGCCTAATGAATTAGCTTGACCCAGAGGAGGTTATTTTATTACTGCTCACAAAATAGCAAGTAGAGCCTTTCCAGATGTGACAGCCAAGTTTCTCCTCTTCCTCCACATCCCGATATGCTGTTTAGCTGAACTATTATTCCCCCTTCTCATAACATGCAGCCTTTCTTCCTTCAAAACGTTGTCCCCGATGTTCCTTCTTTTGGGAATGCCGTTACCCTATGGTTGACCCGGCACAGTATTGCTCATTAAGGACTCCTGTTACTTTTCAAGCATCCTGTGCACATCTGCTATAATTTAAACTTCTGATCATTTACTAACTTAAACTTTCTACACCATCACCTTTGTGTACTTGTCCCTCCTGATAGTATGAGTTGGTTACAAAAGGTCTTCTCTAAATCACGTCTGTATCTCCGTTCTGTGTGCCTCGCCCATCATATGTGTACACATGTGTGAGTGAATGAAGAGCCCTGGATGGTAAATCCAGTGACCAGCATTTGGGTTAAATCCTCTCATGTTCATTGTTCCCAGGAACTTCATTACTTGCTGTGGGGGCTCTTGTTACTGAAGGTCTCTTGTCTTACCTTTCAAGGCTTTCAGGGAGTGCAGGGCCAGAACCTCTGTATTTACATAGCATCACTTAAACGTTCTATATTAAAACAATTTCCATTAGAAGGGGATGTCTACTGAATAGTGGTAGTGATTTGTTTATGGATGACAGCATATTTAGCAAAAGAAATATTGTATTTTTGCAATGAAGAAAAAAACCTACACACACACACACACACACACACACACACACTTGTATCACATAAATATCCAAAGTGGAGGAAGAGCGTGCAAGTTGAAATCACTTTGGGAAAAGTGAAGCTGCGACTGCCCATCCTGGCACAGGGAGCCTTTGGTCGGGTCCCACTGGTGAGGCTCCCTGTCCCCAGGCTATTGCCCAGGCCTCACTTTTGCTCCTATTGCCCCCAGGCAGCAGAGAAGCTTTCTAAGAAGGAATACCTGTGTCTTCTGATCGAGGAACCTGGTGGCGTTGATAGAATCAAAACCTTGCAATTTCATGAGAACCCTCACGTTGCCCTGACTGCTATGAACATCATTGAGAAGTACTTCTCTGAGGTAGGTGACTTCAAGAATAAAGTCGTGTCCGTACCTCCTGGCAGGCCACCTCATAGGTGATCACCTGGCAGGTGCCTGTGCTGCCGCTGTAAGGGGGGTGATCGGACAGGTGGGCCCCTGTCAGGACTTAGCTGTGGTGTAGGGGCTGCCTTTGAGTGGCAGCTTTCTGGCTCCTGGAAACGGCTCTAATCCCTTAGAAGTTTGTCCTGCTAACCTCTGGTTTCAAATATTACTTTTTTTTTTTCCTACTTGACTCTTTTGCGGGGAGGGCAGGAGTACAGGAAGGGATGTGATGTTAAAGTGGCTCTTTATTGAAAAAATGCAGACAACTAAGGCAGGCCCCAGCTTTTGAAAAACCATTTTGCTGTTTACTGCATCTTTGTCTCTTTCTAGAATAGGGTGTTTGGGGATGAACTCTACAAAAGACTTCTAAGTTTTCTGCAGGAGCCAGGAATAATGACCAGATAATATTAGACATATTTTTGAAACTTTTTTTTTATTGTGGTAAAATATGCATAACATAAAACTTAGCATTTTAACCATTCTTAAGTGAACAGTTGGTGGCATGAAATATATTCTCATTACTGTGCAACTATCACCACTGTCCATCTCAGAACTCGTTTATCTTTCCAAACCAAACTCTGTATCCATTCCCCATTCCACAGGCCCTGGTAGCCACTTTTTTACTTTCCAGACTACTTCCATTTTTATTTTTTTTAAATATATTTTGTTGATTTCAGAGAGGAAGGAAAAGGGAGAGAGAGATAGAAATATCAGTAATGAGAGAGAATCATTGATCAGCTGCCTCCTGCACACCCCCTACTGGGGGTTGAGCCCGCAACCCAGGCATGTGCCCTGACCAGGAATCGAACACTGACCTCCTGGTTCGTAGGTTGATGTTCAACCACTGAGCCACACCAGCTGGGCACCACCATTATATTTACTGTCTCTGTTTGACTACTCTCGGTACTTCATTTAAGTGCAATCACATAGTATGCATCCTTTTATGGTTGGCTTATTTCACTTAGGATAATGTCCTCAAGGTACATCCATGTTGTAGTATATGTCAAAATGTCTTCTTTTTTAAGGCCAGAGAATATTCCAGTGTATGGATATACCACATTTTGTTTATCCGTTTATCTATCAATTGACACCTGAGTTATTTAACTTTCTGGCTATTGTGAATACTGTTGCTATGAGCATGAAAGTACAAATATCTGTTCAAAGTTCCTGCTTCCAATTCTTTGGGGTATAAACCCCGAAGTGGAATTGCTGGATCATTTGGCAATTCTACTTTTAATTTTTTTATGAATAATCTACTGTTATCAGTAGTGGAAATACCATTTACATTCCTACTGGCAGTGCACAAGGGTTCCAATTTCTCAGCATCTTACCAATAATTATTTCTTTTTTTTTTATCATAGCCATTCTAATGTGTGTGAAGTAGTATCCAATTGTAGTGTTGATTTGCATTTTTATTAGATATTTTTTATGTGAGGAAGGTGAGCTCAAAGTTCCTAAGTGGCCAGGTAAGCATGGGGCTAGGAGTTAACAGGGTGAGTGATATACTCTGTTAGGTGTCAGACTAGATTCGCCAGCAAAATCAGAGCCTTACAATAAATATGACCATGGTGGTGGTTGGTGCTAACCAGAGGCAGCTAATCTTGGTTTGGAACCAAGAGGATGCTCTCAAAGCAGAGAAGACCCAGAACAATGATTAGCATCTTTTGAATTTGAAGCTTTTATGAAAAGCTTGTAATTAGGAGACTTGTCCCTTAAATAGGGTTTGTATCCATAGAACTTATCTAAGGGCTCCAGTTCAAATACTTCTATTCAGGCCAATTATAACTCTACCCCTTCATGAGTGACACACTCAAGCGGGGGGACAGGGGGGATTCGATGAGCTACACCCATTGTATCCTTACTCACAGTAAAGCTAGTATCCTGTGTATCAAAACTTCATTTAAAAATAAACCAGACAGGCTTCCAGGTCAAGATGGTGGCATAGGTAAACTTGGTACTTACTGCCTCCCACAACCACATCAGAATTTAAACTGAAATACAGAACAACCACCATTCAGAACCACATGAAATCTAGCTGAACGAACGTCTTACAACTAGGGAATTTAAAAAGAAGCACATTGAGACTGGTAGGAGGGGTGGAATTGCAGAACCAGCTGATCTCACCCCCACATGTGGCAGTTTAAAATTGGAAGGGATGTCTTGGCTATGGAGGTTTCTCTGAGGAGCAAGGGGATCCCTGCCCCACACCAGGCCTCCAGCCCAGAGTTCCAGTGCCAGGAAGAGAAGCCCCCACAACTTCAAGTTGCAAAAACCAACGGGGATTGTGGCTGAGTGACACTGAGGGTGTGAGAGTCCCAGGCAATTCCTCTTAAAGGGCCTACACATGGGCTTACTGAAACTCCCTCTGAGCTCCAGCGCTGGGACAGCAGCTTGAGGTGGCTCGCGAGCCCCAGTTTGCCGACCACGGTTCTAAACAGAGAGACCTGGGACATCCAGGGAGGAACTGCTTTGCCTGGCATCAGGGTGAGAATCGGAGGGGCAGCTTTCTCCCAGACAGAGGTGCTGGCAGAGGCCAGTGTTCCTTTGCTGAGACCTCCCTGCCACAGAGCTGACAGTCTGTGCCATATGTAAATCTCCATTAACCTGGTTCACACTTTTCACTCTGCCCTGGTGATTCCCTGAGACTCTGTCCCTCCCTACTTGCAATTTCATCCAAGCCATTTCCAGTGGCTTTTCCATTTAACTGGCTTCTTTTGCCTCATGCTTTGGACATTCCTAAAATCTCTCAAACAAGCAATAGCCAGCATCAATATGCCCCCTACCTATCAATAAGTGGCCCCAGGTCTGACATTAGCAGTAGCCCACGCTGGTTCACAGTTTGGCCTCTCCTGAACACCTCCAAGCTCAACACAAGTAGCAGCCATCTGCAGAGCACTGTAGCTCATGCTGGGTGGTTCTAGGCAGGGCACAGGCAGAGGCTGATTTTGCATCTCCTGGGAGTTCCCAGAGCCAATGCACCCAGTGGTTAACTTCAACCATGCCAATTACAACTCTACCACCTTCATGAGTGACACACTCAAGGCAGAGATTCAATGAGCACCAAAGCCCCACTGAAGCAAGTCCTGTTCCGTAGGGGCATTTCCTGCACATAGCTCTTCAGCTGTAGTTGCAACTAATCCTTGCAACTGATTGACCTGAGTGATGCCAACATAAATCAAAGCTCAACTACAATAGGACAGTGCACACAGCTCACACAGGGTTGCACCAATTCACAAAGGAGTGCCCAGCTCAGGTGACTTGGGAGGCCAGTGGGCCCTAAAGTACACCTATTACACAAGGTGACTCTACCAAGTCCAGGAGACATAGCAAATCTACCTAATACATAGAAACAAACACAGGGAAGCAGCCAAAATGTGGAGACAAACAATTCACAAATGGAAGGAAAAAAAAAACAAAAAACAAAACAGGAGAAATCTCCAGAAAAAAGAGCTAAATGAAATGGAAGCAAGAAAAATGCCAGATACAGAGTTCAAAACAATGCGCATAGGATGCTCAAGGAACTTAATGAAAACTTCAAGGAGCTTAGTGAGCACATCAACAACATAAAAAGGGACCAGTCAGAAATGAAATGTACACTAACTCAAAGAATAATTTTCAGGGGATCAACAGAGTAGAGGATGTTGAGAAACCAATCAAGAATTTGGAATATAAGGAAGGAAAAAAACACCCAGACAGAACAGTAAAAAAAAGAATCTAACAATATGAAGATAATATAAGGAGCCTCTCAGACAACTACAAACATACTAGCATTCGCATCATGGGGGTACCAGAAGGAGAAGAGAGAGAGCAAGAAATCAAAAACCTATTAGAAAAAATGACAGAAAACTTCCTTTACCTGGTGAAAGAAATAGACATACATGTCCAGGAAGCACAGAGAGTCTTAAACAAGAGGAGCCATACTAAGACACTTCATAATTAAAATGCAAAAGGTTTTTCTTAAGGGATGGGAGTGGCGAGGGGGGAGGGTGTTGATGAGAGGGAAAGGAAACATATGTAATACTTTAAACAATAAAAAATTAATTAAAAAATAAAATTCAAAAGGTTAAAAAGAAAGAAACTCTTAAAAAGCAGCAAAAGAGTCCTAACTGGCTTGGCTCAGTATCCATCTGTGGACTGAAGGGTCCCAGGTTTGATTCCAGTCAAGGGCATGTACCTTGGTTGTGGGCACATCCCCAGTAGGGGGTATGCAGGAGGCAGCTGATCGATGTTTCTAACTCTCTAACCCTCTCCCTTCCTCTCTGTAAAAAAATCAATAAAACATTTTTTAAAAAAAGGCAAGAAAAAAGCAGTTACCTACAAGGGGGCTCCTATAATACTTCCAGCTGATTTTGCAACAGAAACTTTGCAGGCCAGAGGGAGTGTCAAGAAATATTCAAAGTGATGAAAAGCAAGGACCTACAACCAAGATTACTCTATCCAGCAAAGCTATCATTTAGAATTGAAAGCCAGATAAAGAGCTTCCCAGACAAGGAAAATCTAAAGGAATTCATCACCACCAAACAAGTAGTTCATGAAATGTTAAAGGGTCTTCTTAAAGAAAAACGAGATGGGGAAGAAGGGGAGGAGGAGACTAATAAAAGATAAAAAATATGAACAATAAAGTGCAATAAGTGCGTATCTATCAACAACTAAATCTAAAACTCAAGATAAATGAACAAGAAATCTAATGAACAACATTAGCTAATGAATAAAATAGAACCAGAGGCATGGAAACATGGAATAGACCAATGAAACTCAGAGAGAAGGGGAGAGAGGGACCAGGAAGGGATTAACCAAAGAACTTATATGCATATATGCATTACCATGGATACAGACAGTAGGGTAGTAAAGGCCTGGGCAGGGCAGGAACCAGATGGAGGGGGTCAATGGGAGAAAAAAAAGGGGGGCGGGACTTCTGTAATACTCTCAATAATAAAGGTTTAAATTAATTAATTAATAAAAAGCCAGACATAAAAGTACAAACACTGTATGATTCCACTTACATGAGGGACCTAGAGCAGTCAAACTCATAGAGGCAGAAAGTAGAGTTTTGGTTTCCAGGGGCTGAGAGGCAGAATGGAATGGGGTTTTTTAATGGGTACAGAGTTTTGGTTTGGAAAGATGAAAAAGTTCTGGAGATGGATGATGTGGTTGCACAGCCATGTGAATGTATTTAATGCCACTGAACTGTCCACTTAAAAGTGATCAAAAATGTTAATTTTTCTGATATGTATGTTTTATCATACATATTCCAAAAAAAACTGCATTTAAGATCCATCTGGAGAAATATTTCATGCTTCCCTCCTTCAAATTATGCTCTGAGGGAACCTTGAGACTAATTTAGAGCAAATAATAATCCACTGCAGATATTAAGGAGTTAATGGGGTGGTAATAATGTATTGAGAGCCTGGAGGTGTAATATGTCTTTTCTCCCCTGAAGGAAGAAGATAGTGGACCAATATTACAGTTCTTGGACTAAGATCATGAATGCATAAAGCACTTAAAATAAAACTACCAAAACTCCACAACTTCTAAACCAAGGACCAAACCCTAAAGGGTAACTTCTTTAAGAAGCAGCACTCCTATATTTTGGTGTATCACGGGTATAATGCTTTTAAAACTGAATGCTAATAAAATTTTTCACACTCTCACCTCTATAAAGATAAGTGCAGTTAAACCACTTGTGTCTTAAAAATCCATCTAGAATTCATGTCCTAGAATATGTTGTTTAATGGTTATTTTTAAGGATCGCAAAGTAAGATCTTCAAAATGGAGTAGAACGGTCTATTGGCTATCTAGATGAACTTTGACTTGTAGATTTGATTTAACTAGTATTTCTTAAACATGTGGGCTCCCTTCCCTTTTCATTTTTATGTAATCTCTGTTGTTACTAGAACGAAATTGGGTCTAATTATTCAGTAGTTGCCAGCCAAAAGACAACTCCAAGAAGGTTTTATGGGCATGAACTTTATTGCAAGCCAGCAAGCAAGGAACACAATGGGGATTGCTCCCAGAGCAGTGCGTCCCCAAACAAAGGATTGCATTTGTCTTTGGAAATCCTACATAAACACAAGGTAACCTTCGTCATCACATGTATGGGTGGGGACATTCTTGCATCTATGCAATTAGCAAACATGCCTATACATACATCACATGTTTAAAAATGGTGGGAAAATCTCCACCCCTAGGAGGAGATTTTCACATTATAATGAAGGTATAATGAGAAAAGTTCGTGAGGAGGTCAGTAAAGGGTCTTTTAGGCCGCTTCAGCCCGTCCTGGGCAGTCTGAGCCAGATTAGCCCCCTGGTTCTGCAAATCACTCCCAGGAGTCTGCCTGAAAAGACAGGTCTGGTCATTGTCAAAGTCAGGGATAGTAGAAGTATGGAAGAAAATGTGTGTGTGCAATACACAGCTTAGGTTACACCATTAACATAGAACATGCTTCAGCGAAAGCTGTGTGGGCCATCTGAAGGAGGAGAAAAGGAGAGAGTGGATGGGATGAAATGGATCCACACAGTACTAGGCATTGGTAATGGACCTGGGGTATGTTTAAAGGAGGATTGGACTTGATTCATGTAATTTGAGTGTAGGTATTATATCAAGTTATATAAAGCATCACACCAAAATGTCATACCCAAAGCATGTCGTCACTGGTCCTTGATAACGATGAGGAAAGATGTGTGGGCTTCCATCTAAAACACTACTAGAAGACAGTTCATGTCTCACAGACTTCTCATTCAGTGGTGAGAACAAATCTACAATTTAGTGGACATTTGGGCCTTTCAATCAGTATTATCTCTTTTGGGGGTGATTCTCTGCCTTCTGCTAAGGGCTGCATTGGTGAGTTGGAGTCCACATAGTGTTCTGCTCACCTACATGGACATGGAGGGGACCTGGGAGAGTCCTCTCAGCTCCCTCTTCAGTTCATCAGCTCAGGACATGCTAGCATGGCACATCTTTTGCCAAGCAAAAATCTTATTCTGCAAGGATTTTGCCTCTTACACCCAAGGAGAGAAAACACAAATAGTTGGCTCATGTTCACTTACTCCAGTGGCAGGACCTTAGGTTCCGTGGAGAGGATGCTGCTACTTCCTGCTTCTTAAGGCCTCCCTCCAGGTCCTATACTCCCTCCCATACTCTTTGTTTAACCAGAGTTTCTGTTGCTTGCAGCTAAAGAATCTTAACTGATACACATGAGGATGAAAATTTAAAATATAATTTTAAATATTTAAACCAAAAAAAGCTATTAGAGTTCATTCTGTCAAGACAGATATTGTATAAAATTTGAACTTCTAAATTAAAAACAATGTAAATATATAGTAAAAATTACATATAAAATATGTTACCACATAGTATATCTATATGGTTTATAAATATTTTTTAAATTAAAAACAAAAGAATGGTCCTTATTAGTCCAATACAACTATTTCATGTTTGCACTTTCCCTTCCAGTTTGAGTCAACATGCATGTTTTTATTTATCTGGTTCATTTTCAACATTTTAAAACATCACTTTCTCCCCTGTCAGTAAACTGAAATTGAGGGGAAAGCAGAAGGTGAGGTGGTTTACCAAAATACGACTTTGAGGGGAAAAATTGTTTTTTAATTAAAAAGTTAATCACTGTCGCTCAAATGGTCTGCCCTCGTTGGCTCAAAATACTGTTAGCCTCTTTTTTCTCCTGTCAGTCAACTATTTTTTTTTTTACTAAAAACTTGACAAAGGAGTATTTATAGTTTAAAGATACTGATACTAACTTGCCCAGCAAGGTTTTAAAGGAAGGAGCTGTTTGCCTATTGTACAGGGTTTGGGTACAAAGAGATGGTGTTAGTCACCTGGCTGGGTGCCCATATGCTTGGACTCAGCATGTTGGGATGCCTGGCAGAGCAACAAAGAGTGGAAAGAAGGAGTAACTGGCTGTATGCTGTCTTTATAATGGAACAACTCTGGCCCTCTTGCATTTGTCCCACATTTGTTATGTGCCATAGAGGAAGTGCAGTTCTCTCAGTTAACCACATACAATGCATAATTTACTACTGTTTTCCTGAAACATGGAGTGACTATTTAATGATAATAGCCTGTGATACTTTAGTCCTTGCTCCTTTTCTAAATAGTTGAAGCCTGGCAAAGTCATGTAACTCCTCTGTACCTTAATGCCTCACCAGTCAGTTCTTTTCATTCCTTCTGGCTTCCCATTTTCATCTGTAAAATAGGGGGATTAGGTTTGAAAAATTAATAGTTGTACAATGTTTTATCTTATGTGAGATTCAGCAACCCTGAAAAGTAGATGGGGCAAAAATGGTCATCAATTTCCAAGTAAAGAAACTGGCGATCATGAGCTTATTCAGCTTGTCCTGACTCTTTTAGTAAGTAGTTAAGCAGGGACCCCAATGTACTAGTTATCTGCTACATAACACATTTTCTCAAAACTAAGCAGCTTTTTAAAAATACTTAGTGCACCCTAGCCAGCGTGGCTCAGTCGTTGAGCATCAACCCAGGAACCAAGAGGTCACCAGTTCGATTCCCTGTCAGGGCTGATCAATGACTCTCTCTCATCATTGATGTTTTTATCTCTCCCTTCTTCTCTGAAATAAATATAAAATAAAATAAAATAAAATACTTAGTGCATAGTTTCAGTGAGCCAGAATCTGGAGACAGCTGAGCTGGTGGTTCTGAAACTGCTGTCTCACCTGAAGGCTCAGATGAGGATTGCTTCCAAAGTCACGTATGTGATAAGTAGTAGGTTTCAGTTCTTCCATGGCTGTTGCCTGGAGACCAGTTTCCCACCACATGGCTGCCTCCAACGACTGCCTGAATCTCCTGACCACAGGGCAGCTCACTTTCTCCCAAAGCAAGTGATCTGAGCATGTTTGCTGGGAGAAAGAGCATGCCCAAGACAGAAGCTACAGTATTTCATAACCTAATCTCAGGAGTGACATGCCATCACTACTGCCATATTCTGTTGGTTATACCAACTAACCCTGGTAGAATGTCAGAGGGGCTACACAGGGTGTGAAGACTAGGATGCAGATATTTCGGGGAGCCCCCTTGGAGGCTGACTGCCACTTTCTGTCACTCTACCACGTGTGCACATTTTAAAAGAAATCATTTAAATAGAGTAGGGTCAGTGAATCTCAGCAAAAAAATAGGAGAGATAAAGAATCAAATGGAAATTTTAGAACTGAAAAATACAATAACTGAAATTAAAACTTTACCAGGTGGACTCAACAACAGAATGGAGTAGAGAGAGGAACGAATCAGTGAACTTGAAGAGAGAACAATGGAAAAAAAGCAAACATGGATCCAACTACCAATTTACAGAAAATACAGAAGACAGAAAAATGATAATCAACACTTCAGAGATGCATTCAGCAAAATTCAAACTGTGAGAAACTATTTAGGACAAACACATCTGTCTCTTCATCTAATACATTCCAATTTAAAAATTACACGTGGGGGAAGCTATAGATTGAAACAGAAAAGACATATTGGCCGGCCAGAACGTGTGGACAGACTCTTATTTGTATTCTGATTGCAACAAACAAATGTAAAAATAAAACACATATGACATTAATGAGATAATTGGAAATTTGAACATTGAGTGGAGGTTTCATAATATTAAAGAATTGTTCATTTGTTAGATTTTATAATCAAGGTTACGTTAATTAAATATGTCTCTACCTTTAAGAGGTATGTACTGAATGATTGCAGATAAAATGATTTTTGGCATTTGTTTCAAAGTAATATGGAATAAGGGAAGTGGAAGAGATAGACATACATATGGGTCAGAACTAGCAATGTGATTATGGCTGGAG
>NW_006290675.1:961232-964776 GCF_000327345.1 Myotis davidii | reverse complement strand
TTATGGCCGCTCTCAGTCCTGTCCCGGGGGCTCTGCCTCTCTGAGTCCCAGCAACCGCTGCAAACCTCGGAGAGAAAGCTGCCTTCGAGTTCCGACCGAAACCAGACAGTCCTGCTTCTCCCGTGTGAGTCTGGGTCCCTAGAGACTCACCCAGAACTGTAGCTCAGAGCCTGAGCCTCCCTCCCGATTGAAAACGACAACCGTGCCCTAAGCCACCAGCCCACTCCGCGGGCACCTCTGCACCTTTGTATTTTCCGCACTGCGCCTCCTCTGAGCCTCAGTATGCTGTTCTCTTTCATTCTAGTTGAAGAATTTCCCCTCAGCCAGCTTTCCTGTGGTTCTGGGTGATGTCCGTTCCGACCTTTAGTTGTATTTTTGAAGTGGTTGTTCGAGGCAGCAAACTCCGGTGTTTACCTATGCCGCCATCTTGGTTCTCCCTGATTAACTCCCTTATACTTTTTTTTCCTACTGTGGATGTTTGAAGGCCTCCATAATTAAACCATAAAAAAAAGAAGCCATTATATCTTTCTACTCCCTGAAGCTGGTTATCTGCCCCTTTAACCTGGCAGTAAACTGGAAGTTTGTTTTTGCAATTGGCTAAAAAATGTCTCTGTACTGAAATATGCACATTGGACAAGGGTGGAAGCAGATTTATCATGCTGAATGCAAGGGGTTAAGTAAATTACATAAAGAATGGTGAGCTCCCCTCATTCCACACCCTACAGGGCAAATGGAATGCTGCCAGCCAGGTTTATATCCTCCAGGCAGGAGACTAGAAGATCTTTATCTGGGAAGTCTGACCACCCCAAAAGGAAAGACCTAAAGACACTGACATGGTGGGTTCCACCAGGAAACAACCCAGCCAGTTTACCCCCAGCTCACAGAGCTTCTGAGTAGCTCTTTGATAACTCACTCCTAAATGTACAAACCCACAACTGCCAGGCATTTCAGGAAGGCCTCTGACATAATAGAAAGAAAAATGGTGCTGGTGGAGGATTTGTAAGGAAAAGAAAATTAAAAAACAATCTTAGCATCCTTGAGAGATAAGAGAAGATATTGATTCCATGAAGCAAAAATAGAATGCTATTTTTTTTAAGTTTAAGAACAAAAAGGACTTGGAATTTTTAAATATAACAGTGGAAATGAACAATTCTCCAGTAGAGTTGACAATGAAGTTGAGATTTCCCATAAAGTAGACCAAAATGACAAAGGTATTTTAAACAGAAAAGATGAGATTATAAGGGTGGGGCAAAAGGAGGTTTACAGTTGTGAGTACTGTATGCAAAACACAGAGTTTATTCTCGTATTATGAATTATTGTATTATTTTCCATACAAATCACTGTTAACCTATGTTTGCGCTGCCCTGTATACATCTTGGAGTCCAAGAGGTCCAAAATCTGGATACAGGCATTCCAAAAGTAGAGATTGAAAAAAAATAATGAGGAAAGAAAATGATAAAAGTAATAATTTGAGAGCATTTCCCAAAATAAAAGAAAACATTTCCAAATTTAAAAGATCCAATGAGTGGCCAATAAAAATGGATGAAAATTAACCTATTCCAAAGCACATCATTGCCAAATTTCAAAACTCTGGTAAAAGAAAAGAGCCTACAAATGTCCAGAGAGTAAAAACAAGTCACATACAAAAGATCAAGAATCAGAATGATTTTTTCATACTCAGCTGCCAGTCAAGAAACCTTTTAGCACAAACATAGGGCACCCAGTTAGCGAATCTGGTCATGGGAGAATCCTAATAGGAATGCATAAGATGGGTATATGCAGGAAACCTGAAGCCATTGCCCAGAAAAACTAACCCAGGCTTCCATTATTAAATATGCATGATCAGGCACAAGAAGAAAACCAGTCTGATAAAAGAGAAAGGCCAAGATGAATAAAACAACTATCCCCAGAAGAAACAGACGTAATTCAGAGAAGGTAGGGGAATTAACTCTAATTTATATTTTTAACAGATTTGAGAACATAGATAGTGCAGTCATAACACAAGAAGATGCTATAAAACAGGAACAATCTCAGAAATTAAATGATTGTCAGAAAAAAATAAGAGAAGGTTTGAAGATAAAGGTAAGGAAATCTTTCAGAATGTAGATTAGAAAGTTACAAAGAGGCAAAGTTGGGAGAAAAAATAAGAGAGAAGATTAATTTGGGAAGTCCACCATCTGAGTACCTGGAGTTGCCAAAAAGACAAAAGAGGAAACACAGGGAAAGCATTAATCAAAGAAATCATAAAAGAAGATTTATCAGAATTGAAGGAATGTCTAGGCTGAAGGACTCACTGAATGTCAGAGTAAATAAGGAAAAGATTAATACCTACATTCAATGTTGTGACATTTCAGAACACCAAGAATACACAGAAGATCCTAAAAATTTCTAGACAGAAAAAATAAGTTACCTACAAAAGAATGAGATCAGATTAACATCAATTTTCTTCAGGAATATTGAATGCTAGAAGATAATGGAACAATGTCTCTAAAGTTCTGAGGGAAAATTATTTAGAACTGATAAAAACTATATAAGGTATATATTTTTCCGATATAAATTTAGAATGATTATCTTTTAAGTACTTTCTAAGTAAGCGACTTGAGAATGTACTTCATCAAAAAAGAATGAAAACAATCTATCCCCCACCAAAAGAAAAAAAAAGCAAGAGGAAGAAAGACATAAGATACCAGAAATAGTGGAACCAATCCATAAATTCAGTGAAAAGCAGTCCCAAGATAAGAGTTGTGAGGTGAAGCTGGAAAGCTGTTTGTTCAGTATTAGAACAGAAAGGCATTGAAGCCCCAGGTAGAATGTCCTCAGCAAGAAGAATGAAACAGCTCCAACTAATAGAATAACTCAGAATCCAGATCATGTTAATGACACGATGAAGAAAACATGTTGGTTTCTTCCATTAATAAGAAGATAGTAAGGGAATTAGAAGCAATGGTGGGGTTGGGGGGGAATTGTGTAAGAAACTCATGGCCAAACATGAAGAAAACCAAAGTGGTATGGTGCTGTTTTTTTTTTTAATTTTTCAATTACAGTTTACATTCAATATTATTCTGTACTGAGGCCCAGTACATGAAAATTCATGCACTGGAGAGGGGGTCTCTCAGCCCGGCCTGCCCCCTCTCACAGTCCGGGAGCCCTCAGGGGCAAGAGACGATGCCCCATCACCCCTCTGCTGCTGCCACTGCTGGCAGCGCAACCCTCGGCCGGCCCTGGTTACCTGAGCTTTGGGCGGTCTTGGGAAGGTGGGCAGCTGCCATCAGAGGCTTGTTTGCACCTCAGTCCGGCCCTGGCGGCTGGGGGGCTGAGGGGGCTGGGGGACTCTGGAGGCAGGCGCACAGCAAGGCCGGGTCCACCTGGGGCCGGACCCGGCCTTGCCACGCACCTGTTACCCCAGCAGGGCTGAGGGGACTGTGCACTGCCATCTTGTGGCTGTGGGCGCCACCATATTTGAAGGCGTGGCAGTCAATTAGCATATTTCCTCCTTATTGGCTGTGGGTGCTGCCATCTTTGAAGGCGGGGCAGTCAATTATCA
>NW_006290675.1:960885-961181 GCF_000327345.1 Myotis davidii | reverse complement strand
CCCGCTGCCAGCCAGGTCACCCCCAAGTGCCTCCACTCTGCCGGCCGGATCACTCCTAACTGCCTGCTCCCAAACTAGAGGCCCAGTGCACGAAGTTCATGCATGGGAGGGGTCCCTTCAGCCCAGCTTGTACCCTCTCCAATCCAGGACCCCTTGGGGGATGTCTGACTGCTGGTTTAGGCCCGATCCCAAGGATATAAACCGGCAGTCATACATCCCCCTCACAATCCTGGACCACTGGCTCCTAATCACTCACCTGCCTGCCTGCCTGCCTGCCTGCCTGGTTGCACCTAACT
>NW_006290675.1:959927-960821 GCF_000327345.1 Myotis davidii | reverse complement strand
CACCCGCTGCCAGCCAGGTCACCCCCAAGTGCCTCCACTCTGCCGGCCGGATCACTCCTAACTGCCTGCTCCCACCAGCCTGGTCACCCCTTACTGCCCCCTCTGCCGGCCTGGTCACCCCCAACTGCCCCCCTGCCAGCCTGGTTGCCCCACGCAACCTGCTGTTCAGTCATTTGGTCATCCCTCACTAACCCCCCTGCTGGCCTGGTTGTAGGCAGCCATCTTGTGAGGGTGTGAGGGTTAATTCGCATATTACCTCTTTATTATATGGGATTCATTTCAGGTATACAGCATAGCAGTTAGACAGTCATATACTTTACAAAGTAAGTGTTCCCCTGATATTTCCAATGTCCAACTGGCACTATACATAGTTATTACAATATCATTGACTATATTTCCTTTGCTGTACTTTGTTTGATGTTCATCTTGATTCTGAAATAATCAACTCATGGAACCAACAATAAAACGGGGAAGTAGACTCTATATGCAGAAGAAAACGTGAATAAATGTCGTTGTCCTTGGCATTCTCGAAGTTCAGCTGACAAAGATGAAGGTGGGAGTGCAGAGGAGCAGAGCAGAAGGTAGGGCACGAATATCTTCATCTAACGTGGAGTGGTCACAGGTTAACCACTAAAGAGCAAATAGGTTCAAAAAAAAGTATTTTTAAGTAAAACTACTAGACTTAATACACGAATTTGGCAATGTAGCAGGATACAAAATTAACCCCAAGAAATCTGAGGCATTTCTATACACCAATAGTGAACTTTCAGAAAGAGAGACTAAAAAAACAATCCCATTTACCATCGCACCAAAAAAATTAAGCTACCTAGGAATAAACTTAACTAATGACGTAAAAGACCTCTACTCAGAAAACTACAGGACGTTGAAAAAAGA
>NW_006290675.1:947364-958991 GCF_000327345.1 Myotis davidii | reverse complement strand
ACTGCCTGGGACAGTTTTCCCTAGATATCTGCAGTGTCAAATCTTTTTCCTCCTTTAGGTCTTAGATGAAACATCACCTTCCCCTTGGAGCCTTCACTAACTACTCAATTTAAAATTGCAGCTTCCTTGCTCTAAAAAGGAAGGAACTCTTACCATTTGCAATGGCATGGATGGAACTGGAGAGCATTATGCTAAGTGAAATAAGCCAGTCAATGAAGGAAAAATACCACATGATCTCACTAATTCATGGATAATTGAGACCATTATAAACTTTTGAACAATAATAGATACAGAGGCAGAGCTGCCTCTAACAGAGTGTCAAACTGCAGCGGGAAGGCCGGGGAGGGTTGGGGGGCAGGAAGTAGGGGGGTAAGAGATCAACCAAAGGACTTGTATGCATGCATTTAAGCATAACCAATGGACATAAGACACTGGGGGGTAGGGGAGGCCAGGGGATTGTCAAGGGCGGGGGGGAAAAAGGACCCATATATAAAACCCTTTGTAATACTTTAAGCAATAAAATAAATAAATAATTTTTTTTAAAAAAGTATTTTTAAGTACAAATAGAATAACCAAATATAAACACAAAAATGGAGGCTGGAGGAGGGAAGTGTTAGCTACCTAACTCCTCATCTTTCATGATGGGGAGCCAGTAGGTAATGTCTTAAATGGGTGAAGCAAGAAATATCAGTGCATATATACTATTTTTGTAAGAATATTATCTATCTGGTAGTATATGTATAGAAAAAGTTATGGGAGTCTCTTCACTCAACTGCCAACCTCTGGCTAGGAGATTGAATAGAGGGGAGTCAAATTTTGTCATTGGTAGTTTTTTAGTAATAATTAAAAATGGAAAAACCCTCAAAGACATTAGAATTGTGTCATCTCATGATATACTGCATGACTGTGGACTTGAGTCCTACATTCCTAAAGCATAACTACATACAACGAAAGTCTGACAAATGACTTGGGAGTTACCAGTAATAAGGTGTTTCGGTGTGTGAGTCTCCCCTCACCCCCAAAGTCAACACCTCACTCAGTCTGGATGAGTCATAAATGGGAAAATATTCCATAACCCTCATTTGCTCGTCTTTGAGAAAAGTGTGTGTGTGTGTGTGTGTGTGTGTGTGTGTTTCTGAGGGTGGAGGGGCAGACAGGGATGGAGTATCATAACATGTAACAGTTGTTAAAAATTATGGGAACTTTTATTATTTATAAGTTCTGGTGACCACCTATGCATTCAGTTGAGTAAATACATGAAGGAAATACAATCCCTCTTTGGAAGCTTGCAGGTTTGGATACAAATACCTCTAGATTAAGAACAATCATTTATATGACACTCTTACAACATGTTTTTATGCCAACATTGTCTTCCATATCAGTAATGCCTATAATAACAGTTTGATGTTGATATTATATCTATCTTATAGATGAAGACATTGAAGCTCAGAGATTTAAGGGAATCACCCATGCTCATCACATAGCCAGCAAACAGGGGAGTATTTCAGCCCATTCTGCGGATGCCACATCTGCTCCAGGTTGTATCCCTAAGGCAGCGATGGCCAGGGAATTCATTGCTCTGGGCTTTATTCTGGATCTTATATGCCTTGGACGTTTAGTTCCTTATGCATTTTGAGGGAAGGAAACAAATAATTGTTGAACAGTTGATAGCATGTCTCTAGGTTTGAGGAAAGGTGGGGAAAGTAACGTTTGGGTGATCAAGAAATCAGAATCCATGACCTAGCCAGTTTGGTTCAGTGGTTGGAGCATCCACACTCGGACTGAAGGGTCCAGGGTCAATGCTTGTCAAGGGCATGTACCTCAGTTGGAGGCTTGATCCCTGCGCCCCCGGGCACATGTGGAAGGCACCCAATCGATGTGTCTCTCTCACGTTGGGGTGTGTGTGTGTGTGTGTGTGTGTTCTCCCCCTCCCTTCCACTCTCTGAAAACAGAAATGAGAATCCAACGGAAGCTTGAAAGCAGTTTTATGGGGCTTCTCTGGAAGGATTTCCAAGGAGTGCACCCACGCTAAGAACCCTGGTGTACAGAGACATGGGCTTTCTCTCTGCCCACACTATACATACATCCGGCTTTCTATATGTAGTTTCTCTTCTCCTGTCAGAACCCCAGGAATTTTCTAATCTGAGTGACCTAAGGTCAAGGCGGCAACTCTCATTTGAACTTTCAGGCCACCTCTCCCTGGTAAGAGGAGAAATAACTCTTCGGCAAAACAACCTAGTGACACCCAAATACCATATTCCAGGCAACTGGCAGGCTCACAACTTTCCTGAGTGATTCACTGTTGGCACTCAGCTCCTGACACCCCTTTCCCCTCCCACTTATATAGGACTCATTCTGCAAAGGATTGCACAGGGAGTGGAAACTCCTTCAGGGGAAGGATGAGCTGTCCCGTGGTTTCCATGAAACAGCTCTAATGAGATGTTCCCCTTTTCCAAGGGAAGCATTCTCCTGAGACCAGCCCATCATTATCAAAATATTTCATTCAGATGCGCTGTGGTTTATTTAGAATAACAATGAACATTCAAGTCTTTTAATTTTCAACAATGAATTGAGAATCCAACCATAACTCATAAATTCAATGGTAATAAGTACAGTCTTTCTTCTTTGCAGCTAGTCCTTTCCTTAGTGAAAATAAAACATTTCCCACTTAATCAAGGACTCTCCCTTATTTGAGGCACGGTAGCCCTGTCCTGTGCTCACCGACTTTGCTCCTGAGCAAATTGCAAAGCGTAAATTTATTGTATCTCTAAGTGACAACCTAAGATGAAAACTCACAGTGGAAATAGATGTGGCTTGTCTAACCCTTTTAAAAAGCAAAGGTTGGGTGCTGCCTTATGAGATATAAAATTACCAACTGTCTGTCCCAAGTATATTTAAATTGGTGATGCTCCTGAACTAATCGCTGCTAATTTTTGAACCTCTGTAGGAATTTGCTGCTTACGATATGCAGCAGAAGTGCTCAGCAAGCAGTCACCTTCCACATGCCTCCAGGTGCAGCAGTTGAACTCTTCCCTTTGTTCACTGATCCCAGTAGCATTTGGTGTCCACGAGGAAGGGAAGCCTTCTTCGGCTCTTCTGCCTCCGTTGCGCATTGTTTGAATGATTTGCGTATGTGCTGCTCCCCATGACTACCTGTGAGCCACAGGATGTAGGGGCCATACCTAACTGACTTTTAAAATCCCTTGCCAGACAACCCAATTCAAAAATGGGCAAAGGACTTTACTAGACTTTTCTCCAAAGAAGCTATACACATGGCCAACAAGCACATGAACATGTGCTAAATGTCATTAGTCATTAAGGAAATGCAAATAAAAACTACAGTGAGTTAGCACTTCACACCCACTAAAGTGGCAACTGTCAAAAAAAAACCAAACAAACCAAGAAACAGAAAACAAGTGATGGCAAGGATGTGGAGAAATTGGAACTCTTGTGCATGCACTGTCTGTGGGAAGGTAAAATGGTGTAGCTACTATGGAGGAATATGGATGTTCTTCAAAAACCAAAAATAGAATTACCATATGATCCAGCAATTTCACTTCTGGGTATATACCCAAAAGAACTGAAGGCAGGGAAGGCAGGATCTTGAAGATATATTTGTACACCAATGTTCATAGCAGCATTATTCATAATAGCTATAAGGTGAAAGTACCCTAAGTGTCTATCGGCAGATGAATAAATAAACAAAGTGTGCCCTATCTATGCTATTCAGCCTTAAAAAGGAAGGGAATTCTGACACAGTTTATAAAGTAGATGAACCGTGAGGCCATTATGTTAGGTGAAATAGGCCAGTCATAAAAAGAAAACTATTATATGATCATACTTATATAAGATTAGAGGCCCAATGCACGAAATTCGTGCAAGAGTAGGCCTTCCTTTCCCCTCCCTTCCCCCCACCCCCCCCCCCCCGCGCGCACCCCGCCCCTCCGCCGTGCTGGCACCGGGCTTCCCTCTGACACCCGGGACCTGGGCTTCCCTTGCAGCCCTGGCTTCGTCTGGAAGATTGTCAGGAAGGACATCCAGTCTAATTAGCATATTATGCTTTTATTATGATAGATAGCTCACATAAACAAATTCACAGGAACAGAGTGTAGAATGGAGATTGCCAGGGGCTGGGGGGAAGCGAGGACTGGGGAATTATTGTTTAATGGGTACAGAGTTTCAGTTTTTACAAAATCAAGAGTTTGGAGATGAATGGTGTTCTGGTTATGTAGCACAACATTATGAATGTATTTAATACCACTGACCTTACATTTAAGAGTGGTTAAGATGGTCATCTTTATGTTTATGTGTATTTTGCCACAATAAAACAATAGGAAAAAAGACAACTGACAGGTCTTATCCAAACCACATAAAGAATGCCTATAAATCAGTAAGAAAAGCAAAAAATCCCATAGAAAAATGGATTTAAAAAACAACGACAACACCCAAACTTCTAATATACCTTAGTGGTAATCAGGAAATGCAATTTAACATAATGCTTATAATTAGCCCAAAATAGGAATAATCAAAATGTCCATGAGTGGATAAATAGATTGACATATTGTCACACAATAGAATATTATACAAACAATACAAATAAATGAGTTATAGCCACAACCCCAAAATATGGGTGAAACTCAAAAACATAATGTTGAATAATCATTTTTTAAAAAACAAATGCAAAATAGTACATACTGCGTGTTTCCACTTATAGAAAGTTCAAAAACAGGCAAAAGAACACTGTATGCTTAGAGATTCATCCAGGAGAGTGGTTACCGGAGGAGGCCGGCGGGGGCTGGGCTCAGGGGAGTTGAGGGGAGCGCCTCCTGGAGCCTGGCAATGCTTTATTCTTTACCTCGTGATGAAGGCACAGGAATTTCACTTTCCGGGAAATGTGTCACCTTTCACAATAAAAATAGTTTAATAGCAAATAAAATGTCCTTGCACATTAACATATTAATAAATGTTTGCTTAATATTCTACACTACAATAATGAGGAAAAGTGAACTTATAAATTGGTGCATACAGATGAAAAACTGTTTTCTAAAATTTTGTTCCTGGGGAAGAAAAAAAGAAGTCTTAAAGCTGTTTTGTGGCCTAAGCCCCATTCATCTGGGGAGATGCTGGGCAGATAGGAGATGGATGCACACTGGAGAGACAGACAGGTGGACAAAGTGTTAGCTTTCTGCACACCACACCGCCCCGACAGGCACCAAAAAAACGGATAAACCTGGATCTGAGATTGCTATCCTTGAAAATCTGTATCATGTTCACCGAGTAGGAATAGAAGCTAATAATTATAGAGCAGCCCTTACTCACACAAACCAGAACCCCAAATTAACTTAATTTGTTTAGAGTCATGCCTTTTAGTAATGAGGTACAGCTCCCACCCCTTTTGGTGCGAGGGGAATCTTTGTCACTTTCATCTGCTCTTGTTTCTATTTTTGCACAATCAGGGTAAGATAAGAGCCTCGCCGGATCTCAGCAGAAAGATGAGCTCGATTTAAACTCTGGGCAGAATGAACAGAGCGTGGTTTGGTTACTGGTCGAGCGCATCTGCAGGACTGGGGATTGGGCACCTCCTTGCCAGCAGAAAGTGTGGCTAATATTTGCCACCGTTGGGCACTTACTACAGCTCTTTTTGGATAATTAGTGCAAGAATGTGTGATTCATGAACTTTCCAGTTTGTTTTAAATCTCAGACTTCCTTCCGTCTTTCCTCTCGTTAGGTTGCCTCCATCATCACATTCAAGCCCGTGTGTCCTTGGGGAACCAAACCTGAACTCTAAATTATTGGTAGCCATTTAATCAAATTATAAGAAATATTCATCTGCTGCCCTCCTTCCCTCATCACATCCCTGAGACAGACCTTCATCATTTCAGGACGGTTCCGTTCTCTTCCTATTACGGAGAAAGCCCTACTATATGTAGTTTGGGCAGGAGGCAGGGCCCCAGTTCCCACTACAAAAATAAAGGGGCTTCATCTTTCCTTCTTGCTGTCCCCAGGCAGTCAAGTCAGGGCCTGGGGCCTGGACTACACTCAGCCGATGGGGAACTCCTCCCAGAGCTTACAATCTTGAGAGAGTGACTCTGAGGTGGCAGGACAGATGGCATTAATTCCTATGAGAGCAGGGGTGGCCTCCTGGCCATCCTGTTTCTGATAAAAGAGTCTGCTCCTTGGCTGTTCAAATGTGTTGATCACGGCCCCATCTCTATCATAAAATCTAGCAAGGATTCTGTGGTCCACTGAAGTTCTCCTAATATATTCCATCCAGGTATTTTTTAACATCCTGGCCAAAATACCTTTGCTGTGTGCTTTGTACATCGCTGCACTTTTCCTATAGTTAGGACAATAGGAAGGAAACTGTGTGCCTTCCAGAGGGGTTCTCAAACAGAAGCTTGCATCAGAAGCACCTGGAGGGCGTGTGCAACACAGCGTGTTGGGCCCACCTCCCGAACTGCTGATGCACTGAGTCTGGTGGTAACTCAGAATCTGCATTTCAATTTCAAGAACCATTGGCCTGGCATATAGTAGAGTTTCCTCCAACACTGCCCCAAAACTATCAAAAATATTTAGCCAATAAACAGTGATTCAGGGTCTCACTTGGAATTTTCTCTGATGTGTTGATGTCCCTGGTTATCATTGCTTATATGTTATAGATGAGGCATAACATTTTTGAGAAATTTTTATCTTATTTTTCTGAACCAATAAAAATTGTAAAATCGTGGCATAAGCCTGGACATGTCCTTTGTTTATTTTTTAAAACATATTTTTATTTATTTGTTTTTTAGAGAGAGAGAAAGGGAGAAGGGCAGATAGCAACAGAGAGAGAAACATCAATTGGCTGCCTCCTGCACGCCCCTTCCCTCCCCACCATCTGGATTGAGCCCACAACCTGGAATCGCCCTGACCGGGAATCGAACCAGTGACCTCTTGGTGCATGGGACAATGCTCAACCAACTGAGCCACACCAGCCGGGCTCTCCTTTGTTTATTTGCAATAAAATGGTCATGTCTGAATTTTTTCAATTGAGCTTATTATATTCTTAATTGTATCTTAATTTTTTTATTACGATAATAAATTAAATTGTTTAAAGCACTGCTCATCTGAGAACTGTTCTTTAAACAAAATTACATTTTTAATTAATAATAGCAGTTCAGTAATTTTCTCATTTTCACTGATGATCTTAGCTATTTCTTAACATAGACTGTGGGGTTCAACTAGGATCTTTAAAGTAAGACTTAAAAAAAAAAAAAAGACTAAAGAGTTCTTCCCGGCATGCAATGGATTCCTGACGTTCCTGTGGCAGGGGAACACATCCCCGTGCCCACATGGCTTATGGCCATATGGGGCTCTACACACAGACTAACAGACTTTAATTGCATGGATGCTCTCAATAAAACCGGTTCTGCTAAAAAAAAAAAATTAAAAAAGACTAAAGACTATTCTTCTAGAGTTGTCCCTAATTACCTGGCTGCATATATTTGAAGAAATAATCTACCCCTAAAATAATTCCACAGCCATAAAACAGAACAACTACACACTTACCAGGGTGGTGCAAAGGAAGAATAGTGACAACACCCAATACTAGTAAGGATGCTGGGAAACATTGCTGGGAGAAAAGTAAAATGCTATAGCCACTCTGGAAAAGAGTTTGGCAGTTTCTTATAAAACTAAACATGTAACTCTCAATATGACTCAGCAATTGCACTCTTGGGCATTTATCCCAGAGAAATGGAAAACTTATGTTCACACCAAAACCTGTACACGAATATTCATAGCAGTTTATTTGCGATAGCCAGAAACTGGAGCTAGCCCAGGTGTCCGTCCTTCAGGGGCGAATGGTTAAGCAAACTTATACGTCCGTACTCTGAAATACTGCTCAGCAATAAAAAGGAACGAACCACTGATACATGTAACAACTTGCATGACTTTCTAGGGAATTATGCCATTTCCCAAACGATTCACATCCTGTATGATTCCATATCTATATAGGAAACATTTTTGAACTGACAACGTGTTAGAAGTGGAGGACAGATTAGTGGTTGCCAGGTCTTGGGGGTGAGGCAAAAGGTACGATTTTAACATGAGGGATTCATGTGGTGTTGGGACTGTTCAGTATTGTGAGTGTGGTGGTGGATACTTGAACCTACACAGGTGTTAAAACTGTAGAACTTAATAAACACACACACACACACATCAGTACAGTAAAACTGGGAAAATCTGAATCTCATTGGATTGCATCAGTGTCAGTATTTTGGTTGTTATATTATACTACAGTTTTGCAAATTGTTATCATTGGGAGAAACTGGGCAAGGGATATCTCGGTATTATTTTTTTAATTTTATTTATGTATTTGTATTTATTTATTTATTTGTTAATCCTCACCCAAGGATATTTTTTCCATTGCTTTTCAGAGAGAGAGTAGAAGGACAACTGGGTGCCTCTCATGGTATGGCATTTAGTAGTATTTGTTAAGTGTGCAGCCCAAAGACAGCAGCAGAGAGCTGTTAAAGTTAAAGCAATGTCTCAAGAGCTCCACATACAACCTCCTTCTACATACACTGCCTTAGAAGATGAGCAACAGTGTCTGTTTGCCTCTAAATCAGAACTTCTGCCTTCCTGCCATTTCAAAAGCAGCTTTTGTGCAACTGCATGTGAATCTACAATTATCTCAATAAAATTTTTAATTTAAAAAACCCAAGTAATAAACCCTACCAATGATAATGCTATAGTAAGACTTGCATATTGGTAGTATTAAGTTTAGGTTGTAAGTTAGAGGATGATCCTAAAGGCTTCCAGACATAAAAGAATAAATAACTATGCTAATTAATCACAGTTGTGTACATCCAATTGTTTGGAAAACTTGATGTTCAGGTGAAAAGCAAAAAAAAAAAAGCTAGATTCTAGATCTAGAAAAGACCTTAAAGGCTAATTTGATCTAGCCACTGTCCGCCGAGGCACCAGTTCAGGGAGAGCAATATGCTCTCAAGAGGTATTTGTGACAGCCATCCACTCCCACCAAACAGATTTCCCTAGTCATAGCACTAGTAGGTTTCCGCAAAGAGTAGCACACGCATTTTACGGGTCCTAATAACCGCTATCATGTATGGAGTGCCTGCTAAGTCTATGTCCATGGTCTAACTGAAACCCATGATTTCAGTTAAAGGAAGAATTTAAAAAGTCCATGATTTATTTTAAACTTTGGGTGAGAGGCATTATCTCCATTTTTACAGTGAGGCTTGGAGAATTTCATTAACTTGCCCTAGTCCAGCTGGTAATGTGATAGGGCTGGAGTAGAGTGTGTCTGGGTGGGTCAGAGCTGTCCTCTTTCCAGCATACCCACTGTCTTCAAAGGCGGCTACTGTTGCATTGGCTCCTAAACAAACATATGGAACATTCCCAATGTTATGTGCTTGATCATTTCCTGTAGATTAGGAACTCTTAATCTAGGAGCTATGAGACTGTGTGTGGGGGAGGGAATCGATCCATGTGCCTCTCTCACACAATGTTTCTCCATCTCTCCCTCCCACTCTCTCTAAAACTCAAAAGAAAAAAATATCCTCTGGTGAGGATTAAAAAAAAAAGATCATATTTTTGATAAATCTGATACATGATGAAAGGGTATGAAGATACACCTTAAGTTCGATGTAAGGGCTGGCCCCCAACCTTAGCACAAAATTCTAATTTTTAAGAGTTAAGATGCAGGGATGGAAGATGCTTTTGTATAAGCCGTTCCCTCTTGTTTACAGTGCTCTTCCCCACCTCTTTGCCCAACAAACTTGAACTCTGCCTTTATGTCCTAGATCAGGTCTCCTCTGGTTCTTCTGCGATCTCCCCATACCTCTGCTCTCAGGCAGAATCGTCCTGCCGTCTATGTTCCAGCCCTCTGTACACATCTCCACCACTGTATCATTGTCAGCTGTTCATGTCTGTTTCGTCCAGTAAACTGAGCTTCCGAAATGCTATCGCTATGACTGTGTTCCTTGCCCCCAGTCGCATAGTAGGTGGCCCATGTTTGCTGGTGAATAAAACATTAGCTTTCCATTAGGAAAGTCAGGCTTGTGAAGGTTGTGTTGAAAGACACTGTTAGATGTACCTCGTTAAATGACAACAGCAATTACTTGTTAATGAGTAAACTGAAATGCCTTTTGGTAACTTCCAGAAGTGACCTCCTGACTCAGGATTATTAGAAATAATCCAGCAAAGGTAAGTACAGAAGTCTAAGCAGGTAAGAAAACAGGTTAACAGACCAAAGGTTTTTAGGTCAGGAAAACAGCTGGTTATCAGAACAGGGGCCAGAGAGAGGTTGTGTCTGTTTTCGAGAGAAGATACTTGAATATGGGGATAGAGAGGAGAGGGGAATACTACCTGGACTGAGAGAAGAATGGGGATTTCTTGAGGGCATCAGAGATCCCGAATGGATTTTTTCAGACTGAGACTCACTGTTAGGGAAACAGCTGGATTCTGGATCTGCTGTTCTGCTGCTTAAACATAGCTTGTCTCCTTTGGTGTTTCACTAGACCCATTGAAAGTCTGAGCTCCAACGGGTCAGAGAAATGCCGTAGGCTGTGCTTTAGTTAATAGATTGAAGTTCAAGGAAGCCTTGAATCCAGCCCAGGGGAGACTGTTTTTACAGGACTGGGGCTCAGGTGGGCAGGCACGCCAAGGTGCGCTGGGGAGGGAGAGGGCTCTATTTATGCTGGACTGCGACCCCAGAAAAGGCCCACAGCTGCAGTGGGTGGCAGCAATGGCTCAGAACCTGGCTTCCTTAGGACACACACCAAATGAAGGCGTTGAAAGAAGTAGGTAGTTGGTCAAAAACAAGTTTGATACTCGAACTCAGCTTTTCCTCTTTATTAGTGGATCAATTCCTTTCTATAAAGGTCAACTGAGAGAAGCTGGTTTGCTGGATAAAGCATCAGAGCTTTTCATTTTATCCCACAACTCTGGAAGGGAAATATGAACAGAAGACAGGGAAATGCTGGCTGTAAAACTGCTTTTTTGTTCGAACTGTATGCGGACAGGATAACAAACATCAACCCCCCCCCAACCCCCCCACTTTATTCTCTCCAATGTTGCTCACCTTGTTCCTGTGATTCTAGCAACTTTGTTATGGGTCAATCAAGAGCACTAGCTGCAGAGGGCACACCTAGAGAGGACTGGCTCTTGGGGAAGTCACCCCTTGAGATTGCACTATCTAAAGCAGCCGTGGGCAAACTACGGCCCGCGGGCCGGATCCCGCCCGTTTCAAATGAATAAAACTAAAAAAAAGGGAGACTGTACCCTTTTATGTAATGATGTTTACTTTGAATTTATATTAGTTCACACAAACACTCCATCCATGCTTTTGTTCCGGCCCTCCGGTCCAGTTTAAGAACCCACTGTGGCCCTCGAGTCAAAAAGTTTGCCCACCCCTGAAGGCTCTCTACTAACATAAAACACAACATTTAAAAAGGTATTGTCTGTTTGTGCAAGGTGCTTAGTGTGGTAACAGGCCACGGGTGCATGTAACCTCTCTTCAGTAACTATCAGGAGCCCTGAGCCAGGGGCCTGGAAAACCCACGCGGTCCTCTGAACCTCCTCGTCCGCATCTGAAGGTCGGTCCCCTCCGAGAATGTGGCGAA
>NW_006290675.1:929751-945851 GCF_000327345.1 Myotis davidii | reverse complement strand
GTGTGGATCCCCCTTCTCCCTCTCCCCCGCACACACAACCGGCTTGGGCAGCGGCACCCCGCAGGCCCCTGCTCCGCTCATGCAGTCTTCAGTGAAATGCCTGTGTCTGTAGTGCCACCTTCCAGGGTGAGCGCCGAGCTCTGCCTCGGGCCTGCGCCGTGGTGGTGGGTGGGTGCACATGCCGGCGGGGTGCGCTGGCTGGTGCTGGACCGGTCCGCATCCTCATCCGACCCTTCGCCTCGCCTCCTCGCTGTGGGCGGCTGCGCCCCGTCCCAGCGCCTAGCGGAGGCCGGACTGTAGTGTTGCGAATACCGTTCTGCTGGGGGACTTTCCAAACGCGAATATTTCCAGCTCTGAAGAGGAAGTGAAAAGTTTGGGCTGATCCCTGCAAGGGGGGTTTCCCCTGAATTTTTCTCTTCAGCGACGGGTCTGATGAGGACTCCAAAGTCAGAGTCCCTTTCAAAGAGACAAGTGAGCATTTTCGGGACACTTCATGGCAGATGCATAGCCCTAAATCATTGGTAAATCTGTGAAAACCGCAATGGGTGATCGTTTTCCTTTGAAAATCCACCGTTGTTGCATGATCCATTTTTTGTTTCAAGAAGAGGGTCATAATTTTTTTGTAGGTATAAAAATGCCTGGTCAGGTTATGATTAGATAATATGACCAGATCAGAAGATGATTTGGACCCAAACCCAGACCCTGGTTTTGTGAAGTAACGGGCATAGCCCAGGGATCTTTGCTTCTGGAGAAACAATCCTTTATTTTAACACTTCTTACTCTGTAGATGCAGTGTATACATTGTTATTTTTATGGTTACATAAAAGCCATGTATTTGACTTTGTAATGCTTGTAAAACTTTAATTACTGACAACTTTAATTTGATTTTCATTTACAAATTAAATCTATAATTGCCATCAGATTGGTGGGGGATTTTTTTTGTTAAAAGCAAAAGTAACTGATTTGGGGTAGAAATGTGATTAATGTTTTAGAAATAGTAGGTTTTAATTACAATGTTTGTGTCAGGTGTATAATATGTATTAATCCTAATAGGCAGGTTGGGTGTGGGCTTTTTCCTTGTGAAAGGGAGGGCTTGGTTTGTCCTCCCAAATTATTTTTTGATTCAGGAATTTAGGTGTCATGGATGTAGAAATGCTTCAAAAATTATTCAAAGAGTTTTAATATTCATTTGATAGTAAAGGATCAGATGATGAGTGTTTTTTCCAAAACACCCTTTCCCGGGTGATGTTGTTAATGACACGACAGAGTGTGGTCATTGCTGCAACAGGATTGAGAGTTTAGGGATGATTGTGGACACACATGATGCCAGTTGTCTGTTGATATGAATGTACGCAGAAACGTTGGAACTAGATATTTTTTGAAGATAGGCTGGGTTTTGGCCTCATCTTTAAGTTTGTCAGGAGTTTGAAATATCTTCACTTTTAGCAAGTAGGCTAGCCATCTTTCAAGAGCGTATAATTTTGTTACAAGTTTCAGAGTTTATTTCCACGTGTGATACTTGGAAATGAGACTTTTAGAAATGAGAGCTATTCTAACTAGTGAATACCACACAGGGTATTTCAGTGCAAAATATGAAGACATGAGTGTTATAAAAGAGCATTTACAATTTGGGGGTCTACAATTATATTTGGTGGTGAGTAGAACATTGGATTTAGAATTAAAGGCTTGATTTTGGTCAGACCTGCCATAAACTGCATGATATGGAACAAATTATGTAACCTTTCTGGGTCTCAGTTTCCTCATATATAAAATGAGATCTTAACTCCATTTATAACATTGACTCTCCTTCTTACAGGATCTGTCAATTTGGCTTATTCCAAATTACCGTTGGGTGTTTATGTTTTCTGTTAGGTCTCAATCCTGATATTCAGAAATTTGTGTTAAAACACATCACTTGTGTTTGATTTATGCCAAGCATTACTTTTTTGTATTGATCACAATTATGATTTCTTCTTTTTTAAAAAATTCATGTGGAATCCCTTTTGTTTTAAAAACTATTAGGTAGTCTGTTGAACTTTGGAAATCTGGCCTAAACAGTAGAAGAATGTTTGAGTCTTTTTATATAAAAGAATATAATTTAAAAGGATATCTTTTTGGTATTTTAGCAAGGTAATAGTTTTTAAAGGTATAACTAGGTTTGGGCACAGTATTTTCAAAATAGAGAATCTTTGTTAAAGAGCATTGTCTTGCAGACATTTTAGAGTTCACTGGCCAAACACTTGGGAAACCTTTTTATTTTAAATTCAAACAGGATTTTCAAAAACTTTGTTCTTATGTGGTACATAAATGAATCCCAGATACGGTATTTAGGCCACTTGGGTAAAAGAATGGAATTTTGAGCTCTAAGGGTTTCACAGTGCTCTTCAAACAAATTAAGTTGTATCTAATGTTAACCAGTTAGTTGAAATACCAAATGTCTAAACTTTTCTGTGCTTTTATGCCTTGAAATACTCTCAGACCTTTTGTGTTTTTCTATCTCTTGGGTTGTGACTGTGTATTGTGAAGAGAGAAAATTCTAATTCCACTTAGAGGTGGGGAGAGAAACCTCCCTTGATAGCTTATGGGAATGGAGGCTATTGTTTAAGTTGTAGCTCATGTGATGTAAGGCTGGCTTGTGTTCGTCATTCAGGTGATGAAAGAAATAGTAGTAATAACTGTTAATAACGTTAATTGATCAATAACAGGTGACATAACTGATTTGAAATAGTTAGGTTGCTCTTAAGAAAGATAACGCTGTTAAGAGTGTTGCCTTTGTCCCTTTGTACCAGCAACGAACCTCCCTTATACAAGGCAGGCAAAACTTTTAACAGCAGCCACTCAGATAAGATGGAATTGCTAGCCATCAGGTTTTAGCCTTGCACTGCACCTGAGTTTACATATTTTCCTCAAGGTTGGCCTCAAGTTTATGAGGGTACAGTCAAGGCACTTCTTTGAGCTGAATTGTTTAAGGATGTGGAATGAGTTAAATCAAATCCTATTGCAAAACTTAAACTGCAGTTATACTTTAAAAGGAGTCACATTCTGCCATATACAGGACTATTATTGATTTTGTTATTTGATCACATTTGTGTTGTCTTAAGAAAAACCTTTTTTAAAATTCATTTTCCCTTTTTCATTTTCTTGACCCAACTTACAGACTTGAGAAATGAAATATCTCATGTACTTATTTCTATCTGTACTTTTGCAGTAGTTGTGATGTGTCCCAGTAGAATTTTTTACTGCAAGTCCATTTATTGGTCAGATTTCAAAACTTCTATTTTGCAATTATGCCAGTGGTGTCTGAACTTCGAGTTTTCCTTCTTTTCTACAGGTTTTCATTTTCTCTGTTTGGTTACATTTTCAAGTTCTAGTGTGGAACATTGGGTGAACCGGGGAGGTTCTGGGGGCTGAGTCACTGGTAAAGAAGTATTTCCTCATGAATACAAAAAAGAAAGACTGACCCATAATATTTCAACATCAGCTTAATGATCCAGTTAACTAGACTGGTTATTGTGTAACACATTTAGGGGCACTGGTTAAAAGTTAAAATAGCTGAATTATCTATTTTAGTGCATGCTAGATTGAAAAGGAAGTACAAAAAACCTGACATGATGAAATAATTTTGGTATTTTCTAATTGAGAAACCCTAACTTTTAGGATTCTTATTTGAGTCAAACTTTTGTGATTTCAAAACCATTTTAGAGGTTAAATATTTTTTTTAACAAATAGAGAATTAAAATTGTGTGGAGTTAGGGTCACTGAGCAAGTTAAATTACTGGTTGACTTGTTATAGGTGAGTTTCATTGAGAGAAAGCCCCTCCCTACCTTAGATTGGCTTGTTGTAGTGAGTTTCATTGAGAAAAAGCCCCTACCTTAGGTTGGCTTGTTGTCCACAGCGCTCTCACTCCAGCTGACTGGTCCCTAAGGCATCTAGTCAAAGAAGAGCTGCAGAGCTATGTTGGAAAAACAAAAGCTCCTAGCCGTCTAGATCAGGCAAATCTTTTTAAAATGTTAGAATAACTATTGTGTCTACAGATGCAATTTACTCCATTTAGATATTTAACTAAGTGGAATGACGTTTCCATATTTCTGGATGAAAGGGGGAAAATCCTTTTATTGTTTTAAAACAAGGCTTAAATAATGTACAATCAGTGTGGCTGGTGATGCACCCCACTCTGTAATTCCAGCTGTGTTCACCTCCTTTGCAGCTGAAAGGAATTCTAATTGGCTGAGGAATGTCGGCAACATCATGTATCACTGAGCATGAACCTATTATGCTGGCTGCTGGGTGATGCGTTTCAGATGTTTGAAGCTCCTGAGTCCAACTTGGAGGTTGCTTTCAGGAGCCTGGAAGAGGACGTTGTGAAGCTGCGGGTTGTAGATGGCAGCCTGCTTTCTTCTTCGTATGTTGGGCATCTGCTAAATTCTCTAAAGGCTACAGTGCTTTCTTGTGGCTGAAACACTGGATTAGGAATCAGAAGGTCTGAATTCTACTCATAAACGTGCCACAATGAAGAGAGGGGGGTGGGTGGAATTATAATATTTTCATGACTCAGTTTTTCTATCCAAAATGCAATATACCTGCTTTTTTGTATTGCACAAGGACTTGATATTAATTAAATAGCTTGAGCAGTTATGAATTATTTATAGAGCAGCACAATGTAAATACAGTCCTAGATTCCTTTTACTTCTTATTCCTAAGTCATCATGTAAATGCTAAGGCTAATGATGTACATTGACACTGAAGAACAACTGTAGAACCTGTTGATAAGCACAGAAAAATAATGCTCAAGAACAAATTGTTAAATTCTCTGTGCATTCAGAGAGTCCATTAGAGAAATCATGTTGCAAGCCAAAGCCAGCATCATCTTCACTTATGAAATCTTGGAAGCATTTCTATTAAAATCAGGAACAGTACAGGGATGTACACTGTCACAGTTGTTATTAACTAGAGGAAGACATCAGAAAGCAAGCAAAATTGCTATTATTTGCAGGTGATATGATTTTATATCTTTTTTAAAAATATATTTTATTGATTTCCCACAGAGAGGAAGGGAGAGAGACAGAGAGCTAGAAACATCGATGAGAGAGACTGACCATAATCGAACCCAGGACCCTTCAGTCCGCAGGCCGACGCTCCATCCACTGAGCCAAACCGGCTTCGGCTGATTTTATATCTTAAATGCAAAAGAATCAGCTGAAAAGCAATTGTAAGTAATTTTAAAAACCTTAGTATAATAGTTGGATAGAAATTTTTTCCATGGAAAAATAAAACTGGTTAAAAATCAATATGCAAAAACAAACTCGGGAAAACAGTTTGCAATCTGTATGAAAATGAAAGTCTAGCTTCCTTAATATATAAAGATCTTTCAAAACCAGTGACAAAAAGGCCAGTAACCTATTGAGCAAAGAATATGGATAATTCACAGAAAAGAATGAAAAGGAATTTCAAATATGTAAAAAGACCCAGCCCTATTCATACTAAACAAAATACCAATTAAAACTAAAGGTGAAACAGTTTTTCATCTAGTAGATTGGCAGAGACCAAAGAGTTTGAAAATATGTCATGATGACAAAGGTGTAGAAAGCAGAAACTCTTTTACACTGTTGGTTGAGATGTAAGTTGATACAATAGAATAAGGAGGGCAGTTTGGTACTGTCCTATATAATAAAAGCCTAATATGCAACCAGGAGTTCAACCAGGGGGCAGGGCCTGCCAGGGAATCGCCTGCAGTCCCTCCCCCAATCTGGCCCCAACCCTGATCAGGGGCAGGGCCAGCCCATGGCCAGCCCAGCCGGCCCCCATTGGCCTGATTGGGACTGGGTGAGATGGCCCTGATAGGCCTCAATCACTGGCCAGGCTGAGGGACCCGTGCACAAAGTCGTGCACTGAGCCTCTAGTATTAAAGTAAGCCTAAATGATTCTTTTCAGGTTCAGAAATCTGGTCCTCCCTAGATCTACTTTCTATGGTCAGTCCTTTGAAAGATGGGTCTTGATTCTGAATAATAGTGCTGGTTTATATCATTTATTTGGAATGTCTTTTGGGGTTGGTTATCTCTTGCTTTTTCTATATCAGGCAGGTAATTTATTGCCTTTTTTTCTATTAAATCAGTGGGATAAAAATCCTAACTGTTACTGGATTGTATTTTTATATATTTTCCTACAAATTATAGATTTGAGAATTACTTGCTGCCTGTTTATATATGTCAGTATTATTAATGTCTCATATCTTATATTTTCATAGTTTCCAAAGAGTTCTATATATTTCCTCACTTGAGCCAAAATATCAAGCCAAGTTGAAAAAGGGTTTGGATTCTTTTTGAATGTGTTTTTATTTCTAGGTTAAAAAACAAACATGTTAGCATGGTTGCGGGCACAGCCCCACTGGGAGGTGTGCAGGAGGCGGCTGATCGGTGTTTCTCTCTCATCAATGTTTCTAACTATCTCCCTCCCTTCCTCTCTGTAAAAAATCAATAAAATATATATATTTTAAAAACACATTCTACAGAAGAGAAAAGAATCCTTTCTCCTGTCTTAAATGGATAACCATTTCATGTGCAAATAAAATACTCAGAAGCACATTTAATCCAACTGTAATAAATTTACATGCTTTCCCAGAAAATCAACAGTCATGTGCAGGAGAAGGCTCACATTTACTCATGGGACATTAGTCGAACTCTTCTTAGGCTTTAGTGAAGGTGATTCACACTCATAAAATTAGACAAGCTTTCTGGGATAAGGTAGCCTTTTTCCCTCTATAATTATGGAAGGTTGGAAACATGACATTGCTCTTCCCTGCCCCCCAACATGCCTAGTAGACACCTTAAACTTAACATGTCCAAGACAGTATTCTTGATTCCTCCACCCCAGAAACCATCCTGTCCCCAGTCTTCCCCACTACGTTAGATCTACCCAGGTGCTCAAACCAAACATCAAGACTCATTGTCATTCATATCTAATTTATCCTCAAGTCCTGTCATTTCTCCACCACAGCTTGTCTGGACTATGTCTTCTCTTACTGTCCATTGCCCCCATTCTAGTTCAAGCTGTAATCATCTCTTGCTTGAACAGATGCTTGCCCTTTTTTATTTAAATGTTACTTGTAACCCAAACCACTTTGCTATCATAGTATTTATTTCTCTATTACAAAAATGTTAAAAGATTAATTATAAAAGTCCTCATTTTGGCTGATTCTAAAGTGGAGAAGCAAAGCAACTTGCTAACATTGCCCTTTCTCCTGGCAGCTGCAGCCCCTCCACTTTCCCTCTGTGTTCATGGCCTCTGGCTTCAGCTCCGGGAGCAGTGGTCAGGATGGCCAGGTGTCTGTCAGTGTAGCACGGAGCTTCCCAGGGTCTGACAATTTAGGGATGGCCAGTGACAAGTTCAATTGTGTACAATGGGGAAAGAGATCGAGAAACCAAATTGAAGACTGACTATTTGAAAGAGTTGAGAGTGCATGTTATATTTTCTTGTACAGGAACAGCACATGGGTTGCCTCTGGATAACTTGTGATTTTATCCCCCTCCTTAACCATTCCCCAAGATGCTCCAACCCTAATTGCCCCATCTTAGTAAATGACATCATCAACCAGTCATTTGCTTGGACAAAAAACATTCCTTGGTTCTCTTTTTTCTCATTCTCTAGAAGTTGTCAACTCTTACCTCATATACCATATCCTGAATCTTCTCTCCATCTCTGCTATTACCACCCTATCCTAGGCGATGTCACCTCTCACTGGGATGCCTGCGATAGTTATCTCCTAAATATTTTCCTGCTTCTGTATATTGAATATCGACACATACAGAAAAAAGCAGTGTACAGTTTGTTGACATTTCATGAACTGAACATACCTGTGTAACTATATCATAGATCAATGATTTTCAACTGGGAGCAGTTTTGCCTCTCAGGGGACATTTGGCAATGTCTGGAGACATTTTTTATCATTACAACTGTGTGGGTGGTACTGGCATCTAGTGGGTAGAAGCCAGGGATGCCGCTAAATAGCCTATAATGCACACTCAGACCCCCACAACAAAGGATTATCCAGTCCAAAATGTCAGTAGTGCTGGAGAAACTCTGACCTAGATCAAGAAATAGAATGTTATTAGTGCCTGAAATACTCCACAAGCTCCCTTCCCAGTTTCCACGCCCCACTCCCCAAAGATAATCACTGTCCTGGCGTGCTTTTGAACTTCATATTAATGGAGTCATACAGTATGCATTCCTTGTGACTGGCTTCCTCTGTTCAACATTCTATTTGTGAAATTTACCTACATTGTTGTGTTTGGTTGTTTATCATTCATCCTTTTTGCAGAACAGTGTGCTATTACGTGAATGTACCATAATTTATCCTTTTACTGGATGATGGGCAATTGGGTAGTTCCAAGTTTTTGGCTGTTATGAATGGTGCACTATGAACATTGACATGTGTGTCTTTTGGTGAGATATGTATGCATTTCCACTGGGTATATACTTAGGAATGGAAGTGCTGGGTCACAACGTAGGCAGATGTTCAACTTTGACAAAGCTGTCCAACACTTTACCAAAGTGGTTGTACCAATGGACATTCCCATCAGCGGTGTGCGAGAGTCCCAGTGGCTCCGTATCTTTGCCAAACTTGGTATTTTCTTTTTCATTTTAACCTTTATGGTGGGTATGGCATGGTATCATCTTGTGGTTTTGCTTCTACTTTCACTTTTCTCCAGTCCATACCTTAACATGGCAGCCGTAGACATTTCTTATTAACTTTATTTTTTAGGTAGGGTATAGCTTTGGTGTAAGCATTCTAATACCTAAGGTTTTTTCCTCTCCCAGGACACAATTTTCAACTCCCTTCTAGGCAATGTTGCCCTGTTGAGAATGAATGTTCTGCCCTGGTGTGTGTCAGTTACCCAGGAGGCTTGTTGAAACTCAGATTGCTGGCACCCCACCCCCAGGCACTAGCAAATATCTTTATATAAAAAAATCTAGGTCTGTACTTGGGCGTAATATTAAAAAGGGTCAAAAAGAATTGTAGTCAAAACTTTAATAACTAGTTTCTAATTTATTATGTAGTATTTTGTTTACATATCAGGTTTTCTTCCTGAGATCTCCTGTGTAGATTCAGATTTGTTTTCTTTTCAAATAACTAGTACTGTTATTAAAATAATATAAACAGAGAGTTATATAGACTATATTATAAACCTAAATTCCATATATTTGGTCCAAAAAGAAATAGATGCATACTTTTCACACACCATGTGAGTTTTATCTATTTAATTTATTATTTTAAAAACAATTGTTATTCTGCTTTTGTGTGTGTTTTTTAACTGAGATATCTTTTACATATAACATATTAATTTCAGGTGTACAACATAATAATTTGATATTTGTATGCATTGTGAAATGATCACCACAATGTCTAGTTAATATCTATCATATTACATAGTTTAAAAAAAAACCTTTTTTTCCTTGTGATGAGAACTTTTTTTTAATCCTCACCTGATGACATACTTAGACAGAGGAAGGGAGAGAGAGAGAAACACAGATAGATTGGCTTCCCTATGTGCACAACTGGGGATCGAACCTGCAACCCAGGTATGTGCCTTTACCAGGAATCTAATCTTGGTGCACAGGACGATGCTCAACCAACTGAGCCACTCCGGCTGGGCTTGTGATGAGAACTTTTAAGATGTACTTAAGCAACTTTCAAATATGCAATATATTTTTAGCTTTTAATTTTGAAGTAATTATAGATTCACAGAAAGTTGCAAAGAAATGTACAGGGAGGTCCTTGTGCCTTCACTTACCCTCCCCCATTGTTAACATTGTGCATAACTATGGTATAATATCAAAACCAGGGACTTGACAGTCGACATTGGTACAGTTGACAGGGTTTATTCAGATTTCACGAGTTACATGTGCATGGCAAGAAGCTGGTCTCCCTTCATTTCACAGTGACCTCAGAGCCGTTCTTGGCTCTTCCCTGTGTGTTCAAAAGGTCACTCCCAGCAGCTCCCGTGGCTATCTGCTTCTAGCGCTAACCAGCAGAAAGGCTATAAGTCCACTTCTGAACAGCTCGCTCCTGGAGTAGGAGTCCTGGAGTTGAAACCTCTCATCTGATTGATCTAATTTGGGTCATGTGTGCATCTCTGAACCAACCCCTGTGGCTAGGGTGATGGGATGTGCTGGTTGGACAATTAAGGTCCACCATGGAATCTAGTAATGGTGGTAGTACTACCCAACAAAGGACTGGGGCCTGTGAGGGAACAGGAAAAATGGATGTTAGGAAGGCAGCTAACAAATAAGTAGACAATACCGTTTTTGTTGTTGTTGCTTTTAAAGTATAATGATAGTTTTGTATATGCTGAGTGTAAGAATGGTAAAGCTACTGTTTAATGAACTTCTGAAAAAGGAGTACCTTCTTTGTAGTAGTGTGAAACAAAAGATGCATTTTTGTAGAAGTGCCAAACATTTTTGCCAAGAGTTAGGAATGGTGGCTTTATATGTAAACTAACCCCAACAAATTCCATTGTCAATTTGTATTATAGAATGTTTCTGGATTGTTGTATAGTGTTTTTTTATTTGGGATTATTTCAATACTAAGATTTAAACAAATTCAGATTGTAGGAATGCATTCTTACATCATTTCTCTAGAGATAATAAGGTATTTTAAGAAAAGAAACATTCATGTTAATTGTTTTTAAATTGAATTCAGATTGTATAGAAAGAGAAAAAATTGGTTTTATGCAAGTGTATAATTTTTTATTAGATAGATGATCACCAACTCTTCCCTATGCTAAAGGCTTTGAATTTATATATCTGTTCTTGATATTTGGAGCTCTGTATTTTTGCTCCTATATTCATTTTGTAAAATGTGCTTTTAGAATGCTTGGCTGAGCTTTGAACCCATGCTTGAAGAAATTATTGGCTTTCTCAGACCCCAAAACCCTTTCCTCCATAAAGTCAGTGACCAGGGTGGTAAAAGCTGGGATGGAGCCAGTCTCTGACTTTAGACAAGTGACCTCACCTCTTAGTCTCCTTAGCTATAAAAATGGGTAATATAAGTGTTGTGGATATTAAATGAAATAATCCACATGCTGTATCTGGTACATAGTCAGTGTTCAATACATGTTAGCTATTATTAACATTATCATATTTCAGGTAATCTAAGTTGACTCTGATAGAAAGTCATACCATTGTTTTATGTATCACTAAAAAAGAAACGCCAATAATTACAGTGTAACATGATTCATTTGAAGACTTCAGAGATGTTAACATATCAAAAAATGTGTCTTAGTGGTATTTGGTATTACGGCCGTCTCTGACTTCAAAGTCCTGGAAATTGTTTGCATACCCACGGAATAATGCCATCTGTCTTCAGTTTATACATAACACAGTGTGAACTAAAATTTCTTTTCATTTTTGTTTTTGTCCTAAACTCACGTTGGATTTGGTCTCATATGTTGCGAAATTGGCAATGTAATAATTACTGATTCCCCGTATAGGTTTAATAATGGATTATATAAGACAGTGATAGGGTTGGCAACTTCAGTTATTTGCTTTACCTCAGTGATTTAGGAAAAAAAAATGAGATATGGTTTTGGAAATCACTAACATTGGTTGAGTAAACCTATTTGGAAGCTAAAGGCAGGCTAAATGACAGTGCCTGTGACCTTTCAGAAGAGCCCAAGTTGTCAGGAAGCCTGATAAGGAAAATGCTTTTCATACACCCAAACACATTCAGTTTAGAAAGCATAATACTTATATTTGAAAGCTATGTGTGGTAGTTGATTTTCCACTAAAATATAAATGTGGACAGTATATTGTAGTTCTTGAGACATACTCACAGGCTATTTATGGGCCAACTTGGTGTAGTAAAATGTTGGCTGTGTAATATGCTTAGCATAAATTTAGAAAGAAAACCTGTAAGGATATCACACAACCTTGATAGAGCGCTAATTCTCTTGGAGCCTGGTATTTAGAATATTGTGAATGGGATATTATGAGCCTGGGTTTTCTTTTTTTAGTCCTGTTTTTTATATTAAAATTGAAGTGAATTATGGAAGTCTTTCTAGAGACTTGACTGTTACTTATTGCATAATTTATGGCTTATTTCATATGCTGAATGTCAGCAGAATTCCACTTTTGTTGAAGACAACCGCATGAATGGAACAGATATGCGGTTGGGTTATCTTGTCATGAGCTCCAGAGCTGTCCCCTGGCACATCTGGCACATGCAGTACATAAATATTATTTGACGGCGTTGATTATGACTTTGGAAAAGACTATCTCAGTGCATCCCATATTCTAATGCATTCTGAAACAGCGGTGTTGTTTTTCTTTTTGGAAGCCCAGGAGAGTTTGTTTGCTGTATTTTGTATAGGGTTCAGCTTAGCAGACAAAAATACATACTTTTAGAAAAGGAGTTTTACTTTAGAAAGTGGTTGCTAAATTGAATTAACAGTAAAATAACTTCCAAAAGGAGTCATTTTATCAACTGTAGTGCTTTTCTCATTACCTGCTTAGTAGTGACAAACAGAAGCCAGCCAAGATCACCTGGCAGGCTTTACAAAAGGATGTGATGATGGCGCTGCTACTCCAGGTGTTTAATTTCACTTAGGAGGAGTCAAGGATTTGGAGTTTCTTATATTAGAATAGGTTGCACTTTATTCAGAAAAACAAACAAACAGTTCATTAATTTGAAGCGTGTACATCACAGCCTAAAAATTATTTTAGTTTTAAAAAAGACAATGCATGCATATGATATGAAAGGATGCCCATTAAAAATGTCTCCTATTCTCCCTGTCCCTTGTCAACCAGCTTGCCTCCAGAGAGGAAACTATTATTGCCACAGTATTATTACTTTCTCCTGTATTCTTCCAGAGGTTTTCTGTCCCCTTTTCCCCTCTCTTTCACACAGGTGAGAGCATACTGTGTGCACATAATCAGGGATTACTTCATTTTTGTATCTCCAGAGCTGCCTTTGTGGCAGAAACATCACTGCTCAGTGACTATGTCTCATTTCCCAGCTGCCTTCCCAGTAGGTGGGACCGTGATTGGTTCTGGCTAGGAACTGTGAGAAGTGATTTGCCCCACTCTGGCCTGCCGCTCTGCCATGTAGCACCCTGAACTGGGTATCAGAGGGTGGCACCTCTATTAGCCAGAGTCCTTGGCTGAGTTAGTGGACCAGAGGGTCCCCTTAGGCCCCTGCTTGCCCCACCAGGCCCAAACTGTGTTGAATGTATCATGATAGCAAGGAATCAACCTCTGAGAGGTTCATGTGCTTCTGCATCGTATCAGCCTCTCCTGATTGATGTAACCTATTTCTCTTGATAGTTGTGAAATGCATGACACCTTAAAGGAGCCCAGTTCAAATGAACTGATAGTTTGTTAAAGACCAAAAAGGTATCTAATTAGAGAATAATCATTTGAATTAATTACCAGAGAAATACATTTTACCCCAGTTGTGTCACTGTACAAATGTAGCATATCTATCTCTCTAGTTTCTTCTTAAAATGTAACCATTGAAAAATAGAAAGAAAAAATAATCATTTTGTTATTTTAATGTGGTGTGTTTCTTTATAGTTCATACTTTTTGCATTCGAATTTGTTAATAATTTTCTAAAATTATTTCTAAAGCAGGATAAGTGCCAAAGCCATATACACTGGCTTCATCCAGTATTGAGCAGGAGACTTAAAGATGAAAGGAGTATTGCAAAAATATAGTTGTCTCAACTGGGACCTTAACAGCACAGGGCAGTGAGACATTCATGAAGAAAAGTGCCGGATTGAAAAGCCAGCTCCTCGTGGGCCAGAGAAGTCTGCCGTGGAAGCCGAATTTGAAGTGGCTCTGGAAAGAGCCAGGTGGGGGAGGGAGCACATGGTAATAACATAAAGGCAGAGTGGAGCAAGAGTGTGGCCTTGTTGAAAGTCACACTGAATGAAATAAGAGATGCCAGGCAGGTAGAGGGAATAGAGGACACAGGCTTCAGGGGAGGACTGAGGGGTCTGTCTGGATAGCAGTGGTGAGACGTTAGAGAGATTTGATCAAGAAGTGAGATGATAAATTCTTGTTTTTGAGCCTGCCGGGCAGAAGGGGTTCTTTTGTACTCAGAGGGCAGCAGCACAGCAGCCAGTAAATGGAGTAGCGTAATGGCCAAGAGCCTGGATGTAGGGGGCCTGGGTTCCAGTCCTGGCTTTACCACCTTCTAGCCATGGAAAGTGCTGGGAAGGGTGTGCAGGTAAGTGCTCAGAGAAGTTAGTGGTGATGTCTACTGCTGATACTATTTGGAAAGGAACTTGGTAACAGTGAAACTCTCTAATGAGGGAATAAATTAGGCCCCTTCACAAAGTAGTAAGTGTTACGTTACTGTGTTTATGCAAATGATGAATGGTAGTCTTTCTAGGGTGCTTTACAAGGAATCCTTTATTGGGGCCAAGTTTAGACTAAATGGTCTTCAAGTTTCTTTCAACAAACATTTATTGAATAACTACTAAGTGGTAGGTTGTCTGGCAACTAGCATACATCATGAAGTGGATAGAGACCAGAGGAACAAAATACTGTTTACCTGGTCTATGCATTGTTACAAAGTTAACATCAGATTCCCTAATAGACCCTTGAAAAACCATTCCAACCAGAGGAGATGAATGTGTCTGTAAAGCAAGTTAAGTATCGTTGTAAGTACCAAATGGTGTTGGACATCCTGAAAAAAACGCAGCAGGCATTCAGGGGAAGTTGACTTAGCCCTTCCTCCATTGTACTAGCTTTAATATCTTGCTGGTTGATTGCAACATGCTTACTTAAAACCGTGTTAGAAGTTCTCATTGAAACCCAGCTGCCACTCCTCCAGTCTGGATGGGATGTCGGTGTTTGTGTAGTGAGTTTTTTGACCCCAGGCCTACTTCCATCAATGGGTAATATTTGAAATCTTTTTGTGGGCAGAGTAGATCACATGTAAAGCGCACACCAGGGAATTGCACAGGGTGGGGAGGCAGATCTCGTAGGAGGCCCCATGCTGTTCTTCTTCCCTTAGCACTGCCCTGGATCACTTATGAAGACTGCAATCTTCGCACCCAAAGTTTGGAGTCTTCCCAAAAATATTTTAGAATGAGAATCTGCCAGGTGCTAGCTTTAAAGCTGCAGTGTTGGGACATAATTTGTTGGAGTGCCTCTTCTGTCCTGTGGCCTTTATAAATGGAAACGAGGTCAGGTACGCAAGCTCCACACTGTAGATAACTATGGTTAGAGTATGGGTTTTAGAGTACAACTGACCTGGGTTTCAGTTCTAGCTTTGCTGCTCAGGAGCTGGGTGACCTGAGACAATAAACGTAAAGATATTTGTCAATGATTGAAGCTCTTCCTCCTTGCAAAGGCAGGCACTATACTAAGTACTTTTTAAATATATATATTTTATTGATTTTTACAGACAGGAAGGGAGAGGAATAGAAAGTTAGAAACATCAATGAAAGAGAGACATCAATCAGATGCCTCCAGCACACTCCCTTCAGTCTGCAGGCCGACGCTTATCCACTGAGCCAAACCGGTTAGGGCCTAAGTACTTTTTATGAATTATCATATTTCCTCCTGTCAATCAACTTACGAGGTAAGGACTATTCTTTGCCCCCATTCCCGGGACAGTGGAATCAGCTGACCCAGTTCCACCACATACTGGTAGCCTTGGGCAAATCACACATTTCATCTAAGCCTCAGAAAATACCTACCGTATTTGCCGGCGTATAAGACGATTTTTTGGCCCTGAAAAATATGCCTCCAAGTGGGGGGTCGTCTTATACGCCAGGTACACTTCAGATAGACTGCCCATAGTGCTTGCCCCGTGCCCTAGTGGCCTCCCGATGCCCGCCCACTTCATTCCACATACCGTTCAGGCATCAGCAGCGCTGCTGGGTGTATGCTCGGCTGTTATGCGATTTTGCTGTTATGCGATTTTACCACACTCGCAAAATCGCACACAGCCGACCATACACCCAGTATGATAGCGCAAAATCACGAATCGCGATACCATACTGGGTGTATGGTTGGCTGTGTGCGATTTTGCGAGTGTGGTAAATTCGGGTTACCGTATATTTCTTTACATATGCATTGAATTTTAAAGAAGGC
>NW_006290675.1:922803-929719 GCF_000327345.1 Myotis davidii | reverse complement strand
AAGAGGAGTTTGAAGGCTTTTAAGGTGAAACTGTCACGCCAGCAAACTTGCTAGGGACTTGCCCGGCACTTGCTCTCTCCCTCTATTTGTTATCTTACTTCTATCATTGACAGTCCCTCTAGGTTGTGGGCTGCTTGCCTGTGTTCCTGAGAAGCATCTACGGTACCAGTCTATAGAGTGTGTTTTCTTTAGTGAATTACCGGTATGTTTACCGGTAATAAACTTGCACTGTTTTATGTATATGTTTGATTACATACAGCCTTGTGACAGTTTTCCTGCATGTCATAAGCATTTGAATATAAATTAAAATGTTAAAATCAAATCTGATATTGTTTTACCTTTTATTTGGTGTGTGGAAGGTGTGTGGAAGAGGGGGTAGTCTTATACGGTGAGTATATAACAAACTCTGTATTTTGAGTGGAAATGTTAGGGGGTCGTCTTATACGCCCAGTCGTCTTATACGCCGGCAAATACGGTATGTCATAGGTTGTTGCAAGAAATAAGTGAAGTCACTTGGCAGCCAGCTGTTGGCCAGCATCTGAGAGGGGCTAGCTTGTCTAAGGCTCACTAAAGTTTAACTGTCTTGTGAAGTTACTTTGTTTCTTCTTTTATAAATTGGTGTAAACATTGTTTCTGAATCTACTTCTTTTCTTTTTTTCTCCAAATTAAAGTCTTCATTAAACATCATTCAGTGAGAAGTTCTCATGTTCAATCAGCCATCCCAGGAAGCACTCACATGGATTGTTACATGGATGAGGGGAAATGGCACTGGCATGTACCAAGGATGAGTAAAAATATAAAAAGGAGAGAAAATATGTGTTCTCTCCAAATTTCCACCACTTCTTACCAACCTAGTATTTATTTTTTATTGCTACTTCCTACTTGACCTATTGATTATTTTTAAAAAAATTTTGAGTAATCTGTGTCTTATTATTATTTATTACATATATATTACATAAATGTTACTCAGTAATTATCGTTCCACTAAAAAAAATAAAATAAAATGTTGGTGACTTCCAAGAGTTTGAAAATTCTCTGTTTAGTCTATCCCTGTGCTGTTTTTTTTCTGTGGTTTGGTGTGCAGGCCTGCTCACCACCCTCTTTCTGAAATAACTTTACATTCTATTTAGTGTCATGAAGTTGGTTGTCACTTTGAGATAGAGCATTTTGTGGTGTTGTTAATCAGCCTTTAAACTCATGAATCAAGTTTAGGAGAGAATTTGCTAGTGTAGATAATTGTTGACTTGGAGACATTTTAAGCAGTACCCAAATACAGCCCTAGTGGTTATTCAAAATACACAGAGAAATGACGTGAAATTATAATTATGTAAAAAAAAATGTATGGTTGATATCAGTGTGATTGAGTCAGTGTTCTTAGTAGTGCAGGGACAAGGACTTAACATTTCAAAAATATTAAAAACAGGCCGTTCTACAGTAGTGGCTTTCACTGTGTCCTAATAGCATCAAGCAGCTAGGAAGGCGGCCAGTGAGGGGAACATGCCCAGCGCCACAGGCCAGGAGACTGCGCCCCTCCCTACGCCCATTCCCACAGAGCAGGTCCTGTTGGGAGCTCATTGAACAATAGTTTTCCCCTGAAGTGTGAGGCGCTTGGTCTTGGGTGTGGCGCTCCCCTCTACCATTTGTCTGGTTTCCAGCCTGCTGTGATTTTACCTCTCAGCAATGTTCTAGGAGGTTTTAGAGAAAATGTGAAACTGCCAAACCGCCTATCAAACTGAGCTTGAAAAAAGACCTCTTGGGAAAGGACAAACTAAGTATTCTAAGTGGTCTACGATCCAAAGCATTTCCTGGGCTGAGTGTTTATCAAGGCTGGGCTTGACTTCCAAATGGAGCTGGAGAAAAATCTGGGACTGTTTCCCAGCTGATTGGGGGTGGGGAGAGGAGGAGGAAGCTAGTCTGGGAGAAAGGAGAAAATCTCACTCTCTTTTTGTCTTTTACACAGTTTTCCGATGAAATCCGTCTATAGATATGGCTTGCAAAATAGAACCATTTGGAGTATGAAGTGGGAGAGGCTGTTAGATATTTTTTAAATTATATATAATATTTTAATTATATTTTGGGAATGGAACATTGGGTCAGATTAACTTTTTAATGGATCAGTCTTATTCTTCAATAAATGCAGAGAAAAGATCATACCACCTGTTATTTGTCATTAATCTCACATCACACCAGGGTGTTTTGCTGTGCTGTTATCATCTCAGAGTTCAAGGTCTAAATTGACACAATTTGGAAGAGTGAGGTGATGAGGAAGTAGAAGTGGCAAGTATATGATTTTTTCCTTCCTGTCTGACTCAATGCTAGAGAACTCTTTTTAGATAATATGTTGATTTCAATTCCTCGATGCCAGATTATATCATTACAAACATCCTGGTATAGAGACTAGTTCTTGCTCTCTTAGTAGAAATCTTATAAAGAAAACCTAAATCCCTTATTTCACTGTTTCTTTGCCTAAATGTTTTTGTAGTCACTACTCCTTTATTGAGAAGTAAGATGGTGGTGGTACCAGAAGAAAATTTCTTTGGCCTGAATAGTGCCAGCTTCACTTCCCTCAATGATGACACATTTATGTGTATTTTAAAGTTGTCCTCACTACCCCTTCTCCCCCCCCTCACCCCCACCCACACACACACATAATGTGCTGCTTTGTGTGTGAGTTCCCTAGCAAAGGAGGCTGGCATTGGTGGTGAAAGACTTCAGTCTAAATTAAGATTCTTTTCTGAGGTTTCATAGACTACTTCCTTAAATTAAGCCTCAGACTGCAGATGCATAGCGCTTCCAGGTTTATTCCTTTTTAAAGATGATGGGACAGGGTGGACTGGCTCTCACTTCAACTGCTTCAGAAGGTTCTGCCTTGGCAGCCAGAATCACTAGCAGCTTCTGTATCGAATTTAAAGGTTATGGGGAAAATCTGGTGGTGACCTGACAGAAATGGCAAACCATCACTAATCTGAGGGACTGTGGGTAAAACAAGCACTTGGGGTTGTATTGTAAGTTGAAGGTAGTCCTGGATAAAGATAAGGACTTCTTTATCGGAAACCTGTAAATGTACCTGGAATCTAGTGAACCATGAGTTAAACCAGTACATTTAATTTTTGAGGGTAACAATACAATCGAAGATCTTCATAGTCAAGACAAAGAGTGGAAAATGGGCCGTTGGACCATGATCATGGATGTTTTACACAATCTCCCTCTCGCTCCTTGAATCATTAACGTTATTTGAGGGCTTCATGTGGAGAACTCCCTTGCCTGTCAGTGCCAAAAGGCCCAGACAGGAGAGGTGAGAAGTGCAGTGAGGAAGGGCCTGTCGGAGTCAGGTGTCCTGACGACTGCTTGCAGTATTTCATTGAGGAGTGTTTGCATCTGTAGTCAGAAGGGATGTTGGTCTGTGACGTCTTCGCTATGTTATCAGGGTGATAGTGGCCTCACAGAATGGGTTAGGAAATGTGCCTTCCTCTTCTATTTTTGGAAGCAAGTATGAAGGTTGGTGTTAATTTTCCTTTAAATGTTTGTAAAACTCAACAGTAAAGCCATCTGGTCCTGGGGTTTTGTTTTAGAAATGTTTAATTATTGAATCAATCTCTTTACTTGTCATAGGTCTATTCAGATGTTCTGTTTCTTGAGTCAGTTTTGATGGTTTGTGTGTTTTTAAGAATTTGTCCATTTCACCTAGATTATCTAATTTGTTAGCATACAGTTGTTCATAATATTGTCCTATACTTCTTTTTATTTCTGTAAGATTGGTAGGAACAATCTCATTTTCATTTCTTTTTTTAGTGTTTTTGTCATTTCTTTTTTTGGTCATTCTAACTAAAGATTTATCAGTTTTGTTCATCTTTTCAAAGAATCAACTTTTGGTTTTGTTGATTCTATTGTTTTATTCTCTATTTAACCTATCTTTGCTCTAATCTTTATTATTTTCTTCATTCTGACTTGGATTTAATTTGCTCTTGTTTTCTAGTTCCTTTAGATAGAAGGTTAGGTTGTTCACTTGAGTTATTTCTTTTTTCTTTTTCTTTTTTTGGTGTAGGCATTTACAGCTATAAATTTCCCTCTTTGCATTGCTTTTGCTGTATCTCATATATTTTGAGATGTTGTGTTTTTATTTTCATTAATCTCTAAATATTTTCTAATTTACCTTATTTTTTCTTGACCCACTGAGTTTTTTAAGTATATTGTTTAATTTCAACATATTTGTGAAATCCAGATTTCTTTCTACTATTGATTTCCAATTTCATTCCACTGTGGTCAGAGGAGATACTTTGAATAATTTTAATCTTTTAAAATTTAATTGAGACTTGTTTTATGGCCTAATATGTGGTCTATCCTTGAATATTCACATGTACTTGAGAAAATGTGTTTTCTGCTATTGTTGGATGGAATGTTCTGTATACATCTGTTAGATTAAGTTGGTATAGTATTAATTTTTCTATTTCCTTGTTGATCTTCTGTCTAGCTGTTCTATTCATTTATTGAAAGTGAGGTAATAATGCCTCCAGCTATTATTGCAGAACTATCTATTTCTTTCTCTAATCCTGTCATTTTTTTCCCTTCATATTGTTGGGTGCATATAATTGTTATATCTTCTTGATGAATTGACTCTTTTATTATTCTATAAGGTCTTTCTTTGTCCCTTGTAATTTTTTGTCTTGAAGTTTACTTTGTCTGATATCAACATAGCCAATCCAGCTGTCTTTGGTTACTGTTAGTGTGGAATATCTGTTTCTATACTTTCACTTCCAACTTATTTATTTATTTGGATCTAAAATGAGTGTCTTATAGGCAGCATATAATTGGATCACGTTTTGTTATCCATTCTGTCCATCAATGCCTTTAACTGAAGAGTTTAACATATTTACACTTATGTACTTGCTGATTAGAAAGACTTTTACCATTTTGATATTTGTTTTTTATATGTTTTATGTCCTTTTTTGTTACTTTATTCTTCCATTACTGCCTTGTTTGCATTAAATCAACCAGCCCCCTTTGGCTGACATGTAGGTGTGCTGCCAGTCTAGCATTTTTACACCTGATGCTGCAGTGAGTATCTTTGAGTATGTGTTACTTTACACTCTGCCAGCGTCTCTGTGGGTAAATTTCTACAGCTGGAAATGCAGCTGCAGCGGGATGACGCTGACAGAATTGGGAAACCGGGAAGGAAGCCCCTTTTCTCTCCTCTCCTCTGTCAGCCTCTAGGACTTCTCATTGGCAGGAGGGAACAGGGAGCCAGCCCTGGGGTCTGGGCAATGCAGTGTGCAGAGCTCTAGCCTCAGATCACAGAGTAGAGCAGAGTGCGCTTGGAGAAGAGAACAACAGGAAATAAATGCACATAAGAAATCATCATATTTCCTTAAACTCTTATTTTCAAGTGTACAGTCTAATTTTCAGCTTCTTAAAATTTACTTCTTAATATCATATTAGGAGAAATCAATCTCTTCTGAATTACAGGTCACATAACACATTTGTTAATCTTATAGATTCTGAATCCCACTCAAGGTTCTTACTAACCTTCTCCCTGGATTTAAAGTGTGCATATTACTTTAGGCTTGCAGTTGCGTCTTTAGTGACTGAGTTGAAAAAAATGGCTTGGGAAAGTGCTGTGCGTCTAACAGGCAATGCTTCGTCTCCTTTCAAATCTTGGATGAGTAAGAATGCCATCAGCTCCTGCATTTGTTTATCGGACAAACAGCACATTTCAAGTATTTCAAGTCTTAGCCATATCTTATCTTCCTTTTCTCCCATAGTTCCTATTATTTTGCCATTATCAAAGAGCATACCCAAGAGGAGGTGATTTATTGCATGTTTTGGCATTTATAGAACAATAGAAATATCTCTTGGAACTGAAAAAAAAAGTATTATTTGGTGAGCATATTCTAGAATGGCCATGTTTTCTGCTTCTGCCTGGAACAACTGTTTGAAGCCTGTTGTCCTGGCATAATAATAGTATCCTTTCTTTTTCTAAAATGTGCCCTGGTTTGGTTAATATGATCACTTGATATAAAACTTACTGTCTGACTATTCAAGCCATCTTCTCTGGTATAGTCCGGTTCTTAGACTTTCTAAAACTTAATCTCTCATATGTTTAGCAGTGTTGTATGTCACCATGTGAGGAAGTTGTACAGAGGGAGGCTAAAGTCTGGAGTTGGGGTTGGCAAAGGGGCCTGCAACTGAAGGCAGATGTAGATACATAGACGTAACACATACAGAATCTTCAACATCCGTGCTTTTGCAGGATGTGTATACTCATACATCCAAACACATGCACATCTCTAAAGAAACCTTTCCCTATTTAAGTGTTATTATTCTTCATTAAATGAATGATTCTTTTTAAGATGAGAGATCCTATCAATCTTTTTAAAGTTAAAAGTCTTAAGTGCAAGGGCGTAACAGGGAATGCCTGGCATGGTAAGTCTCCACACAGCAACAATGACCAAGTGTTCTTCTGGTTGTGGCAGGATGTGAGCTTCACTGTGGTTTCATTAGGTCGGCTCAGTTAGTGCCTTCCACCTACTTTCAAGGGGTTTTCTTAAACGTTTGAGTGAGTGGCAATGTCTGTTATAAGTGATTTTTTATTTTTATTGGTTTCAGAGAGGAAGGAAGAGGGAGAGAGAGAGAGAATCATTGATCAGCTGCCTCCTGCACACCCCCTACTGGGGATCAAGCCCCCAACCCGGGCATGTGCCCCTGACTGGACTCAAACTCAGGACCCTTCAGTCCACAGGCTGATGCTCTATTCACTGAGCCACACCAGCTGAGGTAAGAAGAATGAATTTTAAAAGCATTCTCACATCGGCAAATTAGGTTAACAACTGCACTTTTCATCCTGTTGGCACTTTGGGGATATTGGTCACATATTTTCTGGGTCAGGTGTGCATAAATGCAAATAAGCCTGCTGTTGGAG
>NW_006290675.1:902497-922181 GCF_000327345.1 Myotis davidii | reverse complement strand
AAAGAACTTAGTGAGATATAAAGCATTTACCAGATTGCTTAAGGCATAATTAACACACAATCAGTCCTGGCCAGGTGTGTCTCAGTTGATTGAGTGTTACGACCTATGAACCAGGAAGTCACGGTTCAATTTCCGGTCAGGGCACATGTCCAGATTGGGGGCTCAATCCCCAGTGTGGGGCATGCAGGAGGCAGCTGATCAGTGATTGTCTCTCATCATTGATGTTTCTGTTTCTCTCTCCCTTTCCCTTCCTCTCTGGACTTATTTATTTAAAAACATATTAAAAACATATTAAAGAGAGGAAGGGAAAAAGAGAAACATTGATGCGACAATCATTTGTGTCCCATACTTGCGCCATCAGGGATCAAACCCACAACCACGGTGTGTGCCCTGACCAGAATCAACTGCAGCCTTTTGGTGTACGGACAATACTCCAACCACCTGAGCCACTTGACAAATCTCCTTTCTTTTGGGGACACAGTAAAAAGTTGTCACAGAATCTGCAGTATGTTATTTCCACTTGGTTAGTAATTGTAACTACATTTGGATTTCTTTCTACCCTTTCCATATTTACTCTTCCAATATGAGAAAAATGTGAGGAACTATTTCATCTTCTGCAGTAATGGGCAGGTAACTTAAAAATGCAAAGAGCTTCTTAGCTTTGATTTAATTCATAGATCACGTGAGGAAAACCAACGGAAGGAAGAAACCAGATCACAGAAGGCAACAGGATTCTAAAGGGAGAGCTGGCCACCTGTCAGAGCTGCCGGCAGCTATCACCCTCGCTGCTGGCTCTAGGGCAGCCAGAGTTTAGGCTTTTTCCTGCGGTTCATGTGACCTTGTGTTCCCAGTGTTTACCAAATGTCTTAAATAGTTTTCCAAAAAGTTTCCTTCTTTATTTCCCACAGTGTACGCACATTCAGACCATAAAAGGAACTATTGAGATAAATGTTAAAATTCCACAAATGATAGTGTCTCTTAATGATAGGTTTTTTTTGGCTTACAGGGATTTAGATTCGTTTAATGATAGGCTAATTTTTTTAAAAAAAATCTTTGATATTCTCCAGTTTGCTTCCTTGGGATGGTCCATCTTGGTAGCAAAGTCTTCAACTCCTCAATATCCTTAGCCTCAATCGACATTAATTGAGTAAATACTTCTTGCAATTACTTTTTTCTATACAGTGGAGAATTCCAAATAGAAGAAGGGAATTTATTAGATGTAGTCAGTTTTCTAGAACCTTACATTGGGAATGGGGCGGTGGGGAAAAATATTAGCAGTTTGTAATACATGCTCTACCGGAGGTAAACAGAATCACAAGAGTATAGAGGGCAGGCAGATTCAGTCCATCTGAGCGGGTTTGAGGAAGGTTTGTAGAAGATGTGGCTTTTGAACTTGGCATTGCATTACTGAATGGAATAGATATATGGGTAATGGTTTGGCAGGATATTTTAAATAATAGAAATAGCTTAAATGAAGGCTTAGAAGTAGAACAGCACTTGGCATTTATTGGTGACTGATAACTTGTCCCGTGTGCTGGGATCATGGTCTTAGTGGGAGAAGCTATAGTAGAAGATGAGGTATTTATTGGAGTCCATCTGTGTGGTAAATGCCCTCTTGCCACTTAGGTACCAACTATGACACAATAAAAATTTAATATATGATCAGAAATCAAAAATCTGTTATTATAAGGTAAAAAGCAAGAAGCAGTATGTATGGTAGTAAAGAATACAGATTTGGCCCTGACTAGTGTGGCTTGGTTAGTTTGAGGTGTCGTCTCACTTACCAAAGGTGGCAGGTTCGATTTCCAGTCAGGGCGCATATGTGTGTGTGGGCGGGGGGGGAGGGAGAGGGCAACTCATCAATGTTTCTCTCTCCCTTCCTCTCTCTCCAAAAATCAATCAAATTTTTGTTACAGATTTTTTTTTTTAAAAGAACAGGTTGGAAGCTGGATTGCATGGGTTCAAATCTTGAATTGCTGTGTAACCTTAGGTAAATTACTCAGTCTCACTGATGCCTCAGTTTCCTCACATACAGCTTGGGGATAATACTACCTACTTACGGGCTTATTGCAAGGATTAAATGACTAATATGTAAGGTAGTTACAACAGTGCCTGGCACATAGGAGAGTGGTATATATATATATATAAGTATCAGTAATTAGTAGTAGTAGTAGTATGTGGATATTATGTGTAATTTGATTTTCTCTGAGTTAGATTAGACTCATCTTTCTGTAGGTTTTACTAATATTGTCTATGTAATGTTACATTAGTAAAATTGTAGCAACCCAGGCCTGTAAGTGCATGAAAACTCTCATAGCAGAATTTTCATTGGAATAAAAATGTCTTTCTTTTTGAGAGCCTTTGTGCTTTGCATTGCAGCTGTCTAATTTTACTGACTGCTTCCTGGGACATAGGAGATTACAAAGGTTGATTGGTTGTGTAGCTTATCATTCATGTGTGTATGTGCGTGTATCATAGGTTTTCAATGACTAGAAGTTTGGGCACCAAACTTGAGAAAAGGCAAGAACTAAGGTAGCTTAGGTGGCCAGGAAGTGCCACAGCTGTCTCACTGCATTTAAGACATCTACCATTTTTAGTCTCCACTGTAAATGCCTCACTGTAATAGCAAAAAATGGAAACAGTTTAAATGCCTGGTGATAGGGATCAGAATACATTATGGAACAGCCGTATAATGAAATACATTGTGGCCCTTAAACATCTATATCTATATCCTAAAAGGCTGTGGCTGTCATGCCCTAACGTGGAACAACCTAACAACCAGTCACCAGGAGGTGCATGGAGCAACCTCTTGCGGGCCGGGACTCACGGCTTGCACGGGGCTGACGGGGCTGGTGTGGCGGAGGCAGGGACTGCAGGACCCGCAACTCACACAGGGTGGGTCTGGGGTCCCGCCAGTGCAGCGGGTCTGGGTCTCGCATGATTTCACGCGCTGGGCCTCTAGTCTATATATAAAAGACTAATATGCAAAGTGTTTAGTCAGGAGTTCGACCGGGAGACTGGGAGTTTGATGGCTCACTATGACATGCACTGACCACCAAGGGGCGGTGGCGAACAAAGGAAGGCCCGGGCCAGCAGCTGGAAGGCCCCAATCGGCCCTGATCTCTGGCCAGGCCTAGGGACCCTACCAGTTCATGAATTCGTGCACTGGACCTCTAGTTTTATATAAGAATATTTAATGACATGGGAACTGTCCACACATTCTGTACAGTGAAAATAGCAGGTAGCAAACTATACGCGAGAATAATTATATTTAAAAATTCAATGAAGTAGCTACTATTATTCCTATTTGACAGAAGAGGCTTAGAGCTATTGACTGTTTGCTCAAGGTCGCATGGCTAGTAAGTGGGATAAAAGATGGTGCTTTTATTATTTACCTTGATTTCTATGATGAGCATATGTTACTTCTATAATGAACAAACTGATTCTTGAGTTATTATAAAAATGTAAAGTTTTAGAGTACTTGTTTCCAGTTGAAAAGTTATGTTCAGAGATTTCCATTGCAAATTTCTTTTCATATATACAAAAAGTCCCAATAATTAGCTCCATTAATGTATGAATTTCTGGTTTGAACTTGTATGTGTCATACAGTATATTCTTACCATTAATGGGAGAAATGATTATCATCATCAAAAACAGAAGATTTTATTGGAATTTTAAACTCAGTGTTGCTGCATTTTGAGGATTACATCAAAGCCTTAATAAAATAGTTTGTGTTTTAAGTGGAAGATTTAAATCTGTGAAGCTTCTTAAGATTTGTGTTTGTCACATCTTGGCACAAGTTTCTCATTTGTAAAGTATGGTTACAAAAAGAGTCTGGTTTCCATATGGAATATTTAAATTACTCTGAGTCATGGACTCAAATGAGTAATAGACATTATACCTATACTAGATTTCTGCTTTGTCATGCCTTAGCATGAAGGTAGTACATTTATTTTAGTACTTACAATAACAAATACATCGAATCGGCAAACTTGTTTTTTAATTCTCTTCCCCTGTTTTTTCACTACTTTCCAGAAATTACTTTATTGGACTGAAAATTTGTGTTTGATTTGACAAGAAGGTTGGGGAAAGGGCCCACGTGTGTATGTACACAGGCATATGTATATGGTGCTCTGAGTGGTGTATGCATTGATATTTGGAAATGAAAAACTCCCTATCTCCATTTCTTCATCCCTTTTACTAAGTCTCAACTCCAATCCAAAACCACATTGATTGTTAAGTTGTGCCATGAGATGCACTGCTAAGAGGGAAAATATTATGAATTAAGTGATTGCAATGCTTTCTTATTACCTATGATTTTTATTTATGCTATTGAAGAGCAACTTATTTACGTATAGGTTTTTATCTTGTAGTATTCTTGTGCAGATGTAATTAAAATCTATAAGCAAAATAGATTAAAGAATTCATAAAATATCTTTACATTCAGTGTCCATCTCTTCTGAATCAACTATCTGACAGAGAATCAACAATATTTGTATATTTCCACATACTATGCAATAGAGTGTTGGCAATGCAACTTTTTAAAAAGAGTGATCCATTCTTATCTTGAAGTTTTTTAAAACCACTTTATTGAGATAGAATTCACATACCATATAATTTCACCCACTTAAAGTGTAAAATTTAGTGGGTTTTGGTATATTACATTATTTGTTTTTTAAATTGTGATAAAGTATATATATCAAAATTTCTCATTTTAGCCATATTTAAGTATACAATTCAGTGGCATTACATTCATAATATTGTGCAACCCTCACCACGGTCTGCTATTTCCAAACTTTTTAAAAATCATGTTAAACAGAAGCTCTGTAACCAGTAAGCAATAACTCTCCATTTGGCCTTGCCCAACCCCCTGGTAACCTCTAATCTACTTCTGCCTCTTTGAATATGCCTAGTTTAGATGTTTCTTCAAGTGGAATGATACCATATTCATCTTTTGTATCTGGCTTCTGTCACTTAGCATAATGTTTCCAAGGTTCATTCATGTTGTAGAATTTCAATTTTTTGAGTGAATAATATTTCATTCTATGGATATACATACTATAATTTATCTATTAATCTTGTTGATTGACACGGGTTGTTTTTATCTTTGGGCTATTGTGAATGATGCTACAATGAACATGAGTGTACAAGTCTTTATTTGAGTCCCTGCTTTTAGTTCCTTTGGGTAAATATGTATCTGGGAGAATTGCCTGGTCGTGGGTTATTCTATGTGAGCTTTTTGTTCTCTAAGTTTTAATCCTGATACTTTTGGTCTCCACACATGCACGCCTGATGACAACTACATCACAACTGTCACTGGCTGGTCATAAGATGTATCTTGGTATCAGAGATGTTCAAGTACAGATTTTAGAATTGGTGAGAGAAAAAAAAGAAATGATGAGATGCTGTATTTTAATATTCTATAAAGCTGAATACCTATAAGGATATGGTGGGTCAATGTGCCTGTATTGGAAGATTTTCAACTAAGTGTGTTCTTAAAAATCATTTTTAAAAAATACAAGTTTCCCATTTTAAAGGAATACTTCTTCATTGTATAATATTTAGTGGGGTAGGGGGAGAAACAAAAGTATGAAGGAAAAAATAACCTGCCCATTCTTTCTCTTTCTCTTTCTCTTTCTCTTTCTCTTTCTCTTTCTCTTTCTCTTTCTTCTCCCTCTCCCTCTCCCTTTCCCTCTTTCTCTCTCTCCTCTCAGAAATGCTACTGTTAATCTTTTACTCTAATTTTTTCCAGTTATTTTGTCAGGCATATATATATATATACTAAGATATATATATATATTAGTTTATAGTTTATATCTTTAGGATTCTTGACAAAAGTAACATATACTCAGATTTTTTAAAGATCACCTGAGGATATGTTTTCATTGATTTTTTAGAGAGAGGTAGGGAGAGAGAACATCAATGGATTACCTCCCATACACACGCCAACCAGTAATCGAGCCCACAACCTTTTGGTGTACAGGATGACGTTCCAACTGAGCCACCCAGCCAGGGCCATATACTCAGTTTTTTAATTACTTACTATAGACAGTGAAAGATACCTGCCTATTCTCCCCCAATACCTATAAGATGGCTGTTGATAACAGAGTTTGGTAGATGAGCCTTCAGATTTTTTTTATGCTTATATCAATACTTATTGCTAACATTTTATTGTCATTATATTCTACTAGTGGCCCGGTGCACAAATTCATGCACAATGAAAGGAAATTAATTAGAAGAAATATTTTAATATAGCTATTCACCCTTTCTCTATAATAGAGACGTCAACCAGATTCACAATTGACAATGACAGATCAACACACATGCGTGTGATTGGCGCCAGTGATGGCTTTATCTATATTGTGCATGTGTGAGTCAACTTAGCCTTTTATACATAGAGAATAAACTTGCTTAATTAGACCTGCGCTCTGATTTAGCTGAACTTTTTCCAGCCCAGTGAAGTACCTCAACTTCTCTTTCAGGTAATTGTCAGCAACACAGCAATAAATATCAACACGAAGCAGATTATTATTGTAGGTCACGCAGGGAGAACAAAGGGTAAAATATTTAACTACAGCAGTGTTTGACTATATTCTGCACAGGGAGAAAACCTGAAGTCATTTTCAAGGTCCACCATTTCTTACTTCTTTTCAGTCAGGTCAAGTTTCTAAACTTTCTTAGTCTCCATATTCCAGAAAATAGGATTCCACCAAGTCTCCTATCTACCTACTCCAGGACTTCTGTGAAGATCAAATGAGATGAGGCACATGAAAACACTTCACAGACATTTGGTTAAAGTGTAAAATGTTTGCACCTGGCTATAAAGCAAGCCGTGTTCCTGGGCTAAAGAAACTCCAAGCAGGCTAGTTAACAACCAGATTCACAATTGACAATGACAGATCAACACACATGCGTGTGATTGGCGCCAGTGAGAGCTTTATCTATATTGTGCATGTGTGAGTCAACTTAGCCTTTTATACATAGAGAATAAACTTGCTTAATTAGACCTGCGCTCTGATTTAGCTGAACTTTTTCCAGCCCAGTGAAGTACCTCAACTTCTCTTTCAGGTAATTGTCAGCAACACAGCAATAAATATCAACACGAAGCAGATTATTATTGTAGGTCACGCAGGGAGAACAAAGGGTAAAATATTTAACTACAGCAGTGTTTGACTATATTCTGCACAGGGAGAAAACCTGAAGTCATTTTCAAGGTCCACCATTTCTTACTTCTTTTCAGTCAGGTCAAGTTTCTAAACTTTCTTAGTCTCCATTTTCCAGAAAATAGGATTCCACCAAGTCTCCTATCTACCTACTCCAGAACTTCTGTGAAGATCAAATGAGATGAGGCACATGAAAACACTTCACAGACATTTGGTTAAAGTGTAAAATGTTTGCACCTGGCTATAAAGCAAGCCGTGTTCCTGGGCTAAAGAAACTCCAAGCAGGCTAGTTAATAGGGAGAGGAAGCCAGGCATTGCTATGTGACCTCATTACCTGGCACCCACAGCCACTGTTTCTAGGCTGGGTTGGGCTGTGGGCCACATTTGGCGCCATGGGGTCTCGGCAGCATCAGCTGTGATTTGGTGGGGTGTTGCTCCGACGTGGTGGCAGGGTCTGTGTCCTACTAGAGGGAAGCCTAGTGTTGCTTTGTGGGCACCAGATCCACAATGCCTTTTCTCTGTTAATGGCCACTGTGCGTCACGGCAGCTCCTGCATTGAGCATCTGCTCCCTGGTGGTCAGTGCATGTCATAGCGAGCAGTTGGGCGGTCAGACACTTAGCATGTTAGCCTTTTCTATATATATATAGATTGTTATGGAATCATATTAACATTGTTTTCTAATTTGTTTTTAAATTAGAAACAGATCTATATGTCAAGAAACCTAGCATCTTCATTTTATTTTATTCTCAATTGAAATTTTTACTTTTGGAAATTTAATAACTGCATATTAAATTTCTCCATTTCCCTGAATTTCTGTTTTTAATTTGTTTGGTAACTCCAGATAATACAAATAGACTTCTCCATCTTTACTTAATTTTGGAGGACAGTGTAACTATTCTGTGAGACCTTCAGGTTTGCATAGGTTATTAGAAGATAGCTGACAACTATACTTTTTATTTTGTATGACTGTCCCCAACTGACCTTTATTTATAATATCACATCTGCACGTTAGACCAGGTTATAGTCCCTGCCCCATTACTGAATTTCTATCAGACCTTTTTCTCCCTTTTCTTTGGTTTCTTTAACCAGTGAATCTAGGAATATACGCATCCCCTCCATCATAGAATGCCTTTATTTATAATAATGATATAACTATTTAGGAAGTAAATTCTCTTTAGAATTCCTTAGAAACAGATGTATATGATGTTAGTAATATGTACAAAGAACAACAAAATATTGAAATGTCTTTATTAAAATGTTACAGATTTTAGAATAACATGTAAAAATGTTAAATTACTGTTTATAGAAGATCATATTTTGCCTACATTTTTGTTCAGAGCATAGATTTAAATGAGATCAAAATTCAGAATCCTGAATCCTAGTATCCTATATAATAAAAGCCCAGCAACTGAAATGGCAGAACGACCAGAGACCAGAATGACTGCGGCCCCTCACCCCAGCCATACCCGCCCCCCTGTGGGGACCCCCACCCCAATTAGGGGACATGGCCAGCCTGCAAACCACCCACAGCCCTTTGCCCCAGCCAGCCCTGCCCCTCATCAGGGATCCCCATCCTGATCCAGGGTCCCCATCAGGGCAGGCTGGCTGGCCCCCACCCATGCACTGGGCCTCTATCCTATCTAATAAAAGAGAAACATGGTAATTAGTGTCACTCCGCTACCCTTCCCATTGGCTAATCAGGGCAATATGCAAATTAACTGCCAGCCAAGATGGCGGTTAATCGCCAACAAAGATGGCGGCTAATTTGCATACTGCAGGCAGGAGGGGACAGCACCATTCTGCCTGCCCTGCCGCCATCCGGGCCTGCTATCTGTGACCTCGAAGGCGGGCAACCCCTGTGCGACCCGACCCAGGGCTGGCGGGCGTGACCCTGGCGGGGCGACTGCTGCCCGTCAGCCATCAGTCACGCCCCCAACCGGCCCTCCCACCAGGAGATCCGGGGCAACTGCGACCGCCAGCAGTCTCACCGCCAGCCCGGATCTCCCACAACAGTCGCCCCGCCAGACCGGATCTCTCGCAGCAGTCGCCCCTCCAGCCCTGATCTCCCACGGGAGATCCAGCCCTGCTGGGGGCGACCGCTGCCAGTCAGTCACCAGTCACGCTCCCAACCAGCCTCAGAGCTAAAGCTGGCCCAGAATTAAAAAAAAGAAAAAAAGAAAAAAAGGAGCGGTTGGGAGCTTCGGTCACCTGACAGCCTGCAAACAGCCCTCAGCCCGGGCCACTAGTCCTATATAATAAAAGGATAATATGCAAATTGACCCTAACAGCGGAACAATCAGAATGACCACTCGACCAGTCACAATGAGGCACACTGACCACCTCTCAGTCCCTTCCCCTGGCCAGCAGACTCCAATCACCCGATGAAGAACGGGAACTGGGGTTGGGTGGTGGGGGACGCGGGTGGTGCCAGGCCCAGGCTTCCGCCCCACCAGTTGCCCCACACACAGAGGGCAACTGGCAGCGGGGGAAGGACTGACAAGCAGGTGGGAATGGACGACCTCTCGGTCCCTTCCCCCAGCCGTCAGGCTCCGATCATCCAGTGGCAATGGGGAACTGGGGTGGGTGGTGGCAGGGGGCAGGGCTGGCTGTGGGCAGCCAGGGAAGATGGTCCTGATCACAGGCCAGGCCTATGGACCATACCCACTCACAAATTTCATGCACTGGGCCTCTAGTGTGCCTATAAAAGGAGAGCTAACTTACAGTGCCTTGTCTTTTTTAATTTATTTCAAATGCACACCATAATATCATATATTTTATCCCTTTCTCTGATAATATCATATCAAAATAGTCTTTGAGCTTGCCTGGACATGGATTTGCAAAATTAAGACAAACTAAATTATTGTGTATTTTTGTATGTAAAAATTTTTCCCCTTCAGTAAGATTAAAATGCTGGACCTTCAGATGTGGAATTCCCACCTCTGTTTACAGAAATTAATTACACATCCTATCATAAGTTAAAAATATGTATTGTATTTTAGTTTGAAATGTATGTATGTCTCCTGTAGTGTATTATTTGCATGTCTAAACCTCCTTGCCTTATATGAGCCAGAAGCACTGTATCGCAGTTTTTAAATGAGAGGAAACTGCATGTTATATATTCTTACCTCTACCCGCCGCCCCTCCGCCCCCAGATTTCTTCAGAACACAATAACAGCATTGCTCCTTATCAAGAATAACATTCATTGCTAACTTAAGACAATTGAACTGAGTTATAAAAGGAAAACAAATGGCTGAAACATTTATTGTGTGATTAAAATTTGGTTACCTCTTCCTCTAATTAATTATTAAAGTAAAAAAAACTGAAGTAATTACTAAGTAAAGAGTTCTTTTTCCTGCCAGATTTATCTCTGCCCATTGTTTCTTAGATTTGGATTTAAATTTTGATCAAGATTATCTTTTATCTCTTTTTGACTCTACTCTGAATATTCTTGTTGCCTCACTGAATATGTCTAAATTTTATCATGAAATCTTCCTATTTCAATCTCAGTTTGATCATTGATAGAATGTTTTTAGTATTAACCTATAAAGTATGACTATGAGTTAATGATCGTCGTTCAAACAGAGATATAAAATTTATTCAAATAAATGTGATTCTTTACACAAATCACCTGAGAGGGCTGGATATATATTTCTATAACATTAGGCTCAGAACTTGCAACTGCATTCTTAATTTGAGGTGCTGGTTGCTCTCTTTCTTACTAGATAGTGTGAAAGTGCAACATTTTTCTAGCACTAAACTCATGGATTTCCTGTCATCTGGCCTATTATTAACTTCAGTGTATTTACAGGAATGTTTGAGTATTTATTAAATATGATCCTGGACCAATTGTTTAAGATAAAAAGCAGAGTCGCATTTAGTTTCAAGCATAATCTGCTTCAAACCCATTGAACACAAGAAGTAAATGTCTGTATGTCCATTCTGTCCCATCTGATTAAATTGTTACAGCCCATGTGTTTACCATGTACTCTTTTCCCTTCGGTGTTCAAATGCCTGAGTAGCTCTGGACTTTGTAGAAACCGGGATTGTGGGTCAAACTAAAAAAGATTAACTTGACAGTTTTTAAACAGGTCTTACCCTATATATTTAGAAAGAGTACACTTGAACTTGTCCCAGAGACTTCCTACACTAGCTTTATTTTTTTGGATTCCTTTTTTTTTCCCCCCATTTTGATTGGGTGGTTTGTGTTTCCTTATATTTTAAATTGCTGATTTGATTATCTGCCTCATCTAGTCTACTGTTGATTCCCTGTAAATTATTCTTCATTTCAGTTAGTGTATCCTTCGTTTGTGACTGTTTTCTTTTATGGTTTCTATGTCCTTTTTCATGCTGTTCAAGTTCTCACTAAGTTCCTTGAGCATCCTTATAACCACTGTTTTAAACCATGTCTGGTAGTTTCTTGCCTCCATTTCATTTATTTCTTTTTCTGGAGATTTCTTATTTTCTTTCATTTGGGACCTGTTTCTTTTTGTTCACATTTTGGTTGCTTCCCTATGTTTGTTTCTATTTATTAAGTAGAGCTGCTATGTCTCCCAGACTTGGTAGAGTGGCCTTGTGTAGTAGATGTCCTGTAGGGCCCAGTGGTACAACCTCCCCAGTCACCTGAGCTAGACTCTCCAGGTGTGCCCCTGTGTGGGCTGTGTGCACTGTCCTAATGTAGTTGAGCCTTGATTGCTATTGGTGACACCCCCAGGCCGAATCAACTGCAAGCACGGGCTATGACTACAGAGGAGGAGCTGCTGTGCAGGAGCCAACTGTATGGAGTAGGACTTGCTTCAGTGGGGCTTTGGTGCTCACCAAGTCCGCCCCTTGAGTGTCACTCATGGAGATGGTAGGATTGTGATCCAGTATGGTCTGAAGCTGTCCACTGGATGCACTGGCTCTGAGGCCTCCTGGGAGGTGCGGAGTCAGCCTCTGCCTGTGCCCTGCCCAGGGTGACCTGGCATGAGCTACAAAGTGATCTGTAGACGGCAGCTAATTGTGCTGGGCTTGGAGATGCCCAGACAAGGCCAACCTGTGAACCAAAGCCACCTGCCGCTCGTGCTGCACCTGGGGCTATGTAGCAAGAGGTACAGACTATGCTGAGGCCAGGTGCCAACAAACTACCGGAAGCTGGGAGACAGGCATCTCTTCGCAGCACTCAGGAAAAACCAACTTTCTTGTCACCTTGATCTCAGACTTCTAGTTTCAAGAACTGTGAGACAATAAATTTTCTGTTGTTTATGCCACCCTGCACCTGCCACTTGTTACGGCAGTCCTAGCAAACTAATGAAGAGGTGTTCATTTCTCTAATTTGAGATCGTTAAGAAAACATATTCTTTCACGTCCCGAATATAACTTTGAGTATCTAGCCCATTGCCTGTATGTAGTAGTAGGTAGGCACTTGGTAAGTATTTATTTATTTATGTATTTATTGGTTGGTTGGTTTTTAATTGAATTTATTGGAGTGACATTCGTTAATAAAACCATACAGGTTTTCAAGTGTACAACTTAAGAAAACATCATCTGCACAGTGCATCATCACAATTCGATCTTCACTTAAAATCAAGTCTCGTTCTGTCCTCATCTATCCCCCCCATACCCACTTAAACCTCCCCCAACCTATTTCCCTCTATCACCATACTGTTTTCCATGTCTATGTGTCACATACATATATTGCATGATCCCTTCACCTTTTTTCACTCACCCACCCAATCCCCCGCTCTGACACCTGTTAGTCTGTTCTATGTATCTATGCTTCTGTTTCTGTTTTGTTTGTTAAATTATTTTGTTTATTAGATTCCACATATAAGTGAAATCATAAGATATTTGTCTTTCTCTGACTGGCTTATTTCACTTAGTATAATTTTCAGGTCCATCCATGCTATCACAAACGTAAGATTTTCTCCTTATGTGGCCGAGTAGTATTCCATTGTGTAAATATACCACAGCTTTTTATCCACTCACCTACTGATGGGCACTTGGGCTGTTTCCAGATTTGGGCTATTGTAAATTATGCTGCAATGAACATAGAGGTGCATATATTCTTTTAAATTAGTGTTTTGGGTTTCTTCAGATATATTCCCCGAATTGGGATTGCTGAGTCAAAAGGCACTTCCATTTTAATTTTTTGAGGAAACTCAATATTGTTTTCCACCAGTCTGCATTTTCACCAGTGGTGCATGAGGGTTTCCTTTTCTCCACATCCTGGCCAGCACTGCTGTTTGCTGATTTACTGATGGTAGTCATTCTGACAGGTGTGAGGTGATACCTCATTGTGATTTTAATTGCATCTCTCTGATGATTAGTAACACTGAGCATCTTTTCCTATGTCTATTGTCCATCTGAATGTCCTCTTTGGAGAAGTGTCTCTTCGGATCCTTTGCCCTGGTGTGGATAATAGCAGACCCATCAGTAGAAAGAGGACTATTCAGTGGATTCTTGTTATTCATGGCAGCTGCGTTCTATAAAGTCGCCACAAATACTAAACCATCGTTCCTAAGGAAACAGGATTTGGTTCCTGTGAGCCTTTGCCCACATTTTCACCAACTGATCAATACATAAGCTTATTTCATAAGTGCATCTGTTTAAAGACATCTTATTTAATATGTATTGTTGAATCATTAACATTTAACTCAAAGCCAACAGCACTGTAAGCCATGCCTGAATGAAGTGTATCTGACACATGTATTTATTTCCGTAAGGCCCAGCAGGGCCTCCTTGAGTTTAGGAATAGTAGATTGCACTTCAATATTATACTTAGGGGTTATTTTCAAATAGCAACAGCACCAATAAAAAGCATCAAAATTGAAAAAGGTGGCACTAACTAAACCTCAGAAAGGACACTTGTTTATAACATGAGATTTGAAACAATAAGGCAGAATGTCACCTTGTTCAACCATAGCTGAGACTGTGTACATTAAGTGGATAATTCACATTTCTTGTCACTCTACACATGTCTGTGAATGACTAGGAAAGTGCCATGAGTGTTGATTTGGGGGTTGCAAGTAAATTTTAACAAGTGGGCAAATTCACAAATTCAGAGTCCCTGAATAATGTGCGTCAACTGTACTTGAAAGCCTGGGATTAGAGTCCTGAACCCCCCTACCCCCCCACACACACACTCAATAGTCATATTATCTTAAGCAAATTACTTAACTTCTCTATGTCTGCTTCCATATTTGTAAAATGAAGGTAAATATTGCATACATCAGAAGTTTGTGAATTTAAATGAGTAAAGTTGTTATCACATTGCCAGGCATTCTTGATAAGTGGTGTTAGTAATATTAAGATAAGTTAATAATAGCAGCTATTTTTTGAGTACCTATTTTGATGCTCCTACTAACCCTGAAAAGAATAAAGTATTATCTCTATGGTACAGATGAGCAAAATTAAAGACCAGAGAGATTGAGTAGTTTGCTCCATGTTACCCATTTATATAGCTGAGTTGGAATTTGAACGCAGGATTTGATAATTTCAAAATCGTTTGGCCCAGTATAGTGAAGAAAGATTATATATGGCTTCCAGTCCCCAGTAATCCAATTGGGATCTACACATCTAGGGGAGGATGGAAGATAGGCAGGCAAAGAGAAATGAGTTCTGAAGGACAGAGACTATACTTGCTGCCCAGAGTGGGAGAAATCAGGGCAGAGGTAGAGCCCATAGTGATCCATAGTGATAAGTCGTGGGATGCAAAGTCATAGACGCATGGTCGTTTAGATTGGAGTAGAAGCCAAGGGTGGCTACAAAGAACAGAGGCTGTAGTTAGGGTTCAGCTGGAACAGGACCCGGGCACGGAACATTTGTATTTGAGGGAGAGGGTGAATTTGAGACTCTTTGGTATCAAATCAATTTCTGTTGGCCATCTTCCCAGCTCTGAAACTGGACTTGTAAAGAATAGCACTTATCATTGCTTTCCTATATGTATTTCTGACCTTCATAAGTCCTTACATCCAGGAAAGTTAGCATTTTGTGAAAGTTCCTTGTTTCTTAAGTGCTCCAAAGGACTGATTTACAAGTGTTATTTGCTTCAAAGTCTTATTCCAGAGACGGGTCCTTTCTTTGGGTGGTTTTGGAGAAGGGCTTCTCATACTCCCAGTGAGAGTTTGTAGGTGGAGTGAATTGGGAACCATCCCAGTTCGCATAGAGCATTTGGTACTAAAAGCCTCCCAAAGGCACTTCCCACTCGCCCCTCCCATCAGCAGCATAGAGACTTTTCTGAGTCAAGCTGAGCAGTGTTGTGAATGCCCAAACCCTCAGGGAGACACATGGAAGCTTTCTATGATCTCTGCTTGTAGTCTGCAAATATTGTTCAGTAGACTACAACATAGCAATGTGAAAGGAATGCTTCCTGGTTTTATTCTTGTGGAAGGATTATTTCTTACCTCTAGTTCAAGCTTGGTGAGTATGCATTGCATGGATTTCACCAAATTTTGTTTATATTAATATCCATATAAATAAATGAATAAGTTGTCAAAAGCTAGGATAGTATTGGGGGGGGAGATATAGTTTTCTTACTTCATGAATCTCCAACAAGTTTTTCCATTGAGGTTATTATGTATATACAGTCTGGGAGCAGGAAGGAATTTGTATTTCATTTTGTAAGTGGTGCTAAGCTCATAGGTTTATGTGTAAAAGAGTTACAAAATGAAGAGTGTTTTATTCATTGATCCAACAAGTAATCATTTCATAATTAAAATTAATTAGAAAAGAGATGCTTGACCCCATTGTAACTCAGACATGACACAAGAGTTGCCTGGAATTGAGCAATAGCAGTGGGCCTGGAAAGAATAGATTTAAGCTGCTACAAAAGATGAATTGATATGACTGGATGACTAATTGAATGTGGGTAAGCAAAAGTGATCTGCTAGGCACTATTGTTTGATTTCCTTATTAATGCATTCTGTTTGTCAAACTAAACTGTAAACTCTTTGGGAGAGACACATTTTCTGCTCCTTTTGTAATAGATGCCCATTATTTTTTTATTCCTGTATAAAGAATTTATTTAACAGATCTTATTCCACACAACATGGCACTTTAAACAATGACCTATAACTCCCTAATAAAATAAAGCTAAGACTGAATGATTTGTCTTATGAAAAACAAACACCACTCACATTAGTCTTCAAATTACTGTTGCATTTTATGTCTTACTTGAGATGTAATTATTATACTATAAGCTTTACCCATTAAAATGTACAATCCAGTGTTGTTAGTCTATTCACAGGATTGTATAACCATCTAATTTCAGGATATTTTCATCACCCTCAAAATAAACCCCACACGCGTTAGCAGTCCCTTTCTAGTCCCTTTATCCCCCATTTAAGCTGCTATCCCCCATCTACTTTCTGTGTCTATAGATGCTTTATTAGTTATTTGGTCTACTATAACAAAATGCCACAGACTGAGTGCATTATAAACAAGAAACATGTATTTCTCACAGTTCTGAAGGCTGGGAAGTCAAAGGTGCTGGCCATTTGGTGTATATTCATATAGTTGAATAGTAGTTGGCAACAAAAAGAAATAAAGTCCTGATACTTGCAACGTGAATGAACCATAAAAACATTATGCTAATAGAAAGTCATAAGGTCACATATATTATACGAACCCATTTATATGAAATGTCCAGAATAGAGAAATGCATAGAGACAGAAAATAGATTAGTGGTTGCCTTGGGGCTGGAAAAAGGGGGAAAGGGGAGTGGCCACTAATGTAGATGGGGCTTCTTTGGGGTATTATGAAAATGTTGTAAAATTAAATGGTGATGATGGTTGTACAATTCTGACTATACCAATAGCATTGGATTATATTCACATTTTAAAAGTATGAGTTTTATGGTTTGTGAATTATCTTAACAAGTTGGTGTATTTGAAAATGTATATTTAACGAGATACCACAACTTTATAATTTTTTTCATTCTCTAGTTAGAAGCAAGAGCTGGCAAATTTCCCTTTTTATTTTTTTTAAGTCATACTTGCTATTTTAAAAAAATATATGTTTCTCTGGATTATTCTGGTTTCCTTATGTTGCATGTCAATTTCCCAACATAATTAAACCTTTTCAAACATACTGTATGGGAGTATGGTACAGTATATGGGAGTATGGCCTTGGGCTCCGAGTCAGAGTCTCGAGGCTGTATGGTCTTGGGCAAGTAATTCCATCTCACCTAACCATGGTTTCCTTATCTGTTGTGAACACTAGATAAGGTATAATTAGTATCCAACCCAGTGTTGTTTTATATCAGCTCTGCTTGTGGATGCTTGTACAGTTGCCTTAATCTATGGAAGGGAGTGAGCTTGATGAGCTGGAAGGAATGCTTACCTTTTGATATTCATGATTACCCTGGAAGAAGGTTTTTGCTTACTCTGGGACTGACATCAGAGAAGTGGTACATGAGAGATACCCTTGGTCCCTCCCACTGAAGTTTCAACAGTTTGAACACCTATAACTTAACAAAGGATTCTCTGCTTAATGCACAAGCAAGCTTGAGAGATCCATGCAATGAAACATCTAAATGTGTGCAAATGGGAACAAAAGGGAGAGGCAAGAAAGGAAAGGGACTCAGAGCACCCACAGACACAGCCCTGCAGCCAGGAGTTCAAGGCAGGGCCCAAAGAGGAGAGAAATCTGGTTGTGCCTGGTGCTCCCTTCAGCTGGGAAGAGCAAAGAAATTTGGTAATCATGCCTGCAGTAGTGGGTAGTACAGGCTGCAGCTGAGCCCACAGACCTGGGAAGGACACAGCATGGACGGACACAGTTCTTAGGTGGTCAGTATTTCGGGCAGAGAAACAAAGCTACAGCTCCTTCGCCTACCAGATCTCGCCTCCCTTTGCCCTTGATGTCAGGTTGTGGAGCACATTCTCTGCAAGCCCAAGAACTGGTACTATGGAATCACTTTCTCTCCTGAACAAAGGGTGCACTCTGCGACCAGTCCTGGGTCAGGGTGCAGGGGACCCAGTGGAGGTCTAAGGCCACCAATACCAGGAAGACAAAACAACAAAGAAGCTGACCAGTTCCCCAGCCCAGCCCACCCCCTGCAGTGGGCTACACTGACAGCATCATCTGGCTGGGGTGGGGGAAGGAGCACTGGAATCTCAGAAAGCTAAAAACTTATGGTTCAGTGCCACCTACTGGAAGATAAGAGAAAGGCCTCTTCATATTAATCTGCTAGAGAAATACCTTTCATACATAGATGCCTAGACAAAGAAGGGATTCATCAAATACCATGAATAATCAGGTAGCCAAGCAGCTCAAAAAGAAAATGAAAAATCTCCAAAACTAAAAGACATGGATATCTATAATAATAAAAGCGTAATATGCTCATTAGGCCAGACATCCTTCCAGATGACCTTCCGGACGAAGCCAGGGCTATGAGGGCCAAGGTAGAGGCGGCCACCACAGCAGGCAGGGGCCAAGCTCCTTGCACCGATTTCGTGCATCAGGCCTCTAGTATGTAATATAAATGACACAGAATTCAAGATTGCAGTTTTGAAAATGCTCAGCAAGATGTGAGAAAATACAGACAGGAAATGTAATGCACTCAGAAAACAAAACAAGTACTTTATCAAAGAAATTGAAACTTTTAAAAAGAGCCAAACAGCCTGGCCAGCGTGGCTCAGTGGTTGAGCATTGAACCATGAACCAAAAGGTCATGGCTTGACTCCTGGTTAGGGCACATGCCCAGGTTTCAGGTTTGATCCCCAGTTAGGGGACTTGCAGGAGGCAGCTGTTGGATGTTTTCTCTCTTAGATGATGTTTCTCTTTCTCCCTCTCTCTAAAATTCAATTTTTTTAAAAAAAGAACCAAACAAATTACAGAGATGAAGAACTCAATAAAAGAGAACAAGAGAGAACTGGCGCCCTGGCCAGGATGGCCCAATGGGTTAGAGCATTGTCCCAGGCACGAAAGGGTTGCGGGTTCATTTCCCAGTTAGGTTTCAGGCTCGATCCCCAGTCCAGGCATGCTTGGGAGGCAACAGATTGATCTCTCCCTCTCCTTCTCCCACTCCCTCTGCCTCTCCTTCTGCCTCTCCCCCTCCCCCTATATATATATATATTTCTAACATATATATATTAGAAATCTAAGAATGATGAAGAGGGAAGAGAGAGACTTGAGGGGAAAAAAAAAAAAAAAAAGAGCCCGGCTGGTGGTTTAGTGGTTGAGCGTTGGCCTATGAACTAAGAGGTCATGGTTCAATTCCCAGTCAGGGCACATGTCTGGGTTCTGGGCTTGATCCCCAGTAGGAGGCATGTAGGAGGCAGCTGATCAGTGATTCTCTCTCATCATTGATGTTTCTTTCTTTCCCTCTCCCTCTCTAAAATCAATAAAAATATATTTTAAAAAATAACTTTATGAGAACCATCTGACTTCATCAGAAATAGCAATATAAAATAATAGGCATACCAGAAGAAAGGGAGAAAAAGGAATAGAGAGCCTATTCAAACAAACAGTTGAGAACTTGCCAAACCTATGGAAAGAGCTAGATCCTCAAATCCAAAACACAAACAGAATACCTACTTATTT
>NW_006290675.1:901251-902381 GCF_000327345.1 Myotis davidii | reverse complement strand
TTACCGCAATCCAAAAAGGCCTTCTCCAATGCACACTGTATTAAAACTATCAAAACTTAATGACAAAGAAAGAATATTCAAGGTAGCCAGGGAAAAGAAGAAAGTAACCTATAAAGGAAAGCCATTAGATTATCATTGGATTTCTCAGCAGAAACTCTACAAGCCAGAAGACAGTGGAATCAAATATTCAAACTACTGAAAGAGAGAAACTACTAGCCATGAATAATACATCCAACAAAGTTAACCTTTATATATGAAGAAGAAATAAAGACTTTTCCAGACATACAGAAACTGAGAGAATTAACCACCATGAAATTTCCTTTGCAGGAAATACTCAAGGGGGTTATTCTACCTGAAACAAAGAACAAAAGGTCACAAAACTATGAGTAGGATCACCAACAAACTTACAACACAAATGGATAATTTGTGATGACGAAAACATGAAAGGTTTGGTAATAAAGGTCTGAATTTGCTAAGGAGGATAGAGAGCAGATGTATTCAAAAGAACAGGGAGTATTGTATATATGAAACATTCTTTTTCATAGACCTAATGGTAAACACACACACACACCCTGAGGCACAGAGCTACCAGAAAACAAAAGATAAAATGGCTATAGGAAATCCTCATACATCAATAATTACCCTAAATGTAAATGTACTGAATTCAGTGTAGCAGAGTGGATGAAAAAACAAAACCCAACCATATGCTGCCTTCAGGAGACATATCTAAGCTGCAAAGACAAAGTTAGACTCAAAGTGAAAGAGAGGAAAATGATTCTCCAAACAAATTACATCCACAGAGAAAGAGGTATAGCCATACTTATATCTGACAAAACAGATTTTAAGCTAACAAAGGTTATGGGAGACAAAGATGGACATTTTATAATGATAAAGGGGACACCACATCAAAAAAAAATAACACTTCTTAATATATGTGCACCCAATCAGGGAACACCAAAATATATAAATTCCTAACAGAACTGAAGGGAGAAACAGACAAAAATATAATCATGGATGAGACCTTAATACTCCATTGACAGCTCTAGATAGAAAAATCAATAGAGAAATATCGGCTTTAAATGACACCTTAGACCAAATGGACATAGTTGACATTTATGGAGCCTTTCCCC
>NW_006290675.1:891646-901194 GCF_000327345.1 Myotis davidii | reverse complement strand
GCCTCAAAAAATTCAAGAAGGTTGAAAGTATACCAAGCATATTCTCTGACCACAATGCTTTGAAATTAGAAATCAGTTGCAAAAAGGAAGTAAAGAAACCCACAGATATGTGGAGATTAAACAACATACTACTAAAAAATGACTGGGTTAAAGAACAAATGAAAGGTGAGATCAAAAGATATAGAGAGACAAACGAGAATGACAATACGACATCAAAATTTCTGGGATGCAGCGAAAGCAGTAATAAAAGGGAAGTTTATATCATCACAGGTCTATCTCAAGAAACACAGGAAATCCTAAGGAAACAATCTAGCATTATATCTTAAAAAACTAGAAAAAGAATGAAAGCAACCCAAAGTCAGCAGAGGAAGCAAATAAAAATTAGAGCAGAATTGAATGAAATATAGAACAAATAGAAAAAATTAATACAGCAAAGAGCTGATTCATTGGAAAGCTTAATAAAATTGACAAACTTTTGGCTAAGGAAAAAAGAGAAAACACTCACATGAACAAAATCAGAAATGACCACAGGCCTCACAGATATACAAAGGATCATACTAGAATACTATAAAAGACTACATGCCACCAAATTCAATAACTTGGAAGAGATGGTTAAGTTCCTAGAAATGTATAACATTCCTAGACTGAATCATGAAGAAGTAGAAAATATAAATAGACATAAACAGTGAGGAAATTGAAACAACCATCAAAAACTCCCAAAAAATAAAAATCCAGGACCAGGTGATTTCACTAATGAATTCTAACAAACATTCAAAGAAGATTTGATACCCATCCCCTCTCAAACTCTTCCAGAAAATTAAAGAAGGCAGTATTTCCTAACACATTTTATGAGGCCAGCATAACCCTGATACCTAAACCTGGCGAGGATAACACAAGACAAGAAAACTACAGACCAATATCTGATGAATACAGATGCAAAATCCTAAACAAAATACTAGCAAATGGAATACAAAAATACATTTAAAAAAATAACACATCACAATCAAGACCTAGATGTTATCTCTAGGGAGGTGACCTTATGTATCTGCTATAAATTGCTTGCTTGTTCAGCTATCTGTCTCGGTTTTCCTATTCCACTTGTCCTGGCTTACTGGCCTGTCTCAATATAACAGTAACCAGCTCCTGGAATTGTGGTATTGAATAAATGCAGTCATGCATGTCAGATATGTAGCTTAGTTCCTAATTAATTACCTTGTAAAACTATTAAGTAAATTTTAGCTTCTGTTACCACTTATACTAAAGGGAATTATATTTTTAAAGTTTCACAAAACAATGGCAAAGTTTTCAGTCCTTCCAAACCGTCCACTGCGATTCCATTGATAGGTTTCATCAAACGTTTTGGCAGAGGTGTTGTGTTGGTCAGATGGTTGCCTGGGAGACAGTCTGCTTTCCAGGGTGCTTTTAGAAGCTCAGATTGCAAACTGCTCCTTAGTTCCTGGTTATAAAATCTCTGTGAGCTTTTCAGGAGAAGAGATACTAGACATCTGGGGCTGAAGTGTTGGAGTTAATAAACATGGTCTTTGCATATGGCATTTGAATAAAAAAATAAACATGTTTAGGGAGAAAACATTGATGATTAACTGATCTAGGAACTGATTAATTTTTGGAATGTAACATTTTTTTCCCTTTTTTTAAATTTATTGGGGTGGTACAGGTTAACAAAATTATATAGGTTTCAGGTGCACAATTTCACAACACATCATCTGTATACTGTATTATGTGTTCACCACCCCAAGTCAAGTCTTCCATCACCATTTATACCCCTACCAGAGGCCCAGTGCATGGGATTCGTGTACTGGTGGGGACGTGGCCTGCAGGGATCAGCCTGCTGTGGGAGCACCACTCATCCTGATCAGCCTAGTGTCTGTGGACGCACCCTCTGAGTGGCTACTCCTGCCGTGAAACGGCCGCTCATCCTGGTCAGCTAAGCGGCACTCCCATTATGAGAGCGTACTGACCACCAGGGGGCATCTCCTGCGTTAAGCATCTGCCCCCTGGTGGTCAGTGCCCATCATAGTGACTGGTCGACCAGTCGTTCTGGTCATTCTGCTGTTCGGTCACCAGGCTTTTATTATAGAGGATACCCTCCTTCATCTCTTCCCACCTCTTCTTCCCCACATTGTTGTCCAAGTCCATGAGTTTTTCTTCTTTTTTTCCTTTTGGTTCAATTCCCCCCCTGCTCCCACCCCCCCACCCCCCCCCACACACACACACACAGCTGTCAGCCTGCTCTCTATATGAGTCTGTCTCTATTTTGCTTATTAGTTCACTTTGTTCATTAGATTCCACATAAATCATACTGTACTTGTCTTTCTCTGGCTTTTTTATAATTTTAAATATTTAGGTAAAACTTTTTTAATGAAAACCTGAATTTTCTTTCCTATGTTCTAAGGCAAAGAAATGTGCTTCCACCTGTAGAATCACTTGTACTCTTGATACGTTTGTTCCATTCTAACATGGTTGAAAAGCATTCCATTTGGTCGATTTGAGACAGAAACATGATCTGGACATAAAAGTTATTCTAAAAGACAGACTTTAAATGAGATACTTTTCTTATCTTCCTATAATACTTGGGAGGAAATCAAACGACAGGAAATTGCTTTCTGTGAGACCTGTTTTCTTCCTTCACCCAGGGAGAAGTCAGTCCTGTGGGTTCTGCAGGGCAAACTCAGGGTGTCAAGAAAAGCAGCATTTAAGATTAAAACATAAAAATTAAATATGCCCCTTGGTTATAAATTTTTGGAATGTAATGACCTAATCAATCCTTGGAAATAATCCCTCAAGATGTAAAAGTGACTGTTCATTAATGAGGGCTTTGTTCAAACAAAAAGTTCCAAATGCCCTCTGGACTTGACTTGTTTTTTGACATGTACTGTATTTCTCCTTCATTGTACTATTACTTCCAGTTTGAAACTGCAGGGGAACATTTTGTTTTCTTAGAGCTAACCAAATGTCACTAACGATACCATAAGGAGTAGCAAAAACCCTTTCTGAAGAACAGGATCTGTCAGGCCGCAGTGTGTGTGCAAAGCTGCCAGACCTGGACTCCTGGTGGAGTGTGGGATAGAGTGAGACACACCATGGTGGAGTGTCTAGCAAGGTTATCTCAATCATTCATTCATTCAGATACTTATTTCAACAAATATTGACCGCATTTAATTCCTATGCTCCATGCTAGGAATATAATGTTTTAGAAGAATAGCCTCTGCCTTCTTGGTGCTTATGTTCTAGTGAGTAGTTAAAAAGAAAAAAGGTTATTACCTAGTTCGTTTATTCAGCAAACATTTTTAAAGTAATCTGGATACAGTAGGGAATGAGAGAAAGAGAGAGAGAGAAACATCAATGATGAGAGAGAATCATTGATCAGCTGCCTCCTGCCTCCTAGTGGGGATCAAGCCCCCAACCTGGGCATGTGCCCTGACTGGGAATCAAACTGTGACCTCCAGGTTCATGGGTTGATGCTCAACCACTGAGCCACACCAGCCAGGCTCTGTCATACTTCTGAATTCAAATAAATTCCCACAGTTTTGTCATTTATTTTTTAATGTAATACTTTTATAGAAAATGAAGCTATAACACTCATTTTAAGCAACCAGTGTTTGGAAAACCAGTCTAAGGGTTGTCAGTTTACCAGAGTCTCCCTTCCCCTCCCCGACCCCCGTCCCAACCTCAAAGACAATCAGGACAGCTGGTGGTTGCTAACATATGTTTTGTTAACTTAGACAATTTTCCCTGGCAAAGGAGAAACCATTTTATCATCTAATGGTGTCTAAATACTGAAACGTGTATGTTTGTTATTTATAAACTTACTGAGAAGGATTGGGAAAATTGTTTATTTCATTAGGCAAATAATGGAATAGATTTAAAGATTTAAAGATATATGCCCTAGCCAGTTTGGCTTGATGGTTAGAGTGTCAGCCTTTGGACTAAAGGGTCCCGGATTCGATTTCAGTCAAGGGCACCTGCCCAGGTTGTGGCTCGATCCCCAGTAAGGGGTGTGCAGGAGGCAGCCGGTCAGTGATTCTCTCTTGTCGTTGATGCTTCTATCTCTCTCTCCCTCTCCCTTTTCTCTGAAACAATAAAATTATATATTTTTAAAAGAATACAAATATTTATTTTTTAAATATTTAAAGATATCTGGATTTAAAGATTTTGAGTATGTTGATGTAACTGAAATGCGGATTTCTTTTTCCCTCTTAAGGCAAATTTGAGGATTTCCTGAGTTTGTATGAGAATTGACAGATGAGTGACTCTGGTATAAGGCATAGAAGATGGTATGCTAGGAAACCTGACTTTGCCTTTAACAGGGATTCTGTTTTTTCCCTTTTGTGGCTTGAACAATTTTTCCCTAAGTAGATAACAATTTGAGTTTTAGATGTAAAAGTTGGATGAGGCAGGCAGCTAATAATGTACATTAAGTGCATATGATGTGTGGGCAGCTATCCTAGGTGGTAAACTATATTTTCTAATAAATGAAAATTTTATTTAGGTGTTTTAAATTATTGAGATACCTTAATTGTCTATATTTTGTATTACTGTTACTCTCGTTGCCTTACTTTTTGTTTCTTGTTCATCATAGTCTCGGTTGCATGCCTGTTGTGTGGCCAGCGCCTAGGAGCCCATGTCTAAGTGGGTAGAAGATGGGGTTGCTCCTTCAGAGGAACTGAATTTAGCTGGGGACAAAGCCGCCGTATGAAAAAGTACTGAGTGCTCAACTAGGTCTCTTAAAGAAAAGAGGAGTGAAAAGAGGGAATAGATTGCCGCTGATTAAGAGTAGAGATTCCCAGATTAGTCAAAACATTTATGCAAATGTGGCTATCAATCTAAAATTGCCAGCTTTTATTTTTGCCAAGTCATTGTTGAAACTATTTTTTTTACCACATTTCAGTAAAGAAATATTTTAACATGAAAAAATAGAAGACATATAACTCTAGAACAAAAAGACATTTAAAATTAATTAGTTCAGTTTTATGAAAACCCCACTATACGGTCCTTATTTTTTAAATTTTGGCACAGAGTGGCAGTTGGGAAACAATGGCCTGAATGAAGCTTCACTGAGAAAGAGGGACTGGCCTGCCCACAAAGATAGATACAAAAAGAGAAAGATTGCTAAGTGGATTGAGTAGCAAGAATAATTGCCTAGAGGTATTAATGGTCAGGGCCCAGAGGAGGGGGAACAATGAACTGAACTATACTTTGTTTTTTATTTTGTATTTTTTTTAATTAAATTGATTAGGGTGACATTGGTCAACATGAACATACAGGTTTCAGGTGTGGGTTTCTATGTTACAAGATCTGTCTATTGCACCGTGTGCCCACCACCCAAAGTCAGATCTTCTCCTGTCGTCAGATCTTCTCCCCCACCCGTTCCCTCTGGCAACCACCACACTGTTTGTGTTCATGAGTTTCAGTTTTATATCCCACATATGAGTGTAATCATATGGTTCTTAGCTTTTTCTGACTGACCTATTTCACTCAGCATACTGTTCTCAAGGTCCATCCATGTTGTTGCAAGTGGCACTATTCCATCCTTTCTTATGGCTGAGTAGCATTCCATTGTGTATGTGTACTGAACTATACTTTAAAGAACAGTGAGAGGTAAAAGTGATACTAGAGAATGGGACGCTTGGAAACCCAGGAGAAATTTAGATTTTCAGTAAAATACCATACAGACCCATTGAAAATTTTGAGACTTAGAACACGAAAATGTCATGTCAAAAGATCGATCTGGTGGCTGAATGTAATATGAGTTAGGGAGGACACTGTTGCTCTTAGAATTAACTGCAAATAGGTGAAGCCCAGGACAGGAGAATGAGTACAGAATAAAGGGAAAGGACAAGACCAAGAGACTCTTAGTGAAAGAAAAGATAGGACTTGGTGACACACATAAATGTAAGAAAAGAGGAGTTAAAAGTTACAGCCACAGGAAGTATTTGGGGGTCCTGTGCTTTTACCAGGGGCCTGGTAAAGAAGCTTGCCTTACTGATTGGATGTACACGTTAGCAAAACACCACCCTTCCGTGTATTTGGAGATGCTAAGTGAACATTACATCATTTGCTCTTACTCTTTCTCCAATATTAGGGATCTCTGGTATGTGATTATAAGAAGTATCACTTATCAGAGTTGGAACTGAAGCAGCCATGCAGTGGTCTACACTGAAAAACTGAGCTTCCTTTTCTATAAATGTCTCTTTTGTTCACTGTTGTATCCCCAGAACCTAATTAATAATTGTGTATAACATACTTGTTTAAAAATTAGTGATAGATTCGGATAGTGTGGGATTTTATGCTGTGTAATAAATTGTCTTTTATCGTGACATCCCTTAGAGCGGAAAAAGAGAATTCTATCTCAATATCACAAAATTATTCTAGTAGGAGAAATCATATGCCATTAACTAAACTAGAATTAGTATGACCCTAATGATCTTTGAACCAAATTGAGGCGAAATTCTCTTTGTGCTGACACTACTGAGAGCTTCTCCACCGTGCGGTAATAACCGAATTCCACTGGAGTGAGCCTTAAATGAAAAACTAGCTAGTCTTGTAAATATGAACAAAGATTAATCTTTTTGAGATATTTTGAGAATGTTTCCAGTCAGATACAATCTAGCTGCAGCATCTCAGAAAAACTAGGGCCCGGAGCTGGTGGATAATATTTGAGACTGGAGAGGTGAGGCAGGTCGGGTCAGAGCATGACATCTAGAATTTCGCAATGTGGAATTTTTAAAAAGGAATGAGACATGAGATTTAAATTTTAAAAAGTACTTTGTGGTAGCTAATTTTGGGAGCTTGAACAAGGGTGGTGATGGCAAAAAGTCAACATATTTGAGAGATTGAGAAGTACAAGCATGGCATACAGATTTCTGGCTTGTGCAGTTGTGGGTGTTGCTGCTGATCTTTGAAATGAATCTTGGGGGAGGACCAGGTTTTTAGGCAGAGAGGGAAGGTTTCAATTCCGTTTTGGACAGTTTGGGTTTGATATGAGAGTCTTTGAGACATTCAGAGCTGTGGGGGGAAAAAGGGAAGCTGAAGGAAACATCATCGCAGGTCCATTTGAGGAGAGTTGAAAAGATGGCTGATTTAAAATTAATGTAAGAAAAGGCTTTCCTATAATCAAATAACAATTAGAAAATGCAATGAAAGGAACACTTCCATTCACAATAGTATCAAAAAAACAAAACATTCAAGAGTAAACCCAATTAGAAATGTGGAAAACTTTTATGAAATACAGTAGAACCTCGTTTCTCAACAAGGGTGGCAACACAAGTCAATGGGGAAAGAATAGTCTTTAAAAACAAATGGTGCTGTACAACTGCATATCTACCTACAAAGGAATGATATGAACCCCTTCTCACATCCCACACAAAAATAAACTCAAAATAGATCATAGACCTAAATGTCTGTTAAAGAGTAAATTAAGAGTAGTCAGAGTAGCTAGAAGTATTAAAAAAGCTAAAAGTATGAAACTCTTAGAAGAAAATATAGGATTAAATCTTTATGACCTTTGATAAGGCAGAGCCTTCCTAGACATGATACCAAAGCACAAGCAACCAAAGACAACAGATAAATTAGACCTTATCAAAATTAAAAACTTTGGTGCTTCAAAGAACAACATCAAGAAAATAAAAAGACAACCCACGAATGGGAGAATATTTACAAATCTGATAAGTATATTTTATCTTTAGATGAAAAGGCAAATAATCATTTAAAAATAGGCAAAAACACCTAAATAAAAATTTCTCCAAAAAGATATACCAATAGCTAATAACCACATGAAAAGATGCTCAAAGTCATTAGAGAAATGCACATTAAAACCACAGATATAAAACCACAGAGGCAGATGATAAGTATTAGTTGAGGATGCAGAGAAATCAAAACACTCATAACTGCTGGTGGGAATATAAAGTGGTGCAGGTTCTGTGGGAAACACTGACAGTTCCTCAAAGTGTTAAACATACAACTCAGCAACTCCACTCTGTCCACACAGCAACTTGTACAAGCACCATTCACAATAACCAAAAGGCAGAAACAACCCAAATGTCCATCTATTGATAAATCGATAAAGAAAATGTGTTCTATTCATACAATGGAATACTACTCAGTTATGAAAAGAAATGGATTCATAGTACAACATGAATAAACTTTAAAAACATGCTAAGTGAAAGAAGGCAGTTACAAAATACCACATATTATATAATTCAATTTATATGAAATGTCCAGAATAGGCAAATCTACAGAGATCTCATAGATTAGTGATTGCCTTGGACTGGCGAGATTTGAGATTGAATGAAAAGTGGCTGCTAATAGATGGGTAAGGGATTTCTTTAGGGGATGATGAAAATGTTCTAAAATTGATTGTGGTGATGGTTGTACAAACCTATAAGTATACTAAAAACCACTGAATTATATTGTATATACATTAAATAGATAAATGGTATAGTATATTATATCTTGATAAACCTGTTATATAAAAATATAGTAAGTGAAAAGTTTGTAGAATATATGTATTATATGAATATATTTTTTAAATAATATATTTATAAGTTCAAAGCAAAACACTATATTCTTTAAAATTAGCAAAATTGCCCTGGCCAGTGTGGCTCAGTTGATTAGAGCATTGTGCCATACACTGAAAGGTCGCGGGTTCACTTCCTGGTCAGAGCACATACCTAGGTTGCAAGTTCAGGGATTCCATCCTTTCTTCATTCAATTTATTCTCAGGGGATGATGAAAATTCTCTCTCTCTCTTTCTTTCTCTCTCTCTCTCTCTCTCTCTCTCCCTTCCTCTCTCTAAAATCAATAAGCATATCCTTGGGTGAGGATTAAAACAATAGCAAAATTTGTGAAGCAATGTAAAAGGGAGATCAGTGTATATTCCCTTGCAATAGTAGCTTTAATCATGTAACTGATCTGGTGTCAAAATTTCTTAATAGTAATTGATACCACCTAATTAATAAGATAACAACAATAGCATTTATTGCATTCTATGTGCCAACATTTTGCTAAACTCTTAACATACGTTTTGTTGCTTTTTACAACACCATGTTTTTTATTACTCTACCCTTGCTTTCTGTTCTCCAACAAACTGAAGTTTACACTTACAAAATTGTATTATTTATCAGAATATCAGAAATGTACAATTTCTTTTGTTTTTAATAGTAGCTAAAAAGGTATTTATGTGACCTTGAGCAGTTATAAGAGCATATTGATAAATCTATCTATGTGTTTAAGTAAGATTTTAAGAAATTCAAACTAAAACATTTTATTTATTATAGTTGATTTCCTTTTTAAGTTGATACCTTAAACACTTTTTAAGTTATTTTATTTTATTTATTTCAGAGAGGAAGAGAGAGAAAGAAATATCAATGATGAGAGAGAATCATTAATGGGCTGCCTCCCCGACTCCCCCTACTGGGGATTGAGCTTGCAACTCCAGCATGTGTCCTGACTGGTAATCGAAGGATGACTTCCTGGTTCATAGGTCAACGCTCAACCACTGATCCATGCCAGCTGGGCAAGAAAACACT
>NW_006290675.1:875585-891426 GCF_000327345.1 Myotis davidii | reverse complement strand
ATCCAAATGTCATTACATTGTGGATAGGGTTTCGACCTAGGAATTTGCAGGGTATGGGGGCAGTTTAGTCCATAGCAACCAGCTATGATGAAAACCTTGTCCATAAATGCTAACCCTAGCATTTTTTGTTTGTTTTTAGTATTATGTGCCAAGAACCTTGCAAAGAAAGACTTCTTCAGTAAGTAAACACCCATTTTTGCTCTCTTACAATATTAATATTTTTCACATATTTCTGAAATATTAAACTTGTTAAAAACACTGGGTGTATTCTCCTAAAAATCCTGCCCTTACTGGATAGAAATCCATGGTCTGACAAACTTCATTTCCCAGTTGACTACAACATAGAGAGAGTCAGCTCCAAGGCACAGAATTTATAACTCACACAAGAAAAACTCTCTCGTCCCCTATTTCAGCCACACCCTATTTTCTCTGTCTTTCCACCCATTAATACATTACTTTCTGCTGGACAAAGTGTTCTCAGCTCAAATACAGATGAGACATTTTTCTATAAAATAGCCGGGATTAAGTAAAATTGTTAGTCAAATTTTATAAATTAAATCGTATTTTAAAAGCCTTGTAGTTAAAGGAATTATGAAAAATAGAGGATCCTTTTCTAAAGAAAGACTCACCCCTTAACTCAAGAAATTCACCTACTATAAAGTAGGTGCCTGCAGCTTAAAATTCTTCACTTTTTTCCTGATCCTCACAAGGACACTGCTCAATTCTTAAGTGGTGTTATTCACACTTTAAAGATGAAGAAACCTAGGCTCCCAGGCTTTATTCAAGTAGCTGGGAAGCTTCCAGAGCGCTGGCTCGCATCCAGGTCTGGCTCTAAAGCCTTTCCCTTGCCACCTCTCTGGTCTTATAAACCTGTCTGATTCATTTAGGACTTGCTGAGTTCTTGCTTCCAAAGTTAAAGTTGACAGTCAGTAAACAAGATTTCTAAGTATTACTTTTTAGAAAGAATAAGTACAATTAATTATAGATATCTTTTCCTTCATTTAATTAGCCCCCCTTAGTGATCATCAAAAATGGGAATTTGAATTTAAGCCTATTTTTAATAGGGTGGGGTGTTGTTTTTTTCCCTACTAGCCTCTAAAAATCTGGGTGTGATGTCATCCTGGGTTGCCATTCTTCGAAAGCTAAACAGATCAAAACTGACCTTAAAGTAGAGAATAAAATCGACTAATGTGATCTTCTTTACCAAATTAGAGGATTCAAAGCTCCCATTAACCTAAAAGACTATGTTCTAATGTTACACTGATCGATCCGTGGCTGTCCCCTCTTCTCCAGGACTCCCCGACCCCTTTGCAAAGATTGTTGTGGATGGATCTGGGCAGTGCCACTCAACGGACACTGTGAAAAACACATTGGACCCAAAGTGGAACCAGCACTATGATCTGTGAGTTGAATATTCTGTAAGCCATTTGGGAGCAGCAGGAAAGTAGGTATCTAGCTTTTAAGAGAAGCATTTCTTTTCTTTTTTTTTTAAGGGATTTATAACTTGTTATTGATAAAAAAAAAAAAAGTATGGCCAAATTAATACTGCCTCATTTTAGAGTTCATGTACTTGGAAGTCCTTGCGTTTGACATTTTTATAGATTTTTATGGTTTGCTTCTGTAACTGTGATCTTCTGTGACTTTTCAACCAACTGGCCATTCTAGCAGAAAAAAAGAGCATAGTTCGGGTCCTCTATACACTACTTTTTCAGTGAAACCCTAAACCTGGTTTTAGAGTTTTTATTTTAAAAATACATTATTATTATATTTATCTATTATGCAAATACATATTGTATATATTTCTGTTTATTTTTTTAATTCTGCTTTTTAGTTCAAATACATTTTCTGTAAGAAAAAATATAATTTGGTATGATTGAATGTATATAAACCTATGTACCATCAAACAACTTCTTATATTTGTTCATAAAATGGATTGCATTTTGCTGAAACAAGTTTGGCTCAGTGGATAGAGCGTCGGCCTGCGGACTGAAAGGTCCCAGGTTCGATTCCGGTCAAGGGCATGTACCTGGGTTGCGGGCACATCCCCAGTAGGAGATGTGCAGGAGGCAGCTGATCGATGTTTCTCTCTCATTGATGTTTCTAACTCTCTATCTCTCTCCCTTCCTCTCTGTAAAACATCAATAAAATATTTTTTTTTAATGGATTGCACTTTGAAAACCACTATTTTATATGCACTTATGTTTTCATGTACTTGCTAAGAAATTTTTATCAAAGTAATGCTGAATGATTGTTTTTTTATTAACATAAATTATACTGGGTTTGGATGAAATTTTTAATAGCTGGATTCTAAAGCTCACTTTCAGTGATACTGAGGTGCCATAAGTGGCCTGGAAAGTGGTTGTCAATTCTTGTCCTGAAAGCTCCCCTCTTTGGTTGACTTGCACTGAGAGTAAGTGGGGGGATAATGTCTTAGTTAGTACCCATTAGTGATCTTTAGATGGATCTATGGATTTATAGGTAGTCCTCTACTGCAAACTAGTGTTCAATAGTAAGCCTAACACTAGTAAGAATTTATAAATATGTCATTGTCCTTTGGACCTAATAAAATATAATAAATCTCACCCCAGCCTGGTGGCTCAGTTGGTTGGAGTGTTGTCCTATACACCAAATGTTTTGGATCCAATTCCCAGTCAGGGCACATACCTAGGCTGTAGGTTCAATTCTCAGTTGGGACTGGAACACGAGGCAACCAATTGATGTCTCTCTGTTTCTCTCTCTCTCTCTCTCTCTCTCTCTCTCTCTCTCTCTCTCCATCCTCAGATGAGAATTTTAAATAAATATATATATGATAAATCTGTTTTAAGATTATAACCTTATGTGGTTATCTATATTTGCTTCTTACATAACTGTTACAGTTCTTTTCCCAGCCCATTGAGATTAGTAGACCTATATTTATTAAGTGCCTGCCACATGTGGAATATAGAACCAATATTATTTTTAAAGGATTCTTCTGTGCTAACAAGTCAATCAGATAAAATCTCAGTGGGCTATATCATAATTCAGAAATACAATTAAAAGTGAGTTTGCATGTTGTTTTTAGATATGTTGGGAAAACTGATTCTATAACCATCAGCGTGTGGAACCACAAGAAAATTCACAAGAAGCAGGGAGCTGGCTTCCTGGGCTGTGTGCGGCTGCTCTCCAATGCCATCAGCAGATTAAAAGATACTGGATGTAAGAAACTAACGCTTTTCTGCCTCTTCATGCAACTGAAGAAGGCTTATGAGGCATCTTTTTTTTTTTAATACTGAATACAGAATTCCTGCCTTCCTCCCTAGTTAACATTTCGCTGGGTTAAGTTTTGAATTGTTTGTTTGCAGACCAGCGTTTGGATCTATGCAAACTAAATCCCTCAGATACTGATGCAGTTCGTGGCCAAATAGTGGGTAAGAACTTTCTCATCTGTATAAAGAGATGCTTTTGCTCAACTTAACATTCAACTCTCCATCACTGCGGAAACACATACAGGCACTGGCATGGTGACATACTTCGAAGGACCATCTCTTACAGGGGCCATCTCTTCAGCACTAAAAAGTTTCATCTGGTGTAGTTTTGATTATTTTATCTAATTTATCTCTTCAACCTATCATTCAAAGTTGAGTTAAATAACTAAGGTACAAAAATATTTAGGGTTATAATTTTAAATGTCATTTTAATCATCCCATTATGGATAATTAATCTGTCATTATATTATCCAGAGCTAGTTAGGAATGGTGGCCACATAATGCAATAGTTGAGAAATAGTTTCTTCAGGAAAACCCATCAAATACGTAAAAAGCAAAGATGATTTCTGAAGACTTTCATGTAATATGATTTGATAGAGTTAGAGGATTGAATTATTTAGACTGAACAAATAAATGTGCTAATGTTACAAAGTGTTGACTGGCAGTATTCTCTTGGAAGCGATTTATCTGTTAAGTAGCTCATCATATTATCCATTTTTTATCAGCATTTTAGGGTAACTGTGATCTTCTGTGTTTGCTGATTGTATGCATTACAAGGAATCAAAGAAAATGTAGTATTTCAGCAGCATACCAGAGTGACCCCAAACCTTTTAGGTATTGCCCTGTGTAGACTTGACCCAAGGTAAATGAACAGTGGGTATAGATCCTGAAACTATCAAAGTGAAAAAGTTCTCACTGAATGCTTTCCTGTTTCTGATTTCTTCTTTTCTTTGTGGAGAGATGTGCCAGCGGGAAATGAGTAGCTGGGAGCAGCTTTATAATTGTCTTTGTTGTTCATAGTAGCCACTGAGAATAAGTATTTGGATGCATCTAGACTTTACAAATACTAAAAGTGCTTTCTGTGTCCTTGTTAAACATGTCAAAATCTCCTTAAAGGATAAGGTAACTGAGAGGAAGTGAATATTGTGTTCTGTTATGTTTATGGAGAGCACGAAAAACACAGTACCTCTTTCTGCTCCACATTTTAAGGAATGTTCCAGGCGGTGTATGGTGGTATGCAGCTACTGGAATAAAATACCTCTTGCTTGAAAGCATAAGAATATATGTGTCTTTGTATATGCACATGCCTCGCTTTTAGAAAATAATGTGCATAAATTATGCATCTGCAATGGCTCACTGTATTAAATTGTATCAAACCACTGGATTTTAATGCACGACGTTCTTTTCTGTTTTAGTCAGTTTACAGACACGAGACAGAATAGGCACTGGAGGGTCTGTGGTAGACTGCAGAGGACTGTTAGAAAATGAAGGGTACGTATCACCATGGCAATGCCTGCTGACTCCTCTGCTGCCTTAGGCTCTCGCTCTATGTGAAAGTGTCCTTCACATCTTTCATTGTGCTGAATGCTTGAGACACAGGAAAGAACTTTGGGATAAAATTGGCACCCAGTTTCCTTGTTTATAAAGTAAGCTGTAAAGACTAGTGGGGTTGTGCCCAAAAGACTCAGGATCCAATTTAAAGAGGCTCCCACTGGCCAAAGATGAAACAGTTTGAGCATCAGTAAGAATTATAACTAATGGACTGGAACACATCAAATATGTTAAAAATGAACATTATGTGTTCATAATGACACTCTCAGAGAAAAAAGAACCCTAAAATACTTTTCTTTTAAATACCTTGAAAACTCTCATTGGTCGCTATCACAATTTTGCAATTGCCAATGAATTAATGAAGCTGGTTGATAATTATTAATAGTTGTTAGCGACATTGCAAAAGAGAGGTAATCTGGCATTGACATACCTCTTGGAAATCGAGGGGAATCCCAAGGGAATGCAACCAGCACCATCTGGAAGGGGGTGCTCAGTAGTGGGTAGAAGACACAGCCCAGTGTCTTCACAGATACGTGCTGGGAAAATACTCACAAAAAAGGAAGAGAACCTATAAACTAATAACAAAAGACTTAAACGCATCCCTACTAAATGCAATGTGTGGACCTTGCTTGGATCCTGAAGGAGACAATTGACTGGAAAAATTGAACACTGACTGTATTTGATGATATTTTTAAAAATTAATGTACATTTTTTAGTCATGATAATGGAGAAAGTCTTTATCTTCTAGAGGTATGTGTGAGATATTTAAGGGTGAATAGGAAGTTGTTGGGATTGACTGCAGACTACTCCAGTGGAGAGGAAGGGCAGCCACAAGGCAGAGGGAGAAGTCCGGGAGCCCGAGTTGTGAATATATTTTAAATTTTTCAATGTAAAATGTTTTTCTAAAAGTACTTGCTTATAAGAGAAAATGGCCTATCAAGGTAAATTGTCTTCAAAATTGCTCCGGGGTGGAGATCTATGTTAAAGAGTACTTAAAGTCATTGCAGTGTTTTATGTAACCAGGAGTTTTATGATAGAGGAAAATAAAAAGGGAAATGGAGTGTTTGGATTTGACTTTAAATTAAGAAAAATCAAATCTCATTTCATGTCCAAGGTTGATTTTTCCAATCCCTACCTTTACCCAAGGATGAAACCTGCAAGTGGCTTGGAGGGCACTTTACCTATGGCTCCGTGTAGCTACTTGTTTCTGTGAAAGTCTTTCTGTTTAACTAGGACAGGATGAATTGTATGAAACGGAGCACTTGGGACACTGTATATTGCTCAAGTAAAGCAAAATAGATGGATTAAGAGCACCGCGTTGAGTTTTCAGGGTCTTTCCTCGGCCGTGTGCCCATGCGCGCTGTGCACTGCCCCCTTTCAGAACCGTGTATGAAGACTCCGGGCCTGGAAGGCCACTCAGCTGCTTCATGGAGGAACCCGCCCCTTACACAGATAGTACCGGTGCTGCTGCTGGTGGAGGGAACTGCAGGTTTGGGGAATCCCCAAGTCAAGATCAAAGGCTTCAGGCACAGCGGCTTCGGAATCCCGAGCTCCGAGGGTCCCTCCAGACGCCTCAGAACCGCCCCCACGGCCACCAGTCCCCGGAACTGCCCGAAGGCTACGGTGAGAGAATTCGCCCGCTCTTATGCGCATTATCTACAAGGTTTCAGAGAGCTTTGATTTTTTAAACCTTTTTGCGTAACTTGTACATGCCGCAGCTGCTGATGTTGGCAGGGCTGTGCTGTGGGAGGGCTGTGTCGGTGTAAAGATGGGTAACCAGAAAAAGATGGTGATAAATCTTGCTCATCACGAGTGTGTCAGCACTGTGCCAGTCTCCCAGTTCAGCAATTGTGTGAAAATTTCAGGCAAATGAATATCCAAGAAAACCAGGATGGTGGTGGTAGATGAGGTATTTGTAGTGCTCTGATTGGAATGTGGAAAGGACAGTATGGGATGGGATTGGAAAGGAATCGTTTGACAGCCGAGAGCCTAATGCAGGAGGAATGTGGTGTGGATGTGGCGCATCATTACCAGCAGTAAGAGCAAATGGAGGTCACAGAGGTCAGGTAAGGTCAGTCCTGGGGTGGTGGATACACAAACAGGGGCTGGTCCAGGGCTGACTAAGGAAGGAGAGCATCGCCTGTCCAGGTGTGAATGGGGAACGGGGAAGAGGCCCAAACGTTTACATTACACAGGGCTGGTGACGTGAGGAAGTCTGGCAGAAGTTCACCACTGCCCTCTTCATTCCTTTTCTGGGTGATTTTACACAATGTTGAAAAGAAGCTTAGACTCTGTGCTTAGAGGACTGGTTGAAAAAACTCCTTGGAATTGAATTTAACTAATTGCATCCCCCGATTTCTTGCACAGAACAAAGAACAACAGTGCAGGGGCAAGTTTACTTTTTGCACACACAGACTGGAGTGAGCACGTGGCATGACCCCCGAATACCAAGGTAGGTTTCTCAGATGTGCACCAAAGGCAGTTAGTTTTCCAGCAGTTGCCGGGACCCCTGGCTGGATGAGAGCCCCTTAGGTTGAAGATGTAAACTTGGAAGAATGGCAGCTCAAAGACGATGTCTGCCAGGGGGTCCTGGGCGGCAGCTGCTGGAACCAAGGGTCCTTAGAAAGCAATCCTAGACCTTGAAATCAGATCACATAACCAAAAAGGCCTCACCCCTGGGTTAAATCAAATGTGCTCTGACTTGGAAAGCCAATAAGCCCTTCAAGATGTGTTCTCATTTTAACTGAAAATATTAAAATGGATGAAATCATAGAATGTCTGGTACTTGGCTTCAAATGATTGGAGTGGGGCAGTGAATATAGGGGTATATCTGAAATAGGTCGACAATGACTGGATAATTGTTGAAGTTGGCTATTCATTATGGTTTTTCTACTTTTTTACATGCTTAAAATTTTCCATAATAAAGCATTAAAAGGAAATATAAAGACTATTACCCTTTCTCTCTTCTACTTTACTGTCCCTATTGCCTCAGTCCCTTGGGGACCATTCCTGGGGGAGATGAAGCTTTACTATACGAATTCCTTCTTCAAGGCCAAACATCTGAGCCCAGGTCAGAGAGAGCCCCGCCCCACCCCACCCCATAACAAAGTTATGTTTCTTTTCTTCTTTGCTTTGCTTTTCTTTCTTTTTTCTTTTTCCTTTTTTCTTTTTTTTTTAGAATAGCATTACTACCAAATAACATTTTTAGTAATGCTCATTTCCTTTTTATTCATAATTTGTTTCATCTGAGAACAAGCTTGCTGTCTTTGATTTTCCAAGTCTGTGTTAAATTTCTGATTCAGTGTCTATAATTAGATTGGAAATATTACCTGCAAATGGATGAGGTGTCTTGTCAGTACCCACTATAAGAAATGTCAGGCTTTTGTGCTAATTAGAAAAGCATCTTGGTCAGTAATGCTGTGTTCCCATCTGACTGTGGATTGTATTGAAATAAAGGGGTTGGATTAGAAACAGTTACTTAATAAAGCCAACTGAAAAATGAGAATGCCTCTCCTGGTGCCGCTGTTTAGAATTGCGGGACTTCAGATGCGTGTTAATACATCCTATCAGCTTTAAAAAACTTGTGTTGTCAGGGGCTTTTCGACGAAGCAGCCTTTCTGGCCTTGAGCACTTCATTTACTGTAACCTGTGAGTTCAGATAGTTTTCCAGCAGCGTTCAGATACTTCCTACCGTTTGGCCCTCTGTGGTATAAGAAGTGGTGTTCCCTGGGTAGACCACGTTCCCTCTCATGGTTATAGGCTCTGGAAGTTTTGTTGTTATCTGTTGGATTTGCTGCCACTTGCAGCACAGAAGCCTGGATTCGGTGGGAGTTTGGTGTAAGCAGCACCATGACTGCCCCTCTTAGCAGAACCGTGACGTGGCCGCACTGATAAGGAAGGGACTCCTGTGGCTCCTCTTGCTGAAGTGTTAGTTTCATGCCTCCATACTGAGATGGACAAACCTCTCTGTGTCTTCCGTTTTGATAGAGACCTTAACAGTGTGAATTGTGATGAACTTGGACCACTGCCACCAGGTTGGGAAGTCAGAAGTACAGTTTCTGGGAGAATATATTTTGTAGATCATAATAACCGAACAACCCAGTTTACAGACCCACGGTTACACCACATCATGAAGTAAGTACCACTTTTACACAATCCTTGTTGACTGCTCACGTTTACCAATTCATGTTTTCTAATATGTTTTTTAATTTATCCTCCTGCATTGTTTGTTAGTGGAGAAGACACATAAGCAAACATAAGTATTTGGTGGAGAGTTGCATGTGTTAAACTCTCAGGTTAGCTGTGAGCGCACTGAAGCCGTATCTTGTTGCTGTTGCCACCCTTTTCCTGCCTGCGGCTGAGATTAAATTCACGGAGGGGGCAGTATTAGGCAGGTGCATTAACGAAGCGTCACATGCAGCTCCATGATGAAAGGCGTGGCTCTTAAGTGAGAAGCAGTAAAATGCCCGCTCGTCACAGTGTAGGAGGACTGCCACAGTCACGGGTGCCACTGGCTGAGCCTTGTCCCGTGCCTGTCATCCTGGATGACTTGGAATTGGGAGTTATCTCGGCTCCCGCCTTGTGTTCCAGGTTTGGCGTGTTCTCAGAACATCAGAGCCCACGAGGCTCTTCTCACTGACAACTGACATTAGTAGCAAAACTTGAACAAGAGAAATGTCACTTTGTCCTTCTGCTGGTCCTAGTCCTTTTATATTACTGGAATCTCGCTTTTAATGAGTGGGCTTAATAATCTGTTGGTTCTGAAAATGAGGATTGGCTGCCTTTAGACTTCATTTGAGTTGTTTGCTCTTATGCATATTGCCCCTCTCCACTATAATCTGTTTTCCAATGCTTCACGTCAACTCCATTTAATTCTAGCCGCCAAGGTGCATCTAACAGTGTGTTGGTCGGTCTCAGACACATACTAGACGATAAATGATAGCAACTGCTGTTTTTATTTATAGCAATGAAAATGTATGAGCTAAGCTGTTGCTTAGAAGTGGGGTAGCTCCTTTATTGTATCCTAGGCCTATACTGGGCTAATGGTGACCACAGGCAATTGTTACGGAGCCACATCATCAGAGAAGAAAATGTCCGCTTGAAGTTCTATGTAACGAACTCTCTTCTCGGTCCCTTTGGTGTAGGGGGCATTGCTTGCAGCTCCCTTGGCCGCTGCTTTTGGAGTGATTTTGATGCTTCTGTTCTTCTCAAGTCACCAGTGCCAGCTAAAGGAGCCCAGCCAGCCGCTGCCGCTGCCCAGCGAGGGCTCGGTGGAAGACGAGGAGCTCCCCGCCCAGAGATACGAACGAGATTTAGTTCAGAAACTGAAGGTCCTCAGACACGAGCTTTCACTTCAGCAACCCCAAGCTGGTCATTGCCGCATCGAAGTGTCCAGAGAAGAAATCTTTGAGGTATGGCATTTAGTGCGGCAGGCAGGCAGGCAGGCACAGACTCTGCATTCCTGTTAATAGACAAGTGAGGTGATTCAGCCCGAGGAGCCGCCCCCAGCAGCCTTTGTCTGAGGCGGTGCTCTGAGGGGACTGCTCTGTGAGCAGCTTCTGCATTTCCGGGAGCTCTTCTTTCTGTTTGGCATTTCAGGTGTGGAGTTTATTGCTCTGTGAAATGCAGGGTTGTGCCCATGTAGAGAAGGCAGTGTATTTACTCCTGTGTTAACAGTTTAAAAACACAGATGGTTTATGAGGTGGAAACCTAGAGATAGATGCAGAAGGGGGAGTAAAGCCCTTTGCCCACATTGTGCAGATTATATCTTCCTGCAATCTCCGTATCCTCAGAACCAGCCATTCCTTCTGGCCTCAGGAAATTTGATGTAATAGCACAGCCTCCTCAGAGGAGCTCAGTGGCCAAGCGGCCACTTGTCTCTTCTGGGAACAGGATGATCAGGTGGTTCCTGGGAAGGCCTCCGCCCCATATACAGCCCCCTGTGGGATGAGGGTCCCTAACCAGGCAGGACCCTCTTGTGGACAGAGCCCTTTCTCAAGGAACGTGAGCGTAAATTGAAATCTCAGCTGTGTTTGGTCCATAGCCTGCCTGCCTTGGTGGAATCCTTGGCAGACACGAGCCAGTGAGAGTGGGTAAGAACTGGACACAGGTTCTTATGGGGCTGCAGCCTGAGGGCCCAGCACCTCCACAGCAAAGGGCACAGGATGTGCCAGGGCCGTGCGTGGTCCTCCTCGCAGCCAGCGCTGGACAAGTGGGGCTGCTGAAGTGCTCGGCTCTGCCCGTTGAGCAGTCTTAAGTGCTTGCCAAGGTTAGGAAAGAGCGGAACTACTGTCATTTTGATGCCAGATCATTTCCACTCGGCCTCCTCGTTCCCTCTTGGGATGGCAGAGTTTGAATTACATTAAAGTTAAAGCATGAAATGATTTTTAAGTGCCTTATCATTTGAAAATATTTATAAACACTTAGCTGGTTCTACTCAAATGCTGAATCTAAAGGAATATTGGGCTGACCACGTGTTTTCTGTTTTGGCTGAGCTTCAGGTATAAAAACAGGCTCAGAATTCTTTTAATATTCAGACTTTCTAGTGATGTCTTCATTGTGGTTAAAATATGAAGCCTGGCCAGTGGCTCGGTTGATTGAGCATCGTCCCAGGCACCAAAAGGGTGCTGGCTTGATTCCTGATCAGGGCACATACCTGGGTTTCAGGTGTGATCCCCAATCAGGATGTGTGCATTGGGCAACCGATCTCTGTTCTCTCTCTCTCTCTCTCCCTCTCTCTAAGCATATCCTCGGGTGAGGATGTAAAACACACACATACATACATATAAAGTGCTTATAGGACACATTGAAATTGTGTAGGGAGGATCAGCTCTACAGAGGACATTTGTTCTGTTAGTGATTGTGCTGAAAATAAGTGTTTCCTTTAGGTACAGTGTTACCTAGTACACGTTTATTTTGTTGTGGTTTCTGAACTAGAAACAGTGGGAGAAAAGTTGATGATACAGGGTGGAGCAAAAGTAGGTTTACAGTTATGAGTATGCAAAACACAGTTTATTGTATAATTATTAATTATTGTATTATTTCCATACAAACACCTATAAACCTACTTTTGCCCCACCCTGTATAAACATGCTAAATAGGAACCAGCTAGAACTTGGATTTGAATGGATACTATTTTGAATCAGGTTCCATCTATATATATAAAAGCTAAATGTTCGTCCGACCGTCCAACTGGTAGCTATGACACGCACTGACCACCAGGAGGCAGACGCTCAGTGTAGGAGCTGCCATGATGCACACTGGCCATTTAAAAAGAAACAGCACCTTGGACCTGGTACCAACAAACCATCACTCGGGTTCCCCCAAGTGGGACACAGGCCCTACCACCACCCCAGAGCAACAGCCCACCAAATCACAGCCAACACTGCCAAGACCCCATGGTGCAAAATGTGGCCCACAGCCCAGCTCAGCCCAAAAACAGTTGCTGTGGGTGCCGGGTAATGACCCGGTTTCCTCTCCCTGGTGACTAGCCTCCTTGGAGTTTCTTCAGCCCAGGAACACCACTTGCTTTATAGCTAGGTGGAAACATTTCACACTGTAACCAAATGTCTGTGAAGCATTTTCCTGTACCTCATCTCATTTAATCCTCTCAGAAGTCTTGAACAGAAGTCCTGGAGTAGGTAGATATCAGAAAGCAGGACTAATTAAGCAAGTTTATTTTATATACATAAAAGGCTAAGTTGACTCACACATGAGCAATACATATAAAGCTCTCGCTGGCACCAAATGCACGTGTGTTTCCATCTGTCATTGATCGTGAATTTGGTCAACACTTCTATTATAAAGAAAGGGTGAATAGCGATATTAAAATATTTCTTTCAATTAATTTCCTTTCAATGTGCACGAATCCGTGCACCAGGACACTAGTTATCAATAACCTTTCATCTTTTTATTACTTTAAGAAAAGTTCTTCTCTCTAAAACTATTAATTTTTACATATAGGAGTCTTATCGCCAGATAATGAAGATGCGTCCAAAAGACTTGAAAAAACGACTAATGGTGAAATTTCGTGGAGAAGAAGGTTTGGATTATGGTGGAGTGGCAAGGTGAGAGGCTAATTTATTCATGCTTTCTGCCGCATGCTCTTCAGCATAGCTATAATAAAACACAATCCTGCATTCCACAAAGTAATAAACTCCATACCTGAAATGCCAAACAGAAAGAAGAGCCAGCAGAAATGCAGAAACCGCTCACAGAGCAGTCCCCTCAGAGCACCGCCTCACAGACAAAGGCTGCTCGGGGTGGCTCCTCGGGCTGAATCACCTCTTCCTTTACCACACCTCCCCCGCTCAGTTCTGAATCCGTCTGGGGTAGGGGTGCCAGAAAGCCTGCATTTTCTCTCCTGTGCTCACATGGTGCTGCCTCTCCACAGGAGATACTTTTCAAGATTGCCCCAAGTTTCTTCCTCAATCTAGAAACCATCTTTCTTTTGGCCAGTGTAACTTCTGTTGGCTTTGATAGCACTAATTCCATTTCCTGGCAAGAGGCTTAGGCTTCCACTCCCCTTTCCAGGTGAGAATCTTCCTCCTCAGTCCTTCACACTTGTTCTAACAATGCAGGCCTGACTGCTTCCACTTTCTTGTCTGTGCTGTTTCCCTTATAGTCTCAAGAGTTCAGTAGCTCAGACTGTTTCAGTTTACCATTATTTCTTTGCATGGCTGGTGTTCTGTATTCCGAGGCACATGTGTGAATAGCTGGATTGGTTTGGTGGTTCTCTTCTGCCTTTTCCACCGTTACCAAGTCTGCCAAGTGGAGCTGGCTTTGTGTGGCTCCCTTTGAGTAACATGGTGCTTGAGGGGAGGTCAATGTGAACCCTTGCTCTGCCACCTCCAGTTTGATCTCACGTTGCAGTTTCACCCCTCGGACTCTTCCTCTGGTCCAGATGGGATCATATCCATCCAGCCATGAAGGAGAAATTGAAACTATTATAGGCACAGGAATAGCACTAGCACTGGGTGTTAGAACCGTGGCAACCTCGGTACTTGAGTTCTGACTAGGAAAGAATTCAGAGCCAAGACCCAAACTATAAGAGAACATTTATTTATAAAATCACAGAGGTAGTAGAAGTAATTAATAGAAGAAATGGGCTTAGGAAACAAGTTACAGAGGCAAATGAAGGGCCCTTGGAGCTTGTAAGTGAGGAAGGCAATGGTAAGGAGCCTGGGGTGGGGGAGGGAAAGGCGAGAGTTTGCTGGGTCCTCTGTCCTAAGGGTTTTAAGGGTAGGGTGGAGAGTTTAGGGGGGGCCCCAGGGGCTCTTAATAGACTAGTCAGCAGCTTTCCAGGTGTGTCCCTTCAGGGTTTAGGTCTCCACTGATTATTGGCCAGCACCAGGGTAGGGGGTCAATGCAGCTGGTCCTGAGGTTAGCAGTGGTGTTGCTGATCTGGTTGTGCTGCTTTTCTGGGCCTGGAGCTGAGGCCTAGATGCTATCTCTAGGGAAGAAAGGTCAGGGGGTCCAAACCAGCCATGTGCTAGGGGAGGAAAGGTCATCTTGGGGACGAGGTCCCACCCTATAATTGTCCTTTATTAGGCACCCAGCCCTTTTCACCCTGGTGACCTTCTGTACCTGACCCATCGCCCTTGCTCTGCTCATGTCTAACCGCCTACCACAGAACCACATATGTGTGTGTATTCATCATCTGCTCACTGAGAATCAGTCTATACTCATTTTCCCAGTGTTTGGTTCTGAACCATTGCTCAGAGTAACATGGTTCTCTCTCCTCTGCCTGTATTGCTCTTCCCTTCCCACTTCCAGAACATTCCTAGTATGCCGCTTTCCCTTGTCCCTGGCTTGGTCAGAATGTTTGCTTGTATTTTAATCACTTCCTGTCTAGACGGTTGCAGGTCCCTGGTTTTTATGAAAAGATTCTTCTCAAATCCAGACTCCCAAACTTGGGGATGAATCAATGTTGGGAAATTTTGCCTTTCTAGTCAAGAGACTTTACAAGATTTGGAGTCTCATCTCCCTGGCAGTTGCTTTCAGTTCTTTGGAGTTCGATACATTAACTTTGTTTTGGCTTGGTTGTTTTTATGTATTCTCACAATTCTCTTCGATTATTTGCATTTGTGCTTATCCTTTCCTAGTCTTTCTCAATTGTCTGTCTTTTCTATTTGAAAGAGTAAAGACTTCGAGAATAAAATTTGGGGCTGCTATCTTAATGAGATGCATCTACTTGAAAGGAGTTTGAATAGAATAAAAGGCTGTGTGTGTAGAACTGCCACAGGTGTTTGTATGAGGTTCCCCATACCTGGCTTCTCACAACCCAGTCGTAGCAGTCAAATCATACAGCTTCTACTTAGAGTGCTCTTTAAAGTTTGATATTTTTTTCATAGCTTAATAATTCAAACAGAAGGAATTCAGAGAATAATGCATTCTTATACACCCCATCCAGATTTTTAAATTCTTAGAATATTTTTAAGCTTTAAACTATTTTTTAAGATTATAAACATGATAAATGTTTATGCAAAAAAAATAATTCAACAGAAACTTATGAAGGGGAAAAGACAGTCTTAAACAATCCCTGCCTCTCTAGGTTGTGACATATTTTCTCCTTATTTAAATGTTATTACGTTACAATTGATCAGAAATTTAAAAACTAGAAAGCAGAAGAAATGAAAATGCCCAGAATGCTAATTCTCAGGTTAACCACTGTCCCCGGCTGGTGTAAGGCCTTCCTGTCTTCTGCATATGCATCTGTGCTCTGTGTGTGCGTGTATGTACACACACTTTTTACATACAAGTAGGACCAGACTGCTCTTTATTGCACTTCTGTCAAGTATTACCACACCTTTTTTTTTTAATTTAAATCTTTATTGTTCAGATTATTACATTTGTTCCTCTTTTTTCCCCCCATAACTCCCCTCCTCCCAGTTCCCGCCCCACCCCCGCCCTCACTCCCCACCCACTGTCCTCATCCATAGGTGCACGATTTTTGTCCAATCTCTTCCTGCATCTCCCACACCCCTTTCCCCCCAAGAATAGTCAGTCCATTCCCTTTCTATGTCCCTGATTCTATTTTTCCTGGA
>NW_006290675.1:866855-874364 GCF_000327345.1 Myotis davidii | reverse complement strand
GCCTCCTCTGAGTGTCCGTATGCGTTACTCTTTCCTCCTAGTTGTAGGACTTCCACTCAGCCAGCGTTCCTGTGGGTCTGGGTGATGTCCATTCTGTCTTTTAGTTTCACTTTTGAAGTGGTTGTTCGAGGCAGCAAACTCCGGCGTTAACCTATGCCGCCATCTTGGTTCTCATTACCACACCTTTAACACCATCACCGGAGGCTCTGATCTTTGCAGAGCAGCAGAGAGACCCTTAGCTGAGGGCCAGGAACACTGGCCAGTGAACAGCTGCAAAGACGGGACTTGTAAGGCGATAGTCATTCTTTTAATGTAGTCCTGGCTCAGGGTCCCCGATTTAATTCCATCTCAGGGTTTCTGTTGCTATGGAAGATGCTGGGATTCCCATGTGGCATTTTGGGGGCCATGATTTAGGCCGGCACATGTCCTTCAGGTCACCTTCTCTACATAGCGTGTCAACCACAGTTCTTTCTGAGCTTCAGAGTAGTGGGCATTTTGGCCAGAAAAGCCATTTCTGACACTACCAGCCCAGCGCTTGCTCCTTCAGGCTTGTTTTCCCAGCATGTTCAGATCACATGCTCACAGCCGGTATTTGTACCAGTTTGGCCTCTAGTGGTTCAGTCCTTTTGTTATGATCTAAAGCGAGGAGTTTTCGCACAGATAACATGTTTTGGTGTCTGTTGTTGCTGTCGTCCCCAGGGAGTGGCTTTATTTATTGTGCCATGAAATGCTGAATCCATATTACGGGCTCTTCCAATATTCTACAGACAACATTTACATGTTGCAAATCAACCCAGATTCGTCCATCAACCCTGTAAGTATTAATGAGTGAATAAGCAGGGAATTAAGTTGGGGAATTTTTAGAATGGATTTTCATTTCCATTTCAATTTTGGGTTTATTCACTGTAGTCTTACTCAAGTTCTGTGGTAATAAAAGGTGGAGTGAGAACCAGATTAAGATGGGTGATTCAGTCCTGTGCTTCTGTGGCCGGGATCACGGGGTGTGCTGTTTCCCAGGACAAGAGGGACTGAGCTGCTCATCTGCTCCGCACTTTATGCTATCTGAGGGAGCCCCGCGCGCTTGCTGGCAGCATCGTTCTGAGAAGCGGGCGACGAAGTCTGTCCTCCTTCCAGTCACAGTCGGAACGTTCCCATAAGTGACCTTTTTGGCACCAGTGCTAACACCCTTAGTTCTTGTTTTAGAGGAGAGTGGCCGACCCAAGGTTGGACTCTCCTGTGGGCCGCGTCCTGCCTCAGCGCCGCCACGTGCACGGCCCCCACGCGGAGTCCTGGGCCAGTGCCCCTCTGTGACAGCCAACTACCAACATGGGAACTAAGTTTTGACCAATTATCTGATTATAATTCCAACCTGAAAGTAGAAATGCGAGGTTCCCCCTAGTATGCCGAACCAGACAGCTCTGGTTTTAAAATGGTTCTTTTATTTGGGTTATTCATACTTATTTTCCTCTGTGTTCCTTTTGTTTTTCTTATTTTTTGTGTGACGGGGAGGCATGGCAGAGGAAGAGGGGGAGTTGCCCTTTGCTCTTTATTTCTCTTTAGTTCAGTGGGAAGAAGCGTAGCCCGTGACCTGTACAGAGCTCAGAGCCCTGCTCGCAGAAGGGCCCGTGCTTGGTTTGAATCTCTGCTGTTGCCATATTGGAATTCTTAATGTTTTTAATAAGGGGTTGTGCATTTTCATTTTGCACTGAGTCCCACAAGTCAGGTAGCAATTCTGAGGAAAATGTGTTTGAACTACAGCAAATAAAATGTCCCGATGATCTGTACAAAAGATGTGCTCTCGGTGTTGACTAACCGCGCAGCCGTCTTCATGTGGCCGTGAGCACAGCCTGGGACCGACCCCCTCGGTGTTGCTGCCTGTGGGACAGTTCTCCGAGAAGCTGGAGACATCGCAGGATAGTCAGTCACCTTGACTATTTCAAAATGAATTTATGTTCTCTGGTGCCCCCTACAGGACCATTTGTCTTATTTCCATTTTGTTGGTCGGATCATGGGTCTGGCTGTGTTCCATGGACACTACATAAATGGGGGTTTCACAGTCCCCTTTTATAAGCAGCTACTGGGGAAGCCCATCCAGCTCTCTGACTTGGAATCAGTGGACCCAGAACTACATAAGAGCCTAGTGTGGATTCTGTAAGTATTGACTCACCGTTCAGTTCATTGAACATTTATATAGCCACTTGTCTTAGTGTACGCCCAGTACATTTGTGCATTTGAGTGTGTGTGAGTGTGAGTGTGTGTGTGTGTGTGTGTGTGTGTTTTGGGGATGGGTGTGAAATTTGAGAAGAGAAATAAACTATTGTTTTATGACCAGAAATATAAAAGCAGTCCGGCCAGCGCGGCTCAGTTAGTTGAGTGTCGTCTGGTGCACCGAAAGGTTGCTGGTTCCATTCCCGGTCAGGGCCCATGCCCGGGTTTTGGGCTTAATCCCTGGTAGGAGGATTCCCTCGCTCTCCCTCTCTCCCCCTTCTTTTCTCTAAGCATGTCCTCAAGTGAGGATTTTAAAAAAAGAAAAAAGAAATATAAAAATAGATTTAACAAAAAAAACAATACTTAATTAACTTTTCCTCATTGATGTTTGGCCAGTTTCTTTTCATGGACTAGTTTCTTTTGTTATTTCCTTGAATTATTAACATACAACAAATATTAATCCCCAGGCCGATGGTGGTTTGGGTTTTGTTTGTTTTTTATTGATTGATTTTAGTGAGAGAGGAAGGATAGGATGGGGAGAGAGTGAGAAACGTCAGTTTGTTGTTCCACTTATTGATGCATTCATTGGTTAATTCTTGTATGTGCCCTGACCGGGGATTGAACCTACAACCTTGGTGTATCAGGACAATGCTCTAACCAACTGAGCTTCCCAGGTTGGTTGGTGGGTTGGTTTTTGACACTCTAAGGCAGGGGTCCTCAAACTTTTTAAACAGGGGGCCAGTTCACTGTCCCTCAGACCATTGGAGGGCCGGACTATAGTTTAAAAAAAAACCATGAACAAATTTTTATGCACACTGCACATATCTTATTTTGAAGTAAAAAAACAAAACAGGAACAAATACAATATCTGTATTTGCATGTGGCCCGCGGGCCGTAGTTTGAGGACCCCTGCTCTAAGGTGTCACCAGTTGATCTCTAGAGGGAAAGTATCAAAAACAAAATTAGCATCAAAGTATCTTATATCTTATATTTTGATACGAGAAAGTATCAAAACAAAATTAATATTTAGTCACCTTGTTTTAGAATGACCCTGAACACTCTCTTAAAGGCACAGGCACCGTGACAGGGTGAACCACAGGCTCTGGCAAAGGGAGAGGCTGACGAGCTGGAGGCGGGCCTCTCGCCTGTTCAGCATCTAGTCAGCCTCATGTCACGTCATCTTGAAAGGAACAGTGTGCGGGCCAGGCCTCCTCCGGCAGGAGCTCTTCCACTCCGTTTCAGGAAATACGGCCGATCAGGGGCCAGTTCTCACTTTCCAGTGCAGCTCTGACCTGATGAGCTCGGAAAGGCTGCCTCACGGGGACAGTGTTTCCGCGGAGTGGCTTCCTGCAGGCGGGTTTCCCCTTGATGACTCCTTCCTGCTCATAGACGCCGTCTCTAAGGCAGCCAGGTGTCCCGCAGTCATAGCTGGTAGTGCCGTCCCTCCTCGAGCACCTCTGGTCTGGCAGGCAGTGCCGCGCTCTCCCAGCTGCTCCCGGAACGTTCCGTTCACGCTGCGTGGTAGCGAAGGGGTGACTGACACTGTCCCCTGTCCTGCAGAGAGAACGACATCACGCCCGTGCTGGACCACACGTTCTGTGTGGAGCACAACGCTTTCGGGAGGATTCTTCAGCATGAGCTGAAGCCCGACGGCAGAAACGTCCCTGTCACGGAGGAGAACAAGAAAGAATACGTCCGGTAATGTTGTGGGGACACCCAGGTGCCCGGCACCGTCCTGGGCGTGGCTGGGCTCATGTCGGGCTTGTGGAGGCCCCTTTGCTGGGTGAGGTTTACTGTCCCCCCGCGCTGGGACCAGAATCGCGTTATAGAAGAGACTTCCCAACGTGGGGTTCGGCAGTAGGAGCTCTTCCTGGGAGACCTGGTGACGGAGAATGACCCCCGAGTCCCAGAGGGGAAGGGCTGTGAGGCCACCACCCGGTCTGACTAGTGGCCGTGTAGAACCATGGGCATCTTGCTGGCCAGTGTGCTCAGTGATGAGTATCAGCCCATGCACCAAAGGGTCACAAGTTCGATTCCCAGTCAGGGACACGTACCTGGGTTGCAGGTTTGATCCCTGGCCCTGCTCAGGGCGCATGCGGGAGGCAACCAATCGATGTGTGTCTCTCTCACATCAATGCTTCTTTCTCTTTCTCTCTCATAGGTAGATAGATAGATAGATAGATAGATAGATAGATGTATATGATATAGATATCCCTTCTCCCCTTCCTCTAAAAATCAATGGAAAAAATTTCCTCAGGTGAGGATTGACAAAAAAAAGAAAAAATAGAAACATGGGCCTCTCTGTGCTCCAGCTGCCAGACTGGTGTGTGGTTCTCACCGCATCCTGCACTTCATTTTCAAGTACACTTTTAAATTGTGCCAGTTGCTGGGACGGTCAGGGTAAACCTACTGCTGTTTCTAGCAATGAAGCAGAACAGACCAGGCCCTGGTATATTTTAACCTGTGACTTAGGTCAGGGCTTCCATCTGGCGGTGTCAGGGCGGCCAGGCGGCAAGGTGAGAGACAGCAGATGTCAGAACCTGCTCATGGAGAAGTGTTTTCATGAACCATTGGAATTGCTTCCGACCTGTGACTTTTCCTTCCAGGTTATACGTGAATTGGAGGTTTATGAGAGGAATCGAAGCCCAGTTCTTGGCTCTTCAGAAGGGGTTTAATGAGCTCATTCCTCAGCACTTACTGAAGCCCTTTGACCAGAAGGAACTAGAGGTGCGTGCTCCACTTGCTGGGCCAGGGCAGGGCTAAAGGCGCAGAGTGGGGCTGCACTGGAGCGTGTAGGGGCTCCCGGGGGAACACAGGGCTAGTGCGAGAGGGGCGCGGAGGGTGTTTGAGCGGGTTAGAAGGCCAGGTGTCTACGTGGTGGCAGCGAGTCGGACAGCCTGGGGCCTGTTCCAGGTGCGCTGTGGCTTCTGCGATCTCGGTCTGTAGCAGTGAGTCCCCTCAGAGCCAGGAAAGTGTCTCGTTGCCGCCAGCTTCTCCCACACGTCAGCTTTCGGCTTTCATTCTGCTGTTATTAGACTCAGAACAGTTTACTGTCTTCTAGTCGTACTTCACGTCCTTGACACGGCACGGCATTCATCACTTACCTCTCTGTTTGGTGCCAAATAGCTCCAGCTTTAAAGTGATTCTCGCCTCTGCCCCCATGTGGTGCAGGAGCAGCCTCCTCGGAGGAGCAGCTGCAGGAGAGGACCTTGTACTAGTTAAGCAAGTGGCAGAAGCCGCGCACACCCTTGCTTCCACCCCTCTCAGGCTTCAGCTCCCCATGCCATTGCCTGGGGGTCACGGAGACATGGCCCACCCTACACTCCCCCGGGCAGTGCAGAGCCACACTGCACAGGGCGGAGAGAGAGCGCCCATCAGGAGCCGCCGGGTGGTCTTGGGGAGTGCCGTGCGTGGGGCCTCCTGTTCTGTCTCTATTCTTGTCTCAGTGTGTGTCTAGTGTATTTGGACATAGTTGCTTCGTTGCACTGGGAACCAACCTTAACTCCTTTCTTGTCCCGGGACCGTGGAGGCCTGTCATGGTGCCCGTTATACATTTAGAAACGACCACCTCTGCCTCTCCCCAGCTGATCATCGGCGGCCTGGACAAGATAGACCTGAGCGACTGGAAGTCCAACACGCGGCTGAAGCACTGCGCGGCTGACAGCAACATTGTCCGCTGGTTCTGGCAGGCGGTGGAGACCTTTGACGAGGAGAGGAGGGCCCGGCTCCTGCAGTTCGTGACGGGGTCCACCCGCGTCCCCCTCCAAGGCTTCAAGGCTTTGCAAGGTGACTGACGTGGAGGCGGGGCTACCGGCACCAAGTGGACACAGGGCGTGTAGGGGGACCTGGGGTGTGGGGGGGTTGGCTTCCTGAAATGCCACTAGGAAGCGGTGTGACCTGCGTGCGTTCAGAGCCAGCGGTCAGCCTGGCGAAGGGCTCCCCTGGTGGAGGGCACTCTCTCTCCCGGTGGCGGGCTCTTGGTTGCCGTTGTGTCTGCTGTCCTTCCCCACGCTGAAAGAAAACACTCACAAAGAGCAGGAGAGGCTGTCAGCCGAACAAAGCCCCGCTCACACCCTGCCCAGCCCTGCAGCCCGGACTCAGCGGTGGGCGGGCTGCGTGCCCAGGTCTGTGAGCAGCAGTACCCACTCGGGGCTGAGCCAGGACGGCCCGCGGAGCCCGATGCTTCCCCTTCCCCTACAGAACTGATTGACAGGGAGGGCACAAAGGATGGGTTTGGGGGAAAGAAAGCGGTTTTGGCGTGTGCTGTGGACAGGAGGGAGGGCCTGGCCCACGCACAGCAGGCTGAGCACCGTGTGGGTCGTTAGCTCCAGGGTCCCCGGCCCTCAGGTTCCTGAGCTACAAGTGGGCGGCCATCCAGGCCCCGTTCACCCGTCGGAGTGGCCGTGGGTGGAGGGGGAGGCTGTGGACACGGAGGCTGTGCCGTGGGAGGAGGCTGGCGGCCCGTGGTCAGCCGAGCAACAGGAAGGTCCTCACAGGCTGCCCCTGGGGTTTGTATGACTTTAATTTTTGTCGCTTGATAACCCTGATAGCCAGAGGATTAAGGTGAAGAATATAATAAAATTTAGAAAGTTGAACTTTGCATATTAATAGTGACAGCAGATATATTTCATTTATAAAACAGTCTCTGCACTTTTCCGTATTTTACGGATTTCTGAGTGAGAAGTCACTTCCATTCCTTGGGCTTGGTCCCAGGCAGTTGTGTCTGTTCCTTTCTCCGCCGGGAGGTCCGGCTGCACGTCTGCTTTCTCACACCACTGCTGCCCTCCGCCCACGGTGGGCCTGCTTGCTGAACATTCCTGTTAAACGTAAACCCCTGGTGATTTAGGATTTTATCCTTCAAACACCCCCCTGGGGCTTAGGGGGTTCTCCCAGGCTTTGCTCCCTGCCTGTGACTTTCTAAACGCCGGGCGTTAGTCACGGGAGGGCTGTGCAGCTGCCACGGGGCTCGGTGACCCCAGGGAGGACAGCGCCTGGGCTGACGCACGGGCGCAGGGGGTCGAGGCTCAGCCTCTGACGCGCAGTAACTAGAATGTTGTCTGTAAGGTTCTACAGGCGCCGCAGGGCCCCGGCTGTTCACCATCCACCTGATCGACGCCAACACAGACAACCTTCCGAAGGCCCACACCTGGTAAGGACAGCTCCGGGCCGTCGCCGTGCCGCAGTGCGCTCTCTGCACGGCGCTAAGCTGGGTCTCATTGGTGCACTCAGCGCTTCCTTTGTGCCGAGTCCCAGGGACAGCGGGCAGGGACAGCGGGCAGTGGGACCGCGGGCAGGGGGCCA
>NW_006290675.1:865236-866766 GCF_000327345.1 Myotis davidii | reverse complement strand
AGTGGCACCGTGGGCAGGGACAGCGGGCAGTGGCACCGGGGGCAGGGACAGAGGGCAGTGGGACAAGCACTTGGCAGCATCCACTTGCGAGGGTCATTGGAAGCCTCTCCCGTGAGACCAGTTCTGTCGTGAGATGTGATGTTGGCTGTGACCCCGACTGGCTCCCGCCTGCTCTTCCCTGGTCTCGCTGCTGTGTGTGCGTGTGCACACGTGTGCCTGTCAGCAGGGAGAGTGTAGCCTTTAAGTTGGACTCACTGGCCTTCCCTTAGCTGGCATCCCTGGGGCCCAATTTCTCTCTCAGAGCTCTGCCCGTGACGATGCACCTGCACTGAAAACTGTGACCTCAGCACAAACCTTCTGTGTGACGGGTTCTTTCCTTTGTGGCTTAAACATCAAAGGAACAGTCACCTCTGGGTCGGGAGGACCAGTCCCACTGTTGTCGATGCCTCGGATGTGCTGGCAGGATCGGGACTGGAAACCCCAGGAAGTGGGTTCGGATGCCGCTGGCGCCGTGCCCTTGGGCCTCCGCGTGTGCGAAATGGCTGTGAGAGCTGTGAAGCGGGGCCAGGGCTGTGAGGCTGCCGAGCCCCAGCAGGGGGCAGGATGGCGCGGTGCGCACGCACAGGGCGCACTCCTCCTCGGAATGCGTTTCCTTTAACAGTTCAGTGCTTGGAGCGAAGCGGGTGTGAAAAATCTCTGATGCTAAAGCCCCGAGAAAAGGCTGCAGCACCGTTCCCCGGGCTCTTCTTGACAAAAGCTCAGCCCTTAGTAACTCAACAGGCTACTCTGTGTGCTCTGGTCACATTTTGTATTTTTTTATTTGTTGAGATAATAGCTTCTTAGAAGGTGTTTTTTTGTGTGTTCTTTTTTTGCACAAACATTGGAAATGAATTTCCCCATAGAAATACTGAGTCAGAAATGTAAGGCTCATTTGATCCATCAGAGATTTGACATTTTATTAGTTTTGCAGGGAATTTCCAGGCTGCCCATCTGGGGCTCCAGTCATCACAGAGGAACGGACATGCGGCAGGTCGTTAGTGGTGATGGTTTGACTGCCGGCCACGGGGCTGGTCTGCAAAGGTGGCGTTCCTGGCACTGCGTCATTCCTCCCCAAGACAGACAGCATACAGGACCAGTTGAGAGCTTTGTCCTGATATCCCCAGGAAATAGTTACTTAGTTTTACTTTGGTTTTAAAGATCTTAAGATTTATTTTGCTGTATGTGTGTGTGCGTTTAATATATATTTTTATTGATTTCAGAGAGGAAGGGAGAGGGAGAGATAAAACACCAACGATGAGAGAGAATCATGGATCAGCTGCCTCCCGCACGCCCCCTGCTAGGGATTGAGCCTGCAACCGGGCATGTGCCCTGACCAGGAATCGAGCTGCGACCTGATTCATAGGTCCTCACTCCACCACTGAGCCACGCCAGCCAGGCTGCTAGGTGTTGATTTTTAAATCTTTGCATTAGAAGCAGGAAAGTACTAAGGGGAAGCGTCCACTCACCACTGCCCCTCCCTCCTCACCCCCG
>NW_006290675.1:851595-860799 GCF_000327345.1 Myotis davidii | reverse complement strand
AACAGGGCCACGGGGCTGGTCTGCAAAGGTGGCGTTCCTGGCACTGCGTCATTCCTCCCCAAGACAGACAGCATACAGGACCAGTTGAGAGCTTTGTCCTGATATCCCCAGGAAATAGTTACTTAGTTTTACTTTGGTTTTAAAGATCTTAAGATTTATTTTGCTGTATGTGTGTGTGCGTTTAATATATATTTTTATTGATTTCAGAGAGGAAGGGAGAGGGAGAGATAAAACACCAACGATGAGAGAGAATCATGGATCAGCTGCCTCCCGCACGCCCCCTGCTAGGGATTGAGCCTGCAACCGGGCATGTGCCCTGACCAGGAATCGAGCTGCGACCTGATTCATAGGTCCTCACTCCACCACTGAGCCACGCCAGCCAGGCTGCTAGGTGTTGATTTTTAAATCTTTGCATTAGAAGCAGGAAAGTACTAAGGGGAAGCGTCCACTCACCACTGCCCCTCCCTCCTCACCCCCGCCCCCACACACAAACACAGAGGCGCACACGGGCACGAACTCACAGCTGTCTGGCGGCCAAGGATGCTCTGCCTGCCCCCCCGCCCGCCCGTGCAGCAGGACCTAGGGCCAGACTCTCCCAGCAATGACTCTCGCCCTTTTGTCCTGTTCCAGCTTTAACCGGATCGACATTCCACCTTATGAGTCTTATGAAAAGCTCTACGAGAAGCTGCGGATCGCGGTGGAAGAAACCTGTGGGTTCGCTGTGGAGTGAAGAGCAACCAAAGGCAACAGATCCTAGCTCACGACCACCAGACCAAAGCCTGCCGCTCTCTGCGCGCCGCCTGCCCAGCGGGCTGAGGCGCGGGATTCTCGAGGACCTGGGGGGGCGTCTCCCCGCCGCGGTGTTGGGGAGCGAGGGGCAGGGGACTTTGGTTCATGGCTCCCACCCACCTTCCCTCCGTATGACAGGACTCCCACCCTCCATCGCCCATCCAATAAAATGCAGCCGGGTTTAGATCTGGCTTCGCTCACGCAGGATAGTCTGCTCCAGTTGTAACATCCGGCCAGAGGCTCACTGCCCTGTGGTGTTTACAGGAGGTTCTCCCCGAGTCATGAACTGAGCGCAGCCTTCTGCGGGTTTGGACCTGGGAGCTACGCTAGCGATTCTGCCTCAGAACAGCCCTGAGGCCCCTTTCCAGTCCAGCAGCTCAAATTCCAAATCTCACGTCCTAGCAGCCTGCTCTGGTCGCAGATTAACGTCCACCTGAAACCTTACTGTAAAATCCACGCTCCCTGCGACTCTGCCACCGCAGGAGGTTCAGTCCCAAACGTGCTTCCCTTTGTGAAAGTAAAGGGACAGGGGCGGCGTTAGCTGGAGGCCAGGGCCTTTCTTTCCAGGGTGTCCTGGTTGAAAATTTTGTTTCGCGGAGAGAAAAATGACCTTTCCTTTTAAGAGTCCTTTTTGCCACATTGTCTACCCAGTTAGAAATATTTTCCCAGTAGAAACACCACGTAACAGAGCTCCCAAGCTGTGGCTCCTGCCCCCCAGAGAGTTCAGCTGGGCCATTCGATACTAACAAACTATTATGCGGAAATTGCTAACAGCTACACTAATAAAGCAAAATTCTGTTACGATAGCTGCTGGTTTGGTGCAGACGAGCTTAAAGGGGAGCGAGGGAACGGACAACCTCAGTGACCGAAATCCACCCCAAGTTACTGTTTTACAAGAAGAGGGTGTGGGTGCGACCCTGACAGCAGAGGGAGACCCGCCCTGACCCATTTCCCACGCCAGGTGGTGCCCTGACAAATGCCACTTGATTGACTTGCCCTGACGTGTTCATGTGATGAGCAAGGCCAAAGCACCCGAGACCCGAAGTTCCTAGCGCCGTTTTCCAATTGGCACAAAAGTTTGGGCAGTGTTTTAACGAGCAGCTTGATTCCAGGGAGCTGAGCTCCGTGAAGAACGGCAGCGGCCACCGGCTTTCCCATCTGGTTTTTGTTGTTTTTGTTGAGGGGCAAGTGCAGGGTCATTCGTTAGCGAGACGTTTCCCTGTTGAAATTGGCCGTTGGGATCCGGCTGTGGGTCAGTGGGTTTGGAAGGAGCGTTTGGCCAGCTGTCCTGCTGTTCTGCTGTCACTGATGCTGGACCGTGGGGTGTGGAGGCACACCTGCTTCTGCACCTTGCGGGGTTCCCTTGGCTTGCCCTAGAGGCAGTCTGTCATTTGACGTGGGCGTGCACAGACCTTCCCCCTGCACAGACGTTTGTCCAGTTTGTGGATTCTGAGAGCTGAGCCTCTGGGCTACTTTCTGGGGCTCAGATAGAAGGGATGTCACGTGTGACTTGCTGTAGAAGGAAAACGTAGTCGAGTCACTGAGTCCCGGCCAAACTGTGGGCTTTGTCTCCAGGAGTTCCGCCTGGTCCCAGTGGGGCTTGCCCTGTGCCTCATTTTCCACGATGCTTTCTGAGGGCATCCTAGACGCTCAGTGATTCCCTCCGGTCCTCGTAGTCTTCTGGAAGAAGGAGGGAATGGAAAGTACAGACCTCCCACCAGGTAGGTCCTCTCTCCCATGAGCCTGCCCGGTGGGAGGAGGAGAGGACGTCCGTCAGGGCTGACAGGCCTGGCGGCGGAGGTAGGACCTTGCCTGTGGTGGGAAACGAGGGTCCAGAGGTGGGAAGGACTTGGAGGCAGGAAGGTTGCATTTGACAACTTTATAACCGCCTTCCTGCCTGGGAAGGAGCCAGGGAACCATCCTCCGCATCGGCACCTGCCGGCCCCGCCGTTCTCGCCATCAGGTGTCGCCTCAGTGAGATCCAGAGGGTCATGCCTGGTCCTCCGGGAGCTGCTTGGGACCCGTGAGGCCTGGGTCTCTGCTTTTGTACTTACACCTGCCCGTGGGCGCCTCGTCAGCTGCTACCAGAAGCCTAGAAAGCAGACCTTCCCAGGGCTCCAGTTTACTCTTGCCAAACAGGCCTAGCTGTCCGTGGCATTGCACTTCTAGAACCTTAAATATTGACAGTTGTGTGGGCCTTTCGAACCACCCAAAGAACAGTGTAGCACGCAGTTGGTCAGAGCTCCCACGACTACACTCTGGGCCTGCGGGAGCCCCTCTCACGCCTGCTCTCCTCTGTCCCTTCTCGGGTCCCAGAGGCCGCCTGTGCCTCTGCCCAGACGCTCCACCCGACTCTCAGGCTGGCCCTCCCCAGCCGTCAGCAGCCGACCCTCAGGGATGTAGCAGACCACCCCCTGCCAGCGCTTCCGGTGGGAAAGCGAAGGGGTTGCTGTGGGGAGAACCGCCTGCCCGAGGGGGTGCTGGCCCCTGGGTCCCCATTCAGGTGGGATGGTCCTCGAAGCGGAGCGTCAGGAGGGGCCTGTGCAGAGCAAGGGCCCGCCCCACCCCCGCAGCCAGGTGCGGCCGCGCGGCAGCCTTCCCGAAACATAGTATGAATTTTTAAAATTTGTTTATTTTTGTTTCTCAACCACTTTATAATGTATTTAATTTATTTTGTAATGTCTTGTTTTTAAGTATTGCTGCTATCCTTGTTATTCTTCCCACTGTTTTTATTGCTGATTTATTTTGTGAAAGTTGTACACTAATGTTCTGTTTTATGTCAAAATCGAAAGTATTTAAAGAAATACTAGTTCTATTTAATGTGGTTATGGAACCAGCTGGAAACAAAACAAACAGCGACTGTACAGCAGGCTGGACCCGGGAGGGTAGGTCCATTTTGTTACATATGCAATAAACTCACGACTTTACATGATCGGCATCTGTTACTTTGCTGTGGAAACGAGATTCCAGGATCTTGCCCGCCCCTCGAGCAGGGAGGTGAGTGGTGAGAAACACGGGGAGGGCCTCCTGCAGAGGCAGCGCGGCCGAGCGTCCCGGGCTGTTGACTTCTCTTTCACAGCTGGTCGTGTGTGTTGGTTTGGGTTTTTATTTTCATTTTTAATATATTTTATCATGATAAACGATGCATCACATAATATTTATCAATTTAAGCATAAGTTCATGAATATATGACCCAGTGGCATTCCATACATTTCACAGTGTTGTGTAACCATCACAACTATTCCCAAAACCTTTTCTTTCCTTTTTATTGAATTGATTGGGCTAACACTGGTTAACAAAATTATACAGGTTGTAGGTACACAATTCCACAACTCGTCCCCTGTACCCTGCACTGTGTGCTCACCACCCCAAGGCAAGTCTCCATCACCATTTGTCCCCCTATGCCTCCTCCACCTCCTCTCCCCTCCCCCAGCAGTCACCCACTGCTGTCCGTGTCCATGAGTTTTTCTTTTTTCTTAATCTCTCCACCCCTGACCCCAAAACCTTCCTATCTTCTCAAACTGAAACTGGGCCCATTACCAATAACGCCCCTCCTCTCCTCTCCCCCAGGCCTAGGTAACCTCTGTTCTACTTCCTGTGAGTTTGCCTGTTCTTCATAGAGGTGAAATCATACAATATTTGTCCTTCTGTGTCTGATTCATTTCACTTAGCATAATATTTTCAAGGTCCATCCATGTTAGAGCATATATCAAAGTTTACTTTTTTCATGGCTGAGCAATAAATACTCCATTGTAGGGATATACCACATTTTGTTTTTCCATTCATTTAATAAACACTTGGTGTGATAAGTTAATTTTATGTGACAACTTGACAGGGCCATAGTACCCAGAAAAGATTACAGACAGATATCTTGAGTCTTCTTTAATTTCTTTTAGCAATGTTCTATAGTTTTCAGTGTATAAGTCTTCTGTCTCCTTGGCTAAATTCAGTCCTAAGAATAGTATTCTTTTCAATGCTAGTTTAAATTGAATTGTTTCCTTAATTTTCATTTTGGATTGTTTATTGTTAGTGTATGGAAACAGCTGATTGTGGTTTGCTGATTTCATTTGTAGTTGTCAAGTGGATATGTATGTTCTTTGGGGTTTCCTGCAGAAGGATCATGTCTGTAAACAGACCATGTCATTCCTTCCTTCCTAATCTGGATGCCTCTCGTCCTTTCCGGCCTGGTGCTCTGGCGGGGCCTTCAGCACTGATAGTGCTGACAGAAGCGGTGAGTATGAGCACCTGCTCTTCGGAGAGCTGTCAGTCCCTCCCCCTGGAGAGTGAGAGCAACTGTGGGACGGTTCATTGGTGGCCTTTCTTATTGAGGTAGTTTCCTTCTGTTCCTAGTTTGTTGGGTGTTTTCATCGTGAAAAGGTGTTCAATTTTGTCAAATGATTTTGCTGCATCAATCGAGACGATCATTTGTTTTTCCCCTTTATTCATTTATATGGTATGTTACACAGATTTATTTCGTATTGAACAATCCTTGCATTCCAGGAATAAATTTTGCTTTGTCATGATGCATTATCCTTTTTATGCTGTTGGATTCAATTTGCTAATATTTTATTGGAGATTTTACATCAATACTCATGAGGGATATTAACCTATCGTTTTCTTGTGGTGTCTTTGGCCTCATAGACTGAATGAGGAAGTGTTTCTTCCTCTTCAAGTTTCTGGAAGAGTTTGAGAAGGGTTGGTAGAATTTACTAGTGAAGGTCCTGCGCTTTATTGGTTGGCAGGTTTTTTACTGCTGATTTAATCTCCTTGCTCATTGTAAGTCCATTCAGATTTCCTGTTTCTTCATGATTCAGTCTTGGTAAGTTGTGTGTTTCTAGAAATTTGTCATTTGTTGACATATAATTATTCATAGTACAGTTGACCCTTCAACAAAATGGGTTTGAACTGCATGCATGGATCTACTTCCTGAATAAAAACCACACATTTTATTTGATAAATACATTGAAAAAAATTTTTGAGAATTCCTTAACTACCGTGAAGCAGTTGTATCGATTACACTAGAACATTATAAAGCAATCATATTGCTGCTTCTTTGTTATCAATGGATAAATCACCATACTGTAAGTGAATATAAATTTTTTCACATTACCTTTTCATTTTTATGTCTAATGTTAGTAATACCTATAACATTTACAGTATTTTACATGACAATATAGATGTGGTTACTACTCATAGATAATTCATCTTATAAGCAGACAATGTAAACTTAGAGTATTGATAAATACAGTACAGTAATGTAAATGAGTTTCTCTTATGGTTTTGTTTTTTTTTTTAGCAAAGCTTCCCATGTAATCTTTTTTTTAGATACATACTTTTATTGATTTCAGACAGGAAGGAAGAGGGAGACGAGATAGACATATTAACGGTGAAAGAAAATCATCACTTGGCTGCCTCCTGCACACCCCACACAGGGGATTGAGCCTGCACCCCGGGCATGTGCCCTGACTAGGAATCGAACTGAGACCTCCTGGTTCATAGGTGATGCTCAGCCACTGAGCCACACCAGCCAGGCTCCTTTTGAAAGATTTTTTATTGACTTAGAGAGGGAGAGAGAGAGAAACATGCACGTGAGAGAAGAACATCTATTGGTTGCTTCCTCCACACTCACTACCTGGGAACGAGCCCGCAACCTGGGCATGTGCCCTGACCAGGAGTCAGACCAGCACCTGTTCAGTGCATGGGAGGATGCCCAACCAACTGAGCACCACTGGCCAGGGCCCTTGTGATTTTCTTAACACTTTCTTTTATCTAGTTACTCTTTTATATGACCACAATATATAAGACATTTACAAAATATGTGTCAATTGATTGTGTTATTGGTAAAGCTTCCAGTTAAAAGTAGGCTATTAGTAGTAAGTTTTTCCGCACCGCTCGGCCGGCCTGGCTCAGGGGTTGAGCGTTGACCTATGAGCCAGGAGGTCATGGTCAGGGCACATGCCTGGGTTGCAGGCTCGATCCGCAGTGTGGGGCGTGCAGGAGGCAGCCAATCAATGGTTCTCTCTCATCATTAATGTTTCTCTCTCTCTCTCTCTCTCTCTCTCTCTCTCTCTCTCTCTTCCTTTCTCATCAATAAAAATATATATTTTTTAAAGTTATCTGCAGATTTTCAACTACACAGGAGTTAGTGCCCCTAACCCCTGCATTGTTCAAGGGTCAACTGTGCTCTCATAATCCTTTTTATTTCTGTAAAATTTATAATTACTGTCCCCTCTTTTCTGATTTTAATTTTAATTTTTCTTATTGGCTAAAGGTCTGTCATTAGTTGATTTATGTGTTATTTTTTTTAAGAACCAGTCCTTGGCCTCAGTGACTTTTCTGTTGTTTTTCTCCTATTTTATTTATCTTTGCTATAATATTATTTCCTTCCATTGCTCGCTTAGAGATTTAGGGTTTTTTTTTTCTTTTTTATCTAGTTCCTTAAGGTATAAAGTAGACTGATTTGAGACCCTCTTCCTTTATAATGTAAGTAAGCATGTACAGCTATAGTTTCCTTCTTACTACAGTTTGTAGTTTTGATATGCTATAACTGCATTGTCCTTTATCTCAAGACATTTTCTATTTTCCCTTGTAATGTGTTGCTGAACTTACACATATTTATGACTCTCCCTTTCATTATTGATTTTATTCCATTATGGTAAGAAAAAGTACTTGGTATGGTTTCAGTCTTTTAAAACTTCTTGAGGCTTGTTTTATGGCCTAACATACATTCCATCTGGAGAATGTCCCATGTACATGTGAGGGTATGTGCATTGTGTTGTTGTTGGGTGGAGTGTTCTGTGTACTGGCCTGTGTTATCGGGTCCTCTTTTCCTGACTGATCTGTCTGGGGTTCTAACCTACTAAAAGTAGGGTATTGAAGTCTCCTACTGTTATTGTAAAGCTATTTTGACCTTCAGTTTTTCAGTGTTTGCTGTGGGTCTCTTTGAGTTTATCTTAGTTGGAATTTGAGTTTCTTAAATATGTATGTCCGTTTTCTTCTCTAGCATTTCTTGCAAGGCAGGTCTGTTGGTAATGAACTCCCTCAACTTTTATGTCTCATTTCTCCCTCATTTTCAAAGAACAGTGTTGCTGGGTATAGAATTCTGACAGATTTGGGGGTTTTTCTTTCATCAATTTGAGTAAATCAACCACTGCTTTATGGCCGCCAAGATTTCTGATGAAAAATTTGCTGGTAATCTTATTGACAATTCCTTGTGTGTGACAAGTCTTTTGTGCTGCTTTTCAAGAATCTCTTTGTTTTAGCCTTTTGACAGTTTGATTATAATGTATCTTGGTGTGTCCTTGAGTCTGTTCTACCTGAAGCTTATTGAACTTCTTGGATTTGTAGATTTGTGTCTTTTACAAAATTTTTAAAGTTTTCAGTCATTTTATTTTTAAGTTGTTTCTTTCTCCTGCCGGCTTAAACATGCTTTTGAACTCCTCTAAGGAATTTTCATTTCGGTTGTTGTACTATGTATTGTTTTCCTGTCATTGTCTGCATCTTTCTTTAGTTCTCTGAGCAGCTTTCAGATAGTTATCTTAGTCTAGCAAGTCTCCTGTCTATGTTTCCTCAGTGACGATTTTTTGTGACTTTGTTGAAAAGTGAACATTTGAATCTTATAATGTAACTCTGGAAATCAGATTCTCCCCAGATTTTTTGTTTGTTTATTTTTTCACTTGTTAGAAGTGTCTCTGAACAGCCAAGTTTTATAAAAACGCTTGAGGTTTTCTCGGGCCTTTCCTGCGCCTTTCCTCTCCCTGGGTATAGGAGGTTGCTAACACACGCACAGTATCTCGCCGTCTCATAGATCGGGGTCCTGGCACAGCTCCGTTTGGTCCTGCGCTCTCGGGGCTGCACCAGGGAAGACCCTCTCCAGCCCTCGGGTTGTTGGCAGATTCATTTTCTTGCAGGTTTGTGACAAGGGTCCTGGTTTCTTACTAGTTTTTGGCTGTGAGCCCACCGTCAGTTCATAGAGATTGTCCGTGAAGTTGCTTTTGAATATCCTAATCCTTACATGTTGGGCTCCCCAAAGGGGAAAAAATAGAATAGCTGAGGCTGTTCTTTTAAACCCCTTGGAAGCTTCTTTACCTGGTGCGGGAGCAACATGGCTGCCTGTCTCTGTGTCTGCACCTCCCTGGTCAAAAGCAGCGACCAGAACACAGAACCAGAGGCTTGGAGGACAAGGTCCTTATTTTCTACCCAGGCTCCAGCAAGGTGCACCAAGAACACAGGCGTGGACCCTGCCACAGGGCTGGGTGGTGTGGGCAGCCACTACTGCACTAAAAGCTACAGATGTCCAAAGAGCCTCCAGAGTTCCAGAATAATTCTATCAGAGTCTCAACTGCACCTTCTGCCTGAACTAGAGAAACCCCACCCGCTCCCTGTGATCATTGGTCCTCATCGGTCTCCTCCCTC
>NW_006290675.1:847342-851546 GCF_000327345.1 Myotis davidii | reverse complement strand
CCCAGCCCCGTGTGTCTGTGGGCTCAGCCCCTGTGCTCTGCTGTCTCCAGGTAGAGCTCGTCAGGGTTTTCCTACTATCGCAGCCACAATACTTTCAGGTTTTTAAACAAGTCAGTATACCTACCCGTGTCCCCACACCTGCCCTGCCTACTATCTTGATGACTTTTTAAAAGCCTGCTCTCTTGGAACTCTCTAGTTTGTCCCTCCATCCTCTCCTCCACCACCATAAACCCCGGCCCTCACACAGCTCCCCTGTCGTCTGTATTTCACCTGGTGCTGAGGTGCAGCTACATGCACACTGCACATACACCTATAGATTGCTTTTCCTTGCCAATGCCCTCAAGAGAGCAGAGATAGGACCTGGGACTGAGCTCTGGCTTTGTACGGTGGCCTTGCACATGTTACCCGACCTGTGCCTCAGTTTACTCTTCTGTAAGATGTGGCCCACAGCACCTTCTCCCAAGAACACTGCGCCACTTCAATGTGTTCTTGAGAGAAGTGCGGGAACCGGGCGTGTTTGGCAGGCATGCTGGCGGGCACTTTTCAGAACCAGCGCTCTGGGCAGAGACGCAGCCCTATGCCCTGCTGTTTGAGGCAATGCGTCTGGCAGAGGCCTGAGGCCCAGTGGACAGTCCTCAGGACCCAGGTTCCTGAGGAAGGGGCACTGAGCTGTGATGGGCCAGGACCCAGGGTGGGTGCCCAGGGTGGACCCACAGTTTGGCAGGCATGCTGGCGGGCACTTTTCAGAACCAGCGCTCTGGGCAGAGACGCAGCCCTATGCCCTGCTGTTTGAGGCAATGCGTCTGGCAGAGGCCTGAGGCCCAGTGGACAGTCCTCAGGACCCAGGTTCCTGAGGAAGGGGCACTGAGCTGTGATGGGCCAAAACCCAGGGTGGGTGCCCAGGGTGGATCCACGGCCCCGCAGGCTCAGGTCCTCTGTGACCATCACCTGTGTCCCCAGTAGCCAGGCAGAGCCCAGCACTGAGGCCTGGTGCTCCCCTCCAGACACCGTCCTTCCTGACATTCAGGACCTGGACCAGGCCCCCACCCCCAGGAACTCCCCTTCCACAGTCTCCTGGGCCCCACACGCTCCCCCACCCACAGAAACGTCTACACCGGCGCTGGATTCCACTCTGTCCACACAGCCTTCCACGGGCCAGTGACAGACCCGGAGCCTCCGGGCCTCCTCGGCAAGCTCTGCATGAAGTGACTGGGAGGTTTCTCCTCTTTCAGCTTCATGGCTTTTAGTTTAGAGATGCTACAATGGTTCAAATTAGAATCTGGGTAGAATTCTAGAATAATGATAACAGCTACAGAATGTGAATCTTACAAGGTAATTGCTTCCACTCCATTCCATTTGTAGGTAGTGCTAATACAGAAGTGTTACTCTTAAGTCCACTAAAGCAATCCACAATACAGTAGTAATTTTTTGTCTTCTGAAATAATTTTGACCATTTTCTTTTAGTTTTATTTCTGTTATTGAAGTGATTACACAGTAGCTGAAATGAAAGCTTCATAATGCTATAATTTTTAGGAAATGATTTATAAATGTACAGTTATAAAATGTGATCTTATTACAAGCTTATTTCCATCTTATTTGGCCTCTGGCTAGTATAACAATACTTTTTGTTCTGCTACTTAATTATATTCTCTTGTCCCAGGAAAAGAGCAATTTCTTGTCTCTCCTCTAAAATAATGTTCATTTTCTCATTTCGTTTCACTTGCCTACACAGCAGCATCATTTGGGGAAACTGGCAACTTGGTCTCTGTCCCCTTTCACAAACCAGAGAGAGCAAAGCAGACGGAACGTAAGCTCATATACAGAAAGACCTAAAGAAGCACCTATCAAAAAGCTGTTTGAACTAATCAATGAATTTACACCACACCTACCTACAGAGCCTTTTTATGCATTTTCACCTATTCACCCCCAGTGGCAAGGGAACAATAAGAACATATAATAAGAACACATGTTCTCGTGGACCAGGTAGCTCAGTTGGTTGGTACATCATCTCGTACACCAAAAAGGTTGTGGGTTCGATCCCCGGTCATTGGTGGCAACCAATGAATGTTTCTCTCACAATAAAATCAATAAACATAGCCTTGGGTGAGGATTAAAAAAAGAATGTGTGGTCTGGTATAAAAATAATACTGTAATGTGTTAGGAGTTCATAACAAAATATATATTAATAGCACAATGGTAGGAGAGAGATGGAAGGTTACGGTTGTCAGACTCTTACATTGTAGGTGAAGTGGTAAAACATCATTTGAAGGTAGACTGGTGAGTTCAAGACGAACAGAGTTACTAGATGATTCACTAAAAATAATGCAGCCCGCCCGGTGTGGCACAGCAGTGAGCACCGACCGGGGCACCAGAGGTCACGGCTCGATTCCCAGTCAGGGCACATGCCGGGTTGTGGGCTCAATTCCCAGTGTGGGGCGTGCAGGAGGCAGCTGATCAGTGATTCTCTCTCATCATTGTTGTTTCTCTCTCTCTCTCTCTCTCCCTCTCCCTCTCTCTGAAATCAATAAAAACATTTTAAAATTAAAAAATATGAAAAACAAGAATGTATATGTTATCCAGAAACATGTAAGAAGTTTAGTACATCAAACTAGGTTTCCTCACTCTACATTCACAAGGTATAGGAGCAAAACTAGATCTGAATTACATTTGGTCGTATTTTATTTAAGATTTTCATCTATATGTGTACATGATATAGGTCCATACTTTTTTTTGTTTTGTTAACCCTCATTCGAGGATATTTTTCCATTGGCTTTTAGAGAGTGTGGAAAGGAGGGAGGGAGGAAGGGGAGAGAGAGAGAAACATCAATGTGAGAGAGACACATCAATGGGTTGCGTCCTGCACCTACCCTGGTGGGCAGGGGGATCAAACCTCAGGTAATTAGGGATTAATTTCCAAAATATATAAGGAACTCATACATCTTAACAAAAGGAAGACAGGCAATCCAATTACTGGTAAAAATGGGCAAAGGACCTAAGTAGACACTTCTTCAAAGAGGACATACAGAAGGCCAAGAGTCATATGAAAACATGCTCAAAGTCACTGATCATCCGAGAGATGCAAATCAGAACAACAATGAGGTACCACCTCACACCTGTCAGAATGGCTATCATCAACAAATCAACAAACAGCAGTGCTGGCCAGAATGTGGAGAAAGGGGAACCCTCATGCACTGCTGGTGGGAATGCAGACTGGTGCAGCCACTGTGAAAAACAGTGTGGAATTTCCTCAAAAAATTACAAGTGGAACTGCCATTTGACCCAGTGACCCCACTTCTGGGGCTATATCCCAAGAAACCAGAAATACCAGTCAGAAGGAATATATGCACCCCTATTCATAGCAGCACAATTGACAATACTAAGATCTGGAAACCGCTCAGTGCCCATCAGTAGAAAAGTAGATAAAAAAGTTGTGGTTCATTTACACCATGGAATACTAGCAGCAGTAAAATAGAAGAACTTCTTACCCTTTGAGACAGCATGGATGGACCTGGAGAGTATCATGCTAAGCAAAGTAAGCCAGAGAAAGATAAATACCCCATGATCTTATGTGCGTTATCTGAGGAACAAAATAGATCCAGAGACACAGAAGCATGGAACAGACTGACGAATCTCAGGGGAAGGCAGCAGCGGAGGGTGGAGAGCCATTAACGGGGGAACTTCCATGCATAGCCATGGACACAGACAGTGTGGTGAAGGCCTGGGAGGGGTGGGTGAGGGTGGAGGGGGTAAATGGGGGAAAAAGGCAGGACATCTGTAATACTTCCAACAATAAAGATAAATTTTTAAAAAATAACAATCGTCTATATCACAGCATTTAATTTTAAAAGAACATTTAACATCAAAACTTTTCATAATAAAATAGTATAATTTTGATTGTCCTTTCTGAATACCTCACTTTGGTAAACTGATTTTTTTCCTACTGATGAATAAAAACTTTAGCCCCAGCTCACAGTGGTTCATAATCCAGTGTTTGTTACCCCTGGTTTGACCCTCTTCCCTCCCCCACCCCAACCCCCAATTAGCAGGTTCATTAGCCAGGACAGCCAGTGCCCATCAGTACACCTTCCTCTTCCCTCCTGAGGTGCCCACCGGCCTCTTGCAGACTGCCTCCTGGTTCCCCCATGTTTCTTGAGCCCCACCATTTCCTCCAGACCCAACTCATCTCCCATAATGCCCTTTTTTA
>NW_006290675.1:844884-847332 GCF_000327345.1 Myotis davidii | reverse complement strand
AATAAGACACGGGGGGTTAGGGGAGGCCAAGGGATTGTCAAGGGCGGGGGAAAAAAAGAAGACATATGTAATACTCTTTGTAATACTTTAAGCAATAAAACAATAAATAAATAAAATAAAAATTAAAAAAAAAAAGTGTGGAAGGGAAAGATCAAGTAAGGGAGGGAACCATTGGGTAAGAGAGACACATCAGTCGGTTGCCTCCTGCATGCTCCCTGACGGAGCCAGGAACTGACCCTGCAACCCTTTGGTGCGCAGCCCGCTGCTCCAACCACTGAGCACACAGGCAAAGGCTATTTAACAGGCTTAACTCACTTTACTTTTCTTGTCTAAAATATAACCCCGACTCGGCACAATTCTCTCCGGGTCCATCCATGCGGTCCCCTAAGAGCGGGTGGTGCTTGCTCACCCTGTGAGGCCGACCGGTCAGCTGGCACCTAACCTGACTTCCAGCCTCCACCACTGTCCCGGGTCCAAGACGGCACCAGGAGAGAACCCCGGACTCGCCTCCTCCCCTGCACACACGGAGTCAGCAGCTACGCCAGGAACAACGTCCAGAGAGAAAACCTAATGGCTGAGCGAGGCCTACACATCCGAGAAGGAGCGGAGCCCGCCGCCCGGCTCAGCCACACCGTCCGTCCAGGGGAACTGAAAACACTGTTTCTCCTGAGGAGCCAGGGGTCTGAACCCCACATTGAGTTCCCCAACTCTTAACACCTGCACCTGAAAGACCAGCCCCCAGAACACCTAGGTTTCAAAACCAACAGCTCCGGCCCACGAGACGGCGAGAACATAATGAACTAAGAAGTGGCTCCGCGGGGCCAGGCGTGCACTTACCTGCCAGCGCCCCCCAAGGTGTGCAGACTTGATGAACCGGCTCCGTCTCCAGGCATCAGCGTGGGGCTGAGGGGCAGGCGCCCAGAACATCCAGGGCTGCTGGCCTGCGGCACCTCCCGGCTCCCCACCCCACCCCCAGACTCCTCAGCAGGTGGGCGCCTCCCTCTCTCAGCGCCAGCCGTTGTCCACACCTGGGCTTAAGCAGGCAATTTGCTGACCATCAGCTGCGTTAAACCGGGAAGGAGCCGCCTCTTACTGGACTCAAGGCTTCACCAACTGTTCTTAAACTATTTCGTCTTATTAAGTCTAGAGAGACTGAAAGAAATGATTTAAATAATGATAAAAATCCTAAGGAACTGATTTCCGTAGGTTCTGCTGGGAGAGAACAGGGTTTGGTTGGGACTTTGAGTCTAATTGTAGGAACTGGGTGAACGGGGGTCAGCAGGTCCATGTCCCGGCGTGTATGCGGGAGCTGCTTGTTCCTGTGGCTTTGCCAAAGGCCGGCCTTGTTGGCAGGCAGCGTGTCCCTGGGTCAGCGCTGGGGGAGATTCCTGGGGCCAGAGACCCTCCTGGCTCCCTCACCTTTGCCCATTGTTCCACGGACTGCTTCCTCGAGGTGGGAGCTGCTTTTTTTCCCTAAATGCAAATTGTTACACTGCAAATTGCTAATTTCATTAACCAATGTCACCCCAATTAACTTAATAAAAAATACTCAATTAAGCCCTAGCTGGTTTGGCTCAGTGGGTAGAGCATCGGCCTGCAGATTGAAGGGTCCCAGGTTCAGTTCCAGTCAAGGGCACATGCCCTGGGTTATGGGCTCGATCCCCAGTTGGGAGCATGTAGGAGGCAGCCAATCAATGATTCTCTCTCATCATTGATGTTTCTCTCTCTCTCCCTCTCCCTGCCCCTCTGAAATCAACAACAACAACAACAGCACATATATATATTTCTGATCAAAAATGTTATAGCCCTAGCTGGTTTTGCAGTGATTAGAGCATCAGCCCACAGACTGAAGGGTCACAGGTTTGATTCTGGTCAAGGGCGTGTACCTGGGTTGCAGGCTCAATCTTGGCCCCAGTTGGGGCACCTGCAGGAGGCAGCCAATCGATGTGCCTTTCGCACGTGGATGTTCTGTCTGTCTCTTCCCCTGCTTTCCACTCTCTCTGGAAATCAATGAAGAAAATATCCTTGGATCATCTTCATGTCCTTGGCCAGGCAGCCTGGCCTGGTGATGGGGACCACTCCTTGTCCTCAGTCATGCCTCTGTGAGCTCCGTGGCCTTGGCCCCAACCCCAATTGTTACCTTGGCTGGCCACAACCTCTCCCCCTCTCCCTTCTTCTCCCTCTAAAATCAATCTCTAAAATCATTTTTTTTAAAAGTTGGTTAGAGCATCATCCTGATACACCAAGGTTGTGGGGGTTCAATGCCCAGTCAGGGCATATGTGGAGACAACTTATCGATGATCCTGACATTGATGTTTCTCTCTTTCTCAAGTTGGTTCCTTCTCAAAAAATGTAAAAAAATAAAATAAAATAAAAAATATATATATATATATAAAATCACATAACCTTGGGTAAGGATTAAAAAATAACCTTGGGTAAGGATTAAAA
>NW_006290675.1:836180-844798 GCF_000327345.1 Myotis davidii | reverse complement strand
AAATGTCTAATAACAATAGTTAACACCTTGAAATCGTGTTTGGAGAATCAGGCATATACTGTGTGTGGGGGTCCCCCATCAATGAGCCATTTTCCTGACCTTCCTCATCCCTGAGGGCCCAGCTCCCAGCGACGCCATGTTCAGGTGAGGAAGCTGAGGTTCACGGTCCTGGAGTCACTGGCTCAGATGCGACTGCAGGTCCTCGATCCTGCCACTTAGAGATGAAGCTCAGAAGACGCCCCTCCCCCGCCCCCCCCGCCCCTGGCTGTTCCAAGGTTGCTTTTCCTAGGAACCAGAGTCAGTGTGCCCGGGCAGGTGTGGGCGAGCCCTTCTCACCAGTGCACGGACTCGACTCCCTTTACCCAAACGCCACTCCGCAGCCACCACGCTGCGCACTCCTCCCAGAGCACAAGGCACGCGGACCCCAGGCTCACAAAGCCCAGCACAGTGAGGACGGAGGCACCTTCTCCCCGCAGCCTGCCGCCCGCACGGCACCTACTAGCTGCCAGTCTGCAGTCACCTGTCATTCTAGATACCCGACCAGCTCCTGTCATTCTGAATCCAAGACACCTTCTCCCAAAGACAACCCTCCAAGTAACTGTAAAATAGTTTACAACTAGCTCCACAAATAAAGGGAAGAGTCCAAACGGACACCTGGCCCCTTGACCTCTCCCGTGTTCAGGTAGCTCCGTGACTGCTCTGGGACGGTGGGTGAGCTACACACGCTGAGCTGGAAGTACCTCCTCTGTAAAGCAGGGGCTGCCACCTGGGGGCTGCTGGACCCCCTATGTCTGAGGACTGGAGACATACGACCCTAAGGGCACCCGCCGCGGAGGCTGGGCTGGCATCCCAGGTACATGGATTATGCTCCTGGGACGGGACTGTGGTAAGATTGGAGTGAACACAGCTGCAGGCTCCACCCCACCCGGCCTGGGGCACGGGGACCGCAGGGGAGAGTCTATGGCCTGAGGCAGCCGAGTCCTGGCCCTGAAGGAGGCCTGGCTGACTGGCCCGCGTTGTGTGGACACTGTCCTCACGTAGAGGTGGCACTTCCTACTGGGGCAAGTCCTAAATCCAGAATCGTAATTTTAGGCCTAACGTGGCAACCACCAGCCCTCTGTCCTACTGCATGTTTCTCGTCCTGTGACATTACAGCCTCACCCTCTGCATGCTCCAGGGAGCAACTCCTCAGCTCCATCCACTCCCCACCCAAGGTGCTGACACGCGGGGTGAAGGACAAGGGCTAGTCGAGGTGAGCGCAGGGAGAGGCTTCAAACATGGAAACAGCCCTGCAGGGGGCACAGCGGAGGCCTCGGCACAGGGCGCTGCTGTCTGCAGCCATCTCCCCCGCTGCACACACAGGTTGCGGCAGCCTGAAGCATGGGAACAATGCTGAAGGAGACCAGATTCCTGGGCACATCACCGGTCAGGACCAGCATGCCTCAGGGCCAACACAAACATGCGCAGCACCTGCTTCAGACCCGGCTCCAAGCCGAGACCCTGCCCAGGAAGGACACGTGGAGCAGGGCGCACTGGCCGGGAGCGCCAGCCCCCAGGGGCCAGAGGCACATCCAGGCACAGGAAACACCTCACAGAAACAGGCATCTTAACACATAAGGGACAACACCTCCTTTTATAAAATATTTATTCTAAAAAAATCACACTGTACAAATTTAGATAGAACATTCTCAATACTCATATTTATAAAAATGTGAACACAGACGAGCTAACAAACTTCTGTTGCTGCTTCTTTTTAAATTAGGAAGAAGTGATTTTTTTTTTCAGGTACAATGATAGTAAGTGTCTTAGAAGACATTCAAAGAGCTGGCCGACAGAAAGCGGAAGTCACCTGCCGGCTCCCCCGGGGGCTCGGCGAGGTTCCCAGTGCTGGCCACGCAGCATGGAAGTTTGTGCTGGGGTGAAGCCAGCAGGGTGTGTTCATAATTTCCCAGGCGGGTTTCTGTGCAGCTGTTACAAAGGTCTGTACAGAGCACGAGCTCCCGCCAGGTGTGACTACTGAAAGTTAAAAAGGACATTCCGAGCTGTTTCCTACAGTTCAGTCTGTCCGCCCGCAGACGGAGGGGCGATGCGTTCACCTACTCCAGGCCAGGGAATCTTGGTTTCCTGAAAGGTTATTTTAAAAGCTTCGAGTTTCAACTCCAGCATTTCAAGTGGCCTCACCTCCATGGCTCAGCTCCCTCGACCCTGACTCACCCTCTTTCTCACACTGCGAGCAGGGACACGACTGTACCGCGGAAGCCTGGAGGACCCAGCATCACATGGACAGGGCAGAGGAGGCGCGGGGAGGCCAGTGCGGGAGCCTGAGCGGCAGCCTTCACCTCCGAGGTGGGAGTGGCCATGTCACAGCCAGGGGTGCCAGGCGGGGTCCATGCGGCACAGGTTGTCCAGGCTGTTGGCGGCAGCCACCAGGGTGTTCACTTTGCTCTCCCCGCCTTCAAACTGGGCGAGGTTGTGCAGGCGGGTCATGATGGCGGTGACAGCTTTCTGCACCAGGGAGACCAGCTGCTGACTGTCCATGTTCTCGGGCTGCCCGGCGGCCGAGAGAGGAGAAGAGGTGTCCTCCTGTGTCTTTTTGTGCCAAGCGATGATCTCGTCCCGAAGCACAGTTTTCAGGATGCCGTCCACCTGTGCGAGGAGAGAAAGAGGCGCTCACGTTCAAGCACGAATGACCAGCGGGCAGCTTCCGACTGAGAGGCAGCTGGACCCAGCGGGCCTGCATCCCAGGAGCGGAGGAGTCCGCAGCGGGCTGGGCTCTGCCAACGCTGGCTTTCCATCGGCAAGTGTGGTCCGAGCAAGCCTGGTGGCCACCCGGGGAGTCAGGGCTGAAGAAAGAGGGCACGGGAAGGAGGAGCCCACGTGGCAGCTCTGCTAAGGGCATGGAGCCACTGGAACTGGGTCCTCAACGGAGGTGGTGTCTGGGGTGCGTAAGGCCGGAGGGAGAGCGAGTGCCTGGGGCGAGGGGTTGGAGAAGGGGCAGGAAACCAGAGGCAGGACTTCGGTACTGAGATCACCAAGAAAAGACAGAAGGCAATTCAAGAGAGGGACTGACTACAAAGCCTGCACACCTTTCTGAACTGAGATATCCAACAATAACCCACTGTCACAGTCCAAAGAATGCAGAGCGCCCAGGACTGTTCAAAGCAACTTCACACGAACATGTTGACGGTTTTATCCCACGGTATTAGGTGCTAACAGCCTGTGTTTTAGAGGAGATTCCCATACAGAATGGTCTGTTTTACTCACTGTAAAAGCATTCACTACATTTAGGCTGTGGAGAAATTTTGGCCCCGAGTTTGGAGAAGGCCCAATTTCTTCCCATCTACACCAGCACAGCCTATGCACTGAGCAGCATGTGGCGTTACTCCAAGCTGTAACAGGCCTTTAAAATAAGGAGCGCCTTGTTGCCAATAAATCAGCAAGCACAAGTGCTGGCGAGGATGTGTTCTATTGGTGGGATTGCAAACTGGTGCAGCCACTGTCGAAAATAGTATGGAGCTTACTATTTTCCTCCAAACATAATAGATAGAGCTACCATATGATCTAACAATTCCATTTCTGGGTATTTATCCGAAGAAATCCAAAACACTAATTCAAAAGTATATATGCACCATTGTGTGTATATATGCATATATAGATGTTCACTGCAGCATTATTTACAATAAGCCAGATATATGATGCAGCCCAAGTGCCACTGATAGACAAGTGGATAAGAAAGTAGTGGTGCACAGTAGATGTGTACAGTAGATTATTAGCCACAAAAAATGAAATCTTGCCATCTGCAAAAACAATGATGGACCTAGAATATATTATGCTAAGTGAAATACATCAGACAGAGAAAGACAAATACCACAGGATTTCTCTTATATGTGGAATCTAAAAAGCAAACAAAACAGAAACTAACAGATACAAAGGACAAACAGATGATGGCCAGCTGGAATGGGGGTTGAGGGGCTGGTGGAAAAGGTGAGAGGATTAAGTAGTACAGACAGGTAGTTACAAAATAGTCACAGGGACGTGCAGTGCAGCATAAGGAGTACGGCCGATAATACTGTAACTGTGTCTGTTGCCAGGAGAGTACTAGACTGATGGGGTGATTGCTTCGTGGGTTATATAAATGTCTAACGGCTATGCTGTACACCTGAAACTCACACAATGGTGTCATTTGTAATTGAAAAATAAATTTAAAAAGTAAATAAGGACTCTTCCTTTCTGGGTTTCAAACTGAATGCCATTCCCAGGAGTTCCCTACATTGGTTTCCAGAGGACAGCCTTTCTGTCTTCCCGAGAACTTCACATCTCAAGCCCTAAAACATAAATGGTAACAGTGAACTGCTATTCACTGCATCAGAGCACCAACTCCTCACCAAGAAGAAACCGAAAGGCCATTTATATTTATTCATGTTCATAAGAGTTCACCACGACATCCCAAAATCGCCTTCCACACGTCGGGTGTGTGCAACGGCACCTCAGAAAGACGTGTGGATATGTGAAGTCCGTGTTCACAATGAAGAGCTTATTCAATAGCTAAAAGCTGTCCTGAGTAAATGTGTTGGGAAAGCAATTAGAGTCTGAAGCCTCCTCTAGGCACAAACTGCTTATCTGGAAAAAAAGGAAGAAAAGGAAAAAAGATATGGCTGGTCTCAGAAGTTAAAAAAAAACACAGAAAAAGTAAACTGTGTTCTGTCCTCCCCTTCCCTGGCTCCGCTTCCCCACCTGCACAATTGCTGGGAGAACACGATGAGAATCCACCAGGACAGCCAGTGCAGCGCCAGGAGCCGAGGCAGTGCCCGGGGTGGCAGACGTGCTGCCGCCCTGTCACGCGGAGAGCTGCCACACACCCGCACGTGGCCCGGGCACCGTGCCACACCTCACATCACTGGGGGTTTACAATGGGGCTCACGTGCCGCATTCATTTAGGCCCCATCTCCACGGCCTTCCAGAGCACACATCTGCTCTTTCAGAGAAAAAAGGTTTGCAAAGCGAGAAACAGAAGGCAGCTATAAAATGGAGTAAACCAAACTGACATGCAGTGCTAACAGTTGGGGGAGGTCACCCAGCAAAGGCTCCGGTTCCGCACCATCCTCACACCTCTTTTGAAAGCCCTTTTCAAGTGAAGGAGCGTTCACTGTACAGCAACAGCACGCCCTCCTAGCTCAGCGCTCCTCCTCACGAGCAGATCGGCACTTCCTGTGGGGTCACAGTGTACTGCATGACCCCAGCCTGTGCTTTTTGCAGACAACCCAGGACCTACCTTAAAGTTTGGCTGAGCAAAGCACCGGGCAACAGCAATCATGGAGGCGGTCAAGGGGCCAGAGACGCCGATGGTGGTCAGAAATTCGGAAATATTGGGCGTGAGGCGAAAAGGAACAGGACGGTTGGCATCTAGGTCTCCAGTCGCGTCGTTGATATCAAAGCGGAAGTAGGCGACGTTCAGTTTGCCAGTGTCCTAAGTTTGAGGAGGAGGCATTTTAGAACTTAAACAGCAGAATGCAACCTCTAAAGGAGGGTCTGGCTACTCACACCACACTACCTGGGCGATCTGTAACATCTCGGGGTTGAGCCGGTTTAAATGCAGGACGAACTCCGCGAAGCCGATCAGTGCGAGCTGGATGGTGAGCATCTTCCGGAACGTCCAGTAGTCCGTGGCATTGGGGAAGGTGTGCAGAGCCCACTCCTTCAGCATGCTGCGTGGCACCATGTTGCTCTGCACTTCCTTGAGGATGTCTCGAAGGACCTGAAATGACATGCCACCCCATGACTCTCCCATCCAACTCACTTATTCTTTTCCTCAAAAGGAAAACTCTCAAATTGTAACTTCTTGCGTGGCACCAATAGAGCTAATTTTGTCAATAACATATGCAATGTCCTCTGACTGCACGGGGGATGCACAGATTGGTCCGTTTCCCCCCAGGGATCCGCCTGTGGTGCTCTGAGCAACGATGGAGCCGTCTACTCATAAATAAAGCCTGGTGCATGAGGTGTTCCTGGGCTGGCCACCTCCCGTGTTTTAGGAAGCACATAGAGCACAGAGGGTACATTACCTAATGGCCCAGCAGCAACCCTGATAAACATGAACATCGCTTAGAAGAGGTTTGGCTGCCATGAGTTTGCAGTAAGTTATTTTTAAAATTCTAACTCCCGAGTTGCTTTGTAAGTGCAGGTAAAGAATTCAGAACCTCTCTAAGGTTGAAAACTTACCTTTTTTCCTCTTATAACAACCAATCTGCAGCAAATGTCACTCAGTGGGCCTCTCATTTCTACCAACTCACAGGTCCAAAACGGAACCTCTCACCCACCCCCCAACACACACACGCACACACACACAATGCTCACACACACACGCACACACACACGCACACGCACACACAATGCTCGCACACACACGCACACACACACACGCAATGCTCACACACATGCGCGCACACACTGTTCTGAGCACACTTGTCCTGGAAGCAGAAAGCAGCCGTTTCTGAGGCCTCGGGTGGCAGCTCGAACGCCTGCTGTCCTGAGTTAGTACCTGGTGGCTGGCTTGCGTCCCACGCGCCTGCACCGTGGCCAGCCTGTCGTAGTAGCGCGAGATGGGGTTGTCGTGCTCGATGCCCTTCTTGGCACAGCGCTGCTTGTAGATCTCCACGAGGGAGAGAGAAGAGGGGTTGTCTTCCACGAGGCGCATCTGTGGGGACACCGCCACAACTCGTGGAACTGAGGAGAAAGGGGAGAGAACGGGACAGCTGAGAGAGCGTCGCCACAGGCCTGCCCTCGCTTCAGCCTCGATGTCCTGAGCAGAGGAAGGGGTGTGGGGCACATGGGCAAAGCTGGAAGGACGCTGAGCACACACCACGCACTGATGTAGCACACGTGGCACAGAGCTCAATCGACTGGTGACGGAGCCTGAGCTGCCATTACCCTGTGTTTAAGACACAGAGGGACGGAAATGCTTTAGAAGGCGATCTTTAAAAACCGTAAAGAGCCCAGCTGACCTATAAGGATCGACCTATGAACCAGGATGTCACGGTTTGACTCCCAGTCAGGGCACATGCCCGGTTTGCAGGCTCAATCCCCAGTGTGGGGTGTGCAGGGGTCAGCGGGTCAGTGATTCTCTCTCATCATTGATGTTTCTCTCTCTCCCTCTCCCTTCCCCTCTCTGAAATCAACAAAAAACATATTTAAAAAGAGAAAAAAACACACAAAACAATAAAGAGGCTCTGCCAAACGCACTGGTGCTGCTGAGCAGCCGAGCAGCAGCTGTGAGCCTGTGCCCATCGCTAGGCCCTGTGACCGCCTGCCCGTGGACCGCCGGCGAGGTGACCAGGGGCTCTGCCTGCTAATGGACAAAGTCACTGTGGTCTAATGTCAGATAAACCACAGCTTCTGGTTTGCTTCCATGGCTTCAATCCATAAAGAAATCCAAAGGATCCCAGGGCATATACATATGTGGGCTGGCACCTGGTGGTAGTCAAGAGTTTGTATCTTTGGCCCTGGCTGGTGTGTTCCGTGGTTAGAGCACCCGCCGGTGCACCGAAGGGGACAGGTTCGATTCCTGGTCAAGAGCACGGACTTGGGTTGCAGGTTTGATCCCCAGCCCTGGTCGCAGCACTTGCAGGAAGCAACCAATCGATGTGTCTCTCTAACATTGATGTCTCTCTCCCTCTCTCTCTGATCCTTTCCTCCTCCCTGCAACTGTCTCTCTAAAAATCAATGGAAAAAAATATCCTCAGGTGAAGATTTAAAAAAAGAAGTTTGTATCTTTGGAAGAAGAGCAATCTATTACCCACAGCCGGGATCAACACTACAATCACACGACACGGTGTAAACACGCACACAGCTCTCCACGGACTTGTTTCTCAATCTACTTCTTATTTGGGCTATAATACATTTAAAGGTAAGAAATTTTAGGTCGAATTGGGTTAGATCACACCTTAGCTATCAGAAGAAAGTTCCATATACTATGTACTGCGATGGGCTCCTAGCCTTGGATTTAATACTAAAATGACTTGACAATGGCTTTCTTCTCTGGGTGGGATGGTAGGTGTCTCATCTGTTCCCATTACAGACAGAAACAGGTCACCCATGAGCCACCCAGGACACCTCAGTTATGGAAAGACCTCACTCAGATGCTGCCACCTGACCAAGATCCCTGCCACCCGACTTCCCGAGTCTTGTGTTTCACTCGCTGAAGGCAAGCTCGGGCCGTGCCCACGTCCTGCAGCGAGTGGCCCAGGAGTTCAGAGACCTCGCTTCACAATCAAGTACGCTGGTAACAGACCCGTAACAAGCCCTCCACTCAGCCCCGGTTTCACCAGAGCCTGGGGGCTCCTGGGGGTGTCAAGGTGGCAGGGGGCACAGACCTGGCACCTCCATTCCCAAATACTTGTCAGAGCACCCACCTTGCAGTGAGGAGCCTAAAGGCTGGGGTGGGGGCTTCTCCAGGGCAGGGGTCCTGTCGAGGGACCGGCTCCTCCTTGCCAGGCCTGCCCTCTTGGCGTAGCTCAGTGCTTCTCAGTGCTGACACACGGCGCACGGGAAAGCCTGACAGGCTGGCTAAAGCGCACTGCGAGGGAGCCCAAGTGCGGCCCTCCTACCTGTGAAAAATAAGT
>NW_006290675.1:826429-836072 GCF_000327345.1 Myotis davidii | reverse complement strand
CAGCTGCAGCACGCGCTCCTCCCTCCGCGACTCTGTCAGGCAGGCGTCGTTCATGACCAGGTACGGGTAGATCTTGCCGTTGTGCCCGCGGATGTACAGCCTCCTGGCTGCGGTGTTGTGCTTCTGCACAATTTCCACCCTGGGCATAAACCTACCGAACACACAAACGTTCTTAGAATCAATTCCCAATCCTTTCCTTGGAAAAGAAAAGGGAGCTTTCCAAAAGCACCGGTAGAACTGTCATGGGAATTAAGACGCATAGTTACCACATTTGTTCACTCACACCCACCCTTGTTCTGACAAGGTATAAATAGTGCAATTATATCCAAAACCAGGGAGAAGCCACGGCAGCGGGAAAACAAAAGCAGAAAGATGAAGCTGGAGCTTCAAAAGAACCAAACCAGGGGTCCGACTCCAGGAGCTAGCTGTGGGTCGCTGCTCTGGCCCTGAGCACCGCAGCGGCACGGGGAGGGCCCAGCTCCAGCCTCTGGGGGAGAGCCAGCCCTGCCTGGCACACGCAGGTGCCCTGAGGAGCAAGCAAGGGACTGACACACCCCTGCCCTCACCTCCTCACCCTGGGCCTCGGCCCCGATACAGGTCAGAGAGGAGGGCGCTGGCCAGGCCCAGGCAGGTCTGGGGGAGGAAGACTGAGCTCTGACGGTGGAAAAGCAGAGCTCTGTGTCTGAGTAAGAAATCACAGAAGCACCTGACTCTTTGTTACGGGAGCCTCTCCACACAGCTCTACGTGTCTAAGGAGACGCAACACACTGCCCTGCATTCCAAGCATCTGGTGCTGTTTGAACACCAGGCTGTAAGTGTGAACAAAGACACGGGACCTTTATTTCGTCAAGTTCTACGGGGAGTCGGAAAAGCTTCTTTGGAAGCAAATACAAACTTTACTCAAACAAGATACTGAAGCCATCAGTCAGACCCGTTCAGGGCTGGTCACTGTTTTCTGAGCGCGGCACCAGGCCTGCCTGCAGGGGAGGGGGAGGTGCCATGATGGAGCCAGACCCTGCTCACTCACCGAGCGATCTTGATATAATAGTGCGTCGGCTTTGGCATCAGGAACTCCCCTGGGATTTCCACTTCAGCTGTCTGCGCGGAGAAATTGCTCAAAAACCGACACTTTTCTTCTATGAGGAAGAATTTTGGAAGTTGCTTGGTTTTGGCCTCCAGAATTTTGATCCACTTTTTCAATTTAGAAATGAGGTTGTGAAGCTTCATGGATCCTGGAACACTGAAGTCAAAATCTTCAAGATAAAACAAGAATAAGCATTTCAGTCATCAGGCTCTTCCAATTCATCCCCAAGCCCCTGCTCTGCGCCTCCCAGCTGGGAACAGTCTGCATCAAGCCCCAGAAGCCCTCTTGCTCTTTCTCGTGGAAATTGGGGCCTGAGACAGAGCGAAGCCCTTGTTGTGGCCGGCTCTCCAGTGCCACATGGACCTCACCCCAATCATGATCTGTACTCTTCAGTAAGGATGGGGGGAACCCAGGGGGCCCCTGCATAAACGTCTCAGCATGGAGCCCCCCCATCACCACTAAAAGGTGCCGGAAGCCTGCCTGCCACCACTAGAGGTCACCTCAGGCCTGTGTGAACGTGAACACAGCACCAGGCGACCCGAAGGAGACAATAACCAGGAGGAGAACGAGTTATACATCAGTTCCTCAGAAGGAATGGAGGCAAGAAATCAAAATGACAGAAATAGAAAACATGCACTTTTCACTTAAGCAAAAACACTCTGGTTCTCCGAGTTTATTAAGACTCAATAATAAGAGGTCAATTAGCCCTAACCGGTTTGGCTCAGTGGATAGAGCGTCAGACTGCAGACTGAAGGATCCCAGGTTTGATTCCGGTCAAGGGCATGTACCTTGGTTGTGGGCACATCCCCAGTAGGGGGTGTGCAGGAGGCAGCTGATTTCTCTCTCATCCATGTTTCTACTCTCTATCCCTCTCCCTTCCTCTCTGTAAAAAATCAATAAAATATATATATTTTTTAAAAAGACATCAATTACATGGAAAGTCCTTCTTTAAAATAAACCTCATTTCCCACCCAGATTAGCACCAGTGGTGGAGAGGGTTCTCGACACCCTAACCTGCCAGAGCCCAAAGGTCAGGAAAGCCAACGATTTCTGCTGGAAACGGGTCCGTGAGAGCCCCGGGGAGGGCTGACCAGGACCGATGGATCCTGAGGCCAGACGAGGCGGCCCGTGACGGCAGAGGCACCTTCACACACAAGCTGGAGGCAGCGAGGGTGCCAAGTCTCTCCAAGCCTCTCCCAAACACTCTCCTCTGCCCCGTTAGGTCATGTGGGGTGAGCCGGGCAGGGCTGCCCTTCACTTGGGGGAGCGTGATGGGCTGTGTCTAACTTTCTCCCACCGCCTTACAGATGAACACAGCGCTGGAACAGAGACGGTCTTCCCTGGCGCAACGAGCACAGCGACCGGAGGCCTCTGTTCCAGGGCCTGAAACTCACTGCAGTTAAGGTGGCTCAGAGCCTGACAGCCTCCTTTCAGTTCCTTTCCCCCCTACCCCCCAAATCCAGAAGACTTGTCCCACTTCGCATCTTTATTTCAGACTGCAACTGATTTAATAGTCTGGAATTTTAAGATGAAGACATACTGAATATCACCTCTTTTAAGTAAAATAGGACAGCGTCCATGAACTCGAACCTCAAACCCTTCCTTTCCTAGAGAAGATGGCAGACCACAAGTCACATGGACTTTACAGAGAACATCTGAGAGGATGGGAGCCCTTCAGTGTAAAAGCTCTGAGAGGGCAAGACTCTTACTTTTCAGAGAGCACTTTCCTCCAGAGGCTGGTTCTTCAGAGGAAGCTCTCAGCCATATGCCCAGCTCACACCTCGAGAGCGGGACAGCAGCCCAGGGCGCCTGGAGTGACGATGGGACACACGCTGGGCTTCCCAGGGGCCTCAGGTCAGTCCTGCTACAGCTGCACAGTGTCCTTTGCAATTAGTGGGGCAAATGGTTCCTTTTATATCTATCGCTGCAACCTACTTTACAGATATACATGCTTTAACTATGCTCTCTGAGATATAAATCTTTTAAAAAGATACTTAAATATCTAAAAAATGTGAACCATTTATTCTATGGTTTAACATATCAATTAAGAAAGAATTTCTTGTGTTTTGTTAATCCTCACCCAAGGATATTTTTTCCATTGATTTTTAGAGAGAGTGGAAGGGAGGAGGGGATAGAGAAAAAAAAACATCAATGTGGGAAAGACACATTGATTGGTTGCCTCCCGCACATGCTCCGACTGGGGCCAGGGATCAAACCTTCAATCCAGGTATGTGCCCTTGACTGGGAATCAAACCCACAACCCTTCAGTGCACGGCCAACACTCTAACCACTGAGCAACACTGGCAGGACAAGAAAGAATGCTTTAAAGATGGTTACAAAAGCAATAATTAAACTGAAATGTTTCTTTTGGCTTTGGGAAATTTTACCAGGCAAGTCTTGTTTTCGTGTAATAATCACTCACGGGTTGACACTCAGGACTTACAAGCCTGCAGAAGTTCCTCAGGCTCAAGTCTGGGACTGGTGCTCCCGGGGGGAGAGCCCATCCCAGACGAGTGGGAAGGAGGCAGAGCAGACTGGGACAAATGCTCTGAGATCCAGGGGACGCATACCTGCACGTGCTGAGGGACGAGGGCCTCAATCTGACAGATGGAGACAGACTAAGGGAGACTGCACATTTACCTCAGATCACGCAGAACATGGTGGAGCCAGAACTCATGCTCCCACAGGTCTGGGAAAATGCATGAATCTGAACCTGAAGAACCTGCCTATCACTGTGCACCAGAATGCCTACCAGTGTGAACTTTACCTGTCACCCTGAGCCTTGCACCTTTGAGTCTCACTGTTGAGTTTTCCCACAAAGACAGAGTGGAGGGAGGGATCGAGGAGCAGAAGGGTCTGCCTGAAACCATCCTACTTCTAACCCCAGAGGTGGAGCCTGGTGCTCTGGCTCCAAACCACAACCCTTCACTAGGAAGAAGGACATGCAGTTGCAGGCTGGTGAGCCTTAAGCTTTCTTGTGATGAGTCTAAACATTATAACCAGCTCGCCCAGTACAGTGACAAGACAATTAATGAAAAATGAACAAATAAATGAATGAATGCAATCATCTTCTATGCTAAAGCCCAAGGAGAAACAGTGCAGGAAGAACAGAGTGAGACTCACCGGTGGTGAACTGGCCCTTCAGCTTCTGGAAGACAGGGTCCTGCGCAGTGGCCTGCGCCCGCCTGGCTAGAGACTCGGAGGCTGCGCTGGAGAACATGGTGGAGACGTTGGAGACGTTCTCCAGGCCCACCCCGAACGTGCTCACCAGCTTCTTGACGAAGTTCAGAGTGTGGGGGGTGATTTTGGCATCGGACACCGCTCCGCTTTTCTCAAAGGCGACAGAGTAACATTTTGCCAGGCCCTGTTGGAGCTGCCTGAGAACCTAGTGGAAAGAGACCAAACACCACTCACAAAAGCGAGCTCTTGATTTGAGCAGCTGCCCCACCACCTCCAGGGTGATTTCTGTGGCACAGTCGGTGTAAAATCATGTGAGCTCCGCACAGTGAGCTGTGTTTTTAATGCGGAGTGTCCTGAACATTTTTAAAAAACAAAACAAAAAACACTTTTTGAGTCGTGTCCATCCCCCTCAGTTGATTAACCACAGGAAAACCTCATTCGGATGCTGTGTCACTGCCGCATGTCTGTGTGTGCACACAAAACGACGCTGTGATAACAGCTAGAAAAACACCTGGACAATGAAGGCTGATTATCTTATCATCAGGATACAAACACCACTGAGGGGTGGCCCGCTGCTGAGAAGGTCACTGAAGAACCACCTTCTGCCTCCGGGGATCACTGCGGTCAGTTACCTACACCACCGTGCCTGCTCGCACCGCCACTGCTGCCTGCCAATTCATGGCATTTAAGTGACTGAGCTCATATGAAAGAGCAAAGTAAGCACTGTGAGGGCAGAAGGTTTTCTCAATTTCACCCTCATCTGAAATCTCCCACTTCAAATAGTTAAGGCCACACTAGTGTGCAGACATTAACTCTTCGCCAACTCTATCATTCAACTCAAGAACAAACATGACCAGGCAGCTAACTGACCATCACGTGGCCACGAAAGCATGTAGAATGACATTCAAGATCACATCCACGTACCTCTTCGTGCCAGTTTTCACGGAACCAGACCATCTGATCGACGATGCCTTCCAGGGAAGACAGAAGGGTTGGGTGCAGTTCCCGCTGCATGTGCATGATTCGGCTGCAGCGCCACATGGGTGCTGTTGCTCTTATGGGCCCTGGATCTGATGCAGAATGGGACTGGTTACCCACTGAACTTGGCTGCTGCTGTCCAGAATCTGAGAGCAACACACACAACGCCAATGTCAGCGCAAAACTGACCGATGCTAGAGCTTGGTGCTCTAGAGGACCCGCCGGCCAAAGGAACACTGGTTCCTGCCGATGCTGACACACGAGACGTTTCCCCAGGACTATGTGGGAGGATGCCCTGGTTCTCAGGAGAGGTGCTCTGAGGGACTCGGTACAGAGAATGTGACTGTCTACAAACTGGCCTCAACTGGCTCAGCAGCGTGCATCCATGCTGGTAAGAAAGCAAACGCGGCAGCATGCTGGCTGGGGAATCTGTGAGGCCGCACAAGTGTGCATTGTCCTCCCTCTTAACAATACATGCCTTGTACTGTAGCTCAAGAGTAGTTAAAAAGCAAGTCTACATTCTCCACCTGGGAAAGCCAAACCACAAATAAAATGGTATTTTTGAAAAATATCATCACTTGCTATATGAGAAATGTTATTAAAACCCACAAGCCCCATTTACCTAAGCTTCAGCTGACTTAGAATAAAAACATCTTAATTTTCAAATGATCAACACATGAATCTACCGAGGTGGGCCCAGGAGGTCAGGGCAGAAGTGTGCTGTGCAACCTCCTACCCACCCAGCTCGCTGGCAGGCGATGCTGCTGAAAGAGACTCTGGTCTCGCAGCATGCAAGTCTGGGTAGTAAAAATATTCTGAAGCAAACGATCCTTTAATTGTTTACAAAGCAGCATGCTTAGTGGGCAACTGGAACCATCAAATAAGTTATTTCTTTATATATAGCAACTACTCAATATAGATTTAAAACCTTATAGTAACTTTTATACTGCTTACCAGGATGTAGTTATACTAATTAGGTAAGTTACTTGTAATTATCTATAGCTAAAAAATTCATATATGATTTCTACTTAAGGATCAAATCACTCAGGTAAATGGACTCCCAATTACATTATGGTAAAGAGGAACCATAAATTTCACTCAAGAGGATCAGGCCCTGGTTCTGGTCCCAAAATATTCTCTCTCTCACTGGCTAAAGACTGGCCCACGTGCTAGGAAGTCTGCTGTGGGGCAGGCGTGTCCACAGCCGACTGGATGGGAATGCCCCATGGAACAAGCCCTCCACAGCCTGGCCAGCTGGCCCCGCCCGAGACATACCACTCTTGTAGCGTTCCCGCTGCTCTATTTTCAGAGTCAGGTACAGGGTCCGGATGGGAAAGTAGACTGCCTGGGGATACACGCGTCCGACCTGCTCAGAGACAGGGAGTAATGAAGAACACTGCTCACTAGTCTTCTGGATGAAGACACTTCGTATCAAAATAACTGATATAAATCGTAAACGGGTGGCTGGTCTACATTGGACCAAGGAAGCAAATACTGACCTAACAGATGAGGCCAGATTCAACAGCAGGTAAAACATCCAGTTTAGCTTTAAAGACCCAGGAAAGATCAACACGGTGCATGCATTTCAGCAGTTCTGCATGGGGACCATTAATGACACAGAAACCATACTTTCACTTGATTCAGTAAGTCTCAGGAAGGCAAAATGCGTAAGTCCCTGAAACTCATTCAGGCAACCAAAGGAAAACACAAAAAGACACCAACCAATCAGCCTTCTATTTGGCACAGTTCACGGGAAGTGTGAAATGATTCTAGCTGACAATTAGGGTTATCAGTGAATAACTTTACTCTGCATAACTGTAGCAAGGAGGAGATTTAAAGTTTTCTTTTTACAGTTAGAAAAACCAGTTTTATCAAATTGGGGTTACAGGATTCCTTCAAAGAGCTGAGTAGATATTATCTCACTCTGGAACAGCCATGGGGTGGTTCGGCTAATGTACATTAAGAGATGTTCTATGAATGAAAATACACATAGACCGAATCTACATCCTGAGAGATAAACTCCAAGCAAAATGCCAGTTTCCAGAAACACAGCTACCTCCTCTCAAGAAAAAAATAAAACCATTTCTGGGTAAAAAACAGATGATGCACCACATACTTGGTAAAAAGCCAAGTAAACTGACAAAATTATGAGTGGTGTGTTCCTAAGTGCTTGGTGACAATGCTCCTCATTCATGAAAAGTTACATGACTATCCTATATAATAAAAGCTAATATGCTAAGTGTCTGGTCAACCAGTCGGCCATTCAACCAATCAAAGCATAATATGCTAATGATATGCCAAGGCCACTCAACTGCTCACTATGATGTGCACTGACCACCAGGGGGCAGATGCTCTGACCAGTAGATTAGCTTGCTGCTAGGGTCTGGCCAATCAGGACTGAGCGAGAAGGGCCAGTCACACCCTGGAGCCCTCTCGCGGTCCCTTCCCTGCTGGCCAACCTCCTGCGTCTCTCCCTGGTCCTGATCATGCTTCAGTGGGTTCCCTTGGCCTGGCCTGCACCTCTCAATATCCGGGACCCCTTGAGGGATGTTGGAGAGCCAGTTTTGGTCCTGTCCTGCAGGCTAGGCCGAGGGACCTCACTGGTGCATGAATTCGTGCACTAGGCCTCTGGTAATTTTATAAAAGGAAGCACAAAAGTACTATATTCCAGACTGAGGTATCTTTAAGTTTCTACTGTTTGGGTCCTTCCCCTAATGTTTTCTCAGGACAGGAACATTCTGGAACCATTCTTAAATAATGGTAATGAAAGCCATCTGCCCGATGCCCTGTCACAAAGCTCAGTGCACCCAACTTTAATTCTCTAACAGCCACAGCCAAACAACTCTACCAAGGGCAACAACCTCCACATGCATGGGAGAGTTTTACTCTGAAGGGAAGCTCTGAAGACCTCCTGGCACAGACAGGAAATCGGTTATAAAATAGCAATCAGACACACATTTCACTGTGACCAGCTCTCAGCGTACTCACTAGTAATCTTACATTTTAAGAGAATCGTTAGTCACAGTGGAGCCTTAGTTCTCAAATTTAATTTGTTTCATAAAGTAAGCATGTAGCATCTTCGCTTTTTCACATATCACTGCCTGTGAAATGCTGTCACATGCTAACTATTTTTCGTTTATCCAAATCAACCAGTTTTTCTACCTCTTCACTTGCCTGTGATCATTTAGCAACAGTAGCACTTCTGATGGCCTACATGTTTTAAAATTGTGCTAATCATCCATTTCTAGCAACAAAAGCAATACATGTACATACATATACATATACGTAGCATAACTTCCTGGGATGTTTAGCGGTAAAGTGACTCGCATTCCCTCCTTTGCTTGTGGCCTGAGAGATACTTTTTGTCATGCTGAGGTATCAGCAAGAAAGGGTTGTCAGGTCGAGACCTGAAGTTGCGTTCAATAACCAAGACACTTATTCTGTGAACAACTTGGTCAAGAACTGAACTGTTTGAGTTAGGAGATATTCAAGAACCAAGGTTTGACTGTATTTGCATCTTATGTGGCAACATGTTCAAGCAAAGGAATTACCACCTTAATACAGCAATGCTATAGCAGATTATTTCATTTGAACCCTGATATATTCTTCAATCACATTTAATTATGTTTTATTTAAAGTGATAGCTAGATGTATGTATGTTCCCATCTCTTTGACTTATTTCCCATGCTTTGAGCATGCACATTTTCTTTCTCGAAAAAAAAAAAAAAAGTGAAACAAAGACAATTTTTTTTGTGAACAAAGACACCTTGTTATTCTGACCTGGCTGATGAGGTTCAAAAGCAGCTTTCCTTCTGAGCCCACCAGGCAGGTGAGCAGCTGCGGGATCCAGGCCAGCCACTGGATGGGTGGCACACCAATGCAGTACTTGTCAACGGCATCTGCCAAAGTGTTTTTATCATCATCGAAACTTAAAAGCCACAGCACCTAGGGTAGAAGGAAAAATTCTAGAGTCAAATAAAAATTCTGAGGCCTTGGAGAAACTAAGATGGCGGCAGAGATAAACATCGGGAAATTGATGCCGCTCACAACAATTGATTAATACCTCAGAAAAACAATACGGACATCATTCAGAACCACAGGAAGCCTGGCTGACTGTATATTCTACAACTAGAAGGAAAGAAAAGCACACTGAGAGCCAGAGACGCTGCAGAAGAGAAGCGCAGAGGTAGGGGGCTCGCGCGCGTGGAAAGGGTCTGGCACCTGAGGACGCGGCTGTCTTTTTGAATCCGGAGGGAGTCAGAAGCTCCCAACGGCTCTGAACTCCGGTCCCGGGAAGTCTCTGGGGACCCAGGACTCATACGGGGAGAAACTGGACTCTCTGGCAGCGGGCGATCTTGAGGGCAGCTTACCCTCAGAGGTGCTTGCAGCCGTTACCGGGAC
>NW_006290675.1:815000-824672 GCF_000327345.1 Myotis davidii | reverse complement strand
GGGGGGGGGGGGGGGGGGAGGGGATGAGCGGGGGCGGGGTAGGGAGTAACATGGGGACAAGGACACATATGTAATATCTTAATCAATAAAAAATATATTAAAAAAAAAAATTCTGAGGCCTTTAAAGTGACTTTTTCCAGCATTAAACTACCATATAGAGTCGTTTTGCTGGAAACATATCACCAAAGGGCCAACAATATTGCTAAACTTACCAGATAAATAAAACCAAAACCTAAAATAAAGCTTTTTGTTTAGAGTCAGCTTTAATGCCAATTATTAACTGATCCAATCAACTAGCTGGCGGTGGCCAGTGACCCTGAGGTAGATGGTGAGGGCCTGCCACCCTGCTAATTCACACCCATGATCGCACCAATACAAACTGGACTTTTGCTAAAAATCTCAGAGGAACGCCACCCTAGCATCAGGTAGGCCACAGGTTGGCAGCCCATGTCCAAGGATGTCTGAAACAATGACATCTAGAAATAAGCAAATTTGGAGTCAGATATTTGGGTGGTTTCTTTGCCTCATGGAGTTTGTTTGTTTCTATAGTTGGCTGGAACTACTATGTGCTGCTGTACATTCCACATTTTGGCATCACCTCAAGGAATTCTAAAAAAATCCACACCTTTAACAAACAAAACAGAAAAGAAAAATAACTTATTCTTAAGTTTTCTGCAAGAATTAATTCTGGGCTATATTTATATGTTTTGTGGCGGGGATGAGAGACAAGAGGGAGCAACACTGAAGGACTCTCAGGCTGATGCCCATCACTGGGCACATGTCAGACTGCCAATCCTGTGCCCAGCACTATGCTGAGACAACAAAGGATGAGAATGCCAGCAACCAGGACCTCGCCCTGTAGTGTGTGCAGAAACCATGGGGCTCACCATGACCTGCAACTAGAGCTGACAGGCTCTCTGAACATGTGCACTGTCCCTGCAGGCGAGAGCAGAATCTAACAAGTATCTAGCAGGTAAGGTCTCCTTGCAGACCCCTCATCAATCGGCAGGAACCTCTGTCTAGTGTGAAATCCCACAGTGAACACTGGACTTGAGACCTAAGACCCAGACTCCAGGCTTGGTTTTGCTGCTTAAATGTCCTGGGATCCCGAGTATGTCCAGGCCTGTTTTCTCAGCTTTAAAACTGAAATAGGAAAGGTACTTTGAAGAGTGATAAAAATGGAGCGTTAAGGCATGAAATAAGCCTCTCACCCAGCATGAATTCGGAAGTAGCTGAATTGTCATCCAAACTTGAAGGCTACCAGACTGATCTCTGGTCAGAGCTAATTCTTTTGGCCTCACCTTGGCTAAGTATTTCCTTGATTTGCTCTCGTTCTGATGCCGGCATGCATGCAGGTAACAGGTAATGGCAGACACTCCGAGATGCAGCTGCCGCTCCTTCACGAAGATGTTCTCCAGGTAATCGCCCCACATGGCCCAAGCCTTCACCAGCACATCATGCATCTGCACAGCTGCAGAAAAGGCTTTGTTTGCTTCCTCAGACCTGTGAGGACACAAATCAAAACATTAATTTGGTTTTCTTTCCAGGTGAACGTCACATAAAAAAACCAACCATTTAAAAGTAAACAACGATTCAGTGGCGTTTAGTATAGTCACGCACTTTGGACATACAGGTCACGCAGCTACCACCTCTATCTATGTAGTGCCAAAACATTTCACCATCCCAAAATAAAACCCCAGCCATTAAGCAACCCCTGGGGACCACCAATCTGCCTACTGTTTCTATAGAGATTTACCAATTCTTCATGTTTCATGTTAAGGGAATCACACATTATGTTTCTGGCCTTTCACTTAGCATAGAGTGAAGCATGTATGAGTACTTTATTCCTTTTTATGACTAAATACTATTCCACTACCTGTATATGCCACATTTTGTTTACCCATTCATTTGAGGTGTTTTAACATTCTAGCTACTTTAATAGTGCTGCTGTGAACATTCGTGAGTAAGTACCTATAGGAGAACTCATTTTCAATTATTTTGGGTAATATACCAAGGAGTAGAACTGCTCCTATGTTTAATCCTATGTTTAATTTTTTGAGTAACTACCAAAGTGTTTTCCATAGTGGCTGCACCATGTTAGTATCAAACCAACAATGTACACGACATTAAAGAGAACCACGCATCCATATCCCTTACTAATACAGATGCAAACTTCCTCAGCAAAATACTAGCAAACCAAATCCAACAGCATATTTAAAGATTATGCACAGTGACCAAGTGGGATTTACCAGCAATGCAAGGAGCGATTCAATATACAAAAATCAATCCATATATTACATCACATTAACAGAATGAAGGAGAAACACATTGTCTCAGTTGATGAAGGAAAAGCACTTGACAAAATGGAACACCTTTTCATGATAAAAATGCTCAACAAACTAGGAATAGAAGGAAACTACGTTAATATGATGAAGGTCATATATGAGAAACCCACAGCTAATAGCATACTCAATGCTGGACAATACGAAGTTTTCCTCTGAGAACTGGAACAAGACAAGGATGTCCATTTTCACCACTTCTACTTCAACTTAGTGCTGGAATTCTTAGCTAGAGCAAACAGGCCTGCAGACTGGCAAGGAAAATGCTAACTGTCTCTGTTTGAAGATTACATGATGATATATACAGAAAAACCTAAAGAACTATTATAGCAAAGTTGAAAAATACAAGATTAATATTTAAAATCCAGTTGTATTTCTACACCTTAGCACTGGACAATCTGAAAATAAAATTAAGAAAGCATTTTATACCATCAAAAGGAATAAAATATTTAAGAATAAAATTAACGTAAGAAATGTAGGACTTGCACATTAAAAACTATAAACTATTGTTAAACGAAACTAAAGATGACCTAAGTAAATGAATCCTGTGTTCATGGATTGGAGATTTAATACTATTACCGTAGCAATACTGCCCCCCTAAAATTAATCTACAGATTCAGTGCAATCCCTGTCAAAGTTTCAACTGCCTCTTTTTGCAGAAATAACCTAAAATTAATATGGAAATGTAAGGGAAATGTAAAAAACCAAAACAATCTTGAAAAATAGCAAACTGAGAGAATGCTTCCCAATTTCAAAACTTACTACAAAGCCAGCAGCAATCAAGGCAGTGTGGTCCTAGTGTAAGGGTGAAATGCACACCAATGGAACAGAACTGTGTCCAGAAATAAAGCTATACATTTCTGATTAACTGATTCAAAGTTAAGGCCACTAAATAGGGGGAAAGAACAGTCTTCTCAACAAATGGTGCTGGGAACAACACGATATACACATGCATAAGAATGAATTTTGGACAACTACCCTCATGCAATATTAAAAAATTAACTCAAAATGGATTAAAGAGAGAAATGTAGGAGCTAAACCTGTAAGACTCATAGGAGTAAATGCACATGACCATGACCTTGGGTTAGGCAATGGTATCTTAGATATGAAACCAAAAGTACAGGCAACAACAACAAAAATTTGATAAATTGGACTCATCAAAATAATAAACTTTGTGCATTAAAGACACTATCAAAAAAGTAAAAAGATCGCTTATACAATATGAGAAAATATGATGTATTTGAAGGAAACATATCCAGACATGTAATAATTAGAACTCAACAATAAGTCAAATACACAAATAAAAAATGGGCAAAGTGCCGGAACCAGTTTGGCTCAGTGGATAGACCGTCGACCTGCGGACTGAATGGTCCCGGGTTTGATTCCGGTCAAGGGCATGTACCTGGGTTGTGGGCACATCCCCAGTAGGAGGTGTGCAGGAGGCAGCTGATAGATGTTTCTATGTTTCTAACTCTCTATCTCTCTCCCTTCCTCTCTGTAAAAAATCAATAAAATATATATTTTTTTAAAAAATTGGGCAAAGTAACTGAATAAATATTTGTATAGAAAAGATATATAAATGACATAGAAGCACCTAAAAGATGCTAAACATCCTTAGTCATTAGAAAAATGCAAAGTAACCATAATGAGATTCCACTTTATACTTACTGGGATAGCCATAATCAGAAAAATGGAAATTAACAAGTGCTGGCAAGGAGGTGGAGAAACTGGAAACACAGACTATCCTGGTGGGAATGGAAATGGAGCACCTACTGCAGAAAACTGGCAGTTTCTCAAAAAGATAAAGAAGTACTGTCCTGGCCAGTGTTTCTCAGTGGTTAGAGTGTTGGCCCATGTACCAAAGGATTATGGGTTCAATTCCCAGTCAAGGGCAGGTACCTGGGTTGCAGGTTCGATCCGCCACCCTGGTCAGGGTTTGTGCAGGAAGCAAGCACTCAGTGTGTCTCTCTCACATTGATGCTTCTCTTTCTGCCCCTCTCCCTTCTACTCTCTCTAAAACTCAATGGAAAAAAATATCTCCAGGTGAGGATTAACCAAAAAAAAGATAAAGAAATACCAAGTAACCCATCAACTCCACTCCTGAGTATATACCCAAGAAAACTGGAAACATGCTCATACAAAATCTTTTACATGAATGCTCACAGAAGCATTATTCATAATAGCTGAAAAGTGGAAACAACCCAAATGTCAATTGTTAAATGAATAAATAAAATGTAGGAATATACAATGAAATAGTATTCAGCCATGAAAAGGAACAAAGCACTGATACATGCTATAACATGAATGAAGCTAAAAAACATGTGAAAAAGCCAGAATCAAAAGGTCACATTATATATGATTCTGTTTATATGAAATGTTGACAATAGGCAAATCACAGAGACAGAAAGTAGATTAGTGGCTGTCAGAGGACAAAGGAAGAGACTGCTAACAGGTATGGGGTTTCATGTGAATTTAAAACAGATTTTAAGTGGATAAAACACTTTTATCTTGACAAACTCGCTTTTATTTAAAAACTAGAGGTCCAGTGCATGAAATTTGCGCACTGGGGGGGGGGGGCGCGCATGTATCCCTCAGCCCAGCCTGCACCCTCTTACATTCCAGGAGCCCTCGGGGGATGTCCAATTGCCAGGTTAGGCCCATTCCCAGGGAGCAGGCCTAAACCGGCAGTCGGGCATCCTTAGCACTGCCATGGAGGCAGGAGAGGCTCCCACCACTGCCGCTGTGCTCGCCAGCTGGGAGTTCAGGTCAAGGCCCTGTGGAAGTGCACTGACCACCAGGGGGCAGCTCCTGTGTTGAGTGTCTGCCTCCTGGTGGTCAGTGCACATCATAGCAACCGGTCATTCCACTGTTCAATTTGCATATTAGCCTTTTATTATATAGAAGAATAAGCTTAACGCAACCCCTATAATTGAAAATGTGAAAGGTGGGTTTTATAGCTCTATATATGGCAACAGGTAGCATCTTGTAAGTATACGTAATTTATATATTTTATAAAATTTCACCTGATATTCATTTCTCTAAAACAGGGTTTAGCTACCTTTTTCTGTAATGGACCAGTAAGAAAAAGGGTTAGGCTTTGCAGGCCATATAATTTCTGTCACAACTCAACTCTGTGGCTATATTGTGAACAGCCATAGACACGTCAGAGGTGTGGGTGTGCTCCAATATGTCATTTACAAATCCAGAGACTGGCTGGATTTGGCCTGTAGGCCATAGATGACTGACCCCTGCTCTAAAATAAGAAGCAACTCCATAAAAGGGATCAACTCTGTGCCCCAATGGCATGCTGAGAAAATGGAGAGATGAATACATGTTATCAGCTGTTCTGTTTTCAAGCAACTCCTTTTTAAAAAGCTTTTAAAGTACACATCAAACTGGCTTATCAATCAGCTGGAAGTTACTCTCTCTGCAGAGATGTAGCACCTGAAACATCACACCTGACAACCATCACCGAGTCATACCAATTTCAAGCTTGACATTCCCATCAGCTTCCAGTAATAAATAACCAAAGTTGTTGAGTTTTACTCTTACTTTCCTCCCATGTAACATACATACTTGTTAATCTGAGCCAAGAACATTCCCTTCAGTGCATAAAATTCAGCTGTCATCTCTTTTGTGAAGTATTTTAAGTTTGTAGATTCTATAACTTCAAGTCCCTGTTTTAAAAAAAGAAATGTAGAAAAAGTCCTTGAAATTTTTATACAATATAACAAATTCATTAAAATATTAATCTACCTAATATATCCTAAAGGTCATTGACAAATGTACTTTAAATTGACAACAGATTTGCCTACCATGAATATATCTATTGACAAGTAGTATTTAAACTGAATCACTAAATGCTAATTCAGGTTCTAGACACATTAAGGGTATGATTTTATACTAGAGATCCAGTGCATGGATTTGTGCATTGGTGGGGTCCCTCACTGGCTTGTGCCCTCTTGCAATCCAGGACCCCTCGGGAGATGTCAGAGAGCCGGTTTCGGCCTGATCCCCGCAGACCAGGCTAAGGGACCCCACCGGTACACGAATCTGTGCACCGGGCTTCTAATATGCATATAAGATCTTTAATCTCTTCCGGCCCTCCCCCTTCCCCTTTCTCCCTGAGATTCATCAGTCTGTTCTATCTTTCCATGCCTGTGGTTTCCACTTCTGCATTGAGCATCTGCCCCCTGGAGGTCAGTGCACATCATAGCTACTGGTTGGTGAGTTGGCCGGTTGCTTAGGCTTTTATATATATAGATGTCTAAACAGTTTATTGATTTTATTAATATTCCTCTGGCCGAAACCGGTTTGGCTCAGTGGATAGAGCGTCGGCCTGCGGACTAAAAGGTCCCAGGTTCGATTCCAGTCAAGGGCATGTACCTGGGTTGCGGGCACATCTCCAGTGGGAGATGTGCAGGAGGCAGCTGGTCGATGTTTCTCTCTCATCGATGTTTCTAACTCTCTATCTCTCCCTTCCTCTCTGTAAAAAATCAATAAAATATATTTTAAAAAAAAAATATTCCTCTGAATATAGCCAATATCTACATTACAATATCCTACTTCTGCAGTCTAATTTTTTCCCTTAAATACATTAACCAAGTACACGATAGAACAGAGATGATAAAATGTAATTCAAATACTCCAGTGGTGCCCTGGCCAGTGTGGCTCGGTTGGTTGGATCATTGTCCTGTACACCAAAAGGTAGCAGGTTTCCCTGTTTGGGGGCAGCATCGGGAAGGCGGTGTGGAGACGGGGACGGGAGTCATGAGGGCCACCTACGTGGGCGCTGGGTGTGGGGTTCAGTCCTCGACGGGTGTCCCAACCGTGGCCACGTGGTCCCTGGGGCACCCCTCCTGGGAATGGCTTGCTGCTCAGCCTCACCTTCCAGGTCCTGCCTCCAGAGCCCTGGGCACAGCCCGGCAGGACTCAGTGATTGTGGAAAAAGTGCAATAAACTGTGAAATGTCGGTCCGGCAAAAAAAAAAAAAAAAAAAGGTAGCAGGTTTAATTCCCAGTCAGGGAACATTCCCAGGTTGCAGGCGCAGGTTTTTGATTCCCGGTTGGGGGGCATACCTGAGTCAACATTCAATGTTTCACTCTCACTTCAATGTTTCTCTCTCTCTCCTTTCCCCCTCTCCCTAAAATCAATAAAAGCATGCCTCAGGTGAGGATTAAAACATATATAGTATTCACTCAAGTGCTTTCCTTTCCTTGTCTTGTTCAGGAAGATCTGCTTCCCTACTAAGGCTGTATTTGTTTTAAGTTCTAACCCTCCTTCCCTACTGTCTGAACCAGGAGCTCCATGTGGACACTCCTACCCTTCTTTACTGGACCTGCTGGGCACAGGGGCAGGCACCAGGCACTGATGGCACTCTACCTGCATACACTCGTTTTTCCCCATGACTCCGGCCAGTTGGAGGTAGCATTTGACTTGCTGTCGGATCTTCTGGAAGCAATCCACGATAGGAACAGTTGGAATAGTATGAATACGACTTAATATATCCAGAGCTACATTGACCAGTCCTTGTTTCCGGGCAATTTTTCCATACTGGATGATTGCTGAAGCTGATGCATGAACTCCAAGCATAGCATTATTAGAACTTGGATCATGCTGAGAACTATTTTCATACGCAGTTACAATAGCTAGAGAGCAAAGAAATGAGTTATTAGTCCATGCCAAACATTTTCAGAGTGTCCCACAATAAGGCTTAAGTAAAAAATGAAAACAAACACACATGGCTTATGAAGATGGGAAACTCCGTAATAAATTCTTGTTACTTTTCCTTGTATTTTATATCAAAAGGAAGATATAAAAAGCACTAACTATTGAGTGTTACCATTTTGGCTAACTAAATCATGAAGACTGCTCTAAACAGATGTCTGGCAGGTTTAGTGTATGAGCAGAGGGGACCAGAAAACTGGAGAAGGCTACACACACAGCCACCTAAGAGCAGTTCTTCATGGGAGGTGAGGAGTTGTGTTCAAAACAAAGAAGCACAACCCAGAGCTCCGATCACACTGGCCTGAGCCCCTGATGCAAGAAGCAGTGTCAAGCAGCACTTCTGTTCTAGCTAGAAAAAATTTAACAGGTAGAAAAATCCTTCCCATCTTTCTCCACCTTCACCTTTGTCTCACCATACCACCACCATCTCCCATACCCACCAAAAATCAGAAAATTTGGTAAAAGAAATAAAAAACCAAGACATGAAACCAGAACAGGGGGGGTGTCTGGGAAATTACATGATGAATGCATGCCGGACCAGGTAGGTTTACCCTGGTAATGATGCTGCCGCCACATGAAGACGCTGCTCCAGTGGGACAAGTCGTCGGACACAATGGGCAGCCTGTTCCTCCAGGTCTTTACCACCGTCTTCATGTCGTGCAGGCTGTTGTTCCTTCCCAGGTTGGTCGGCTGCAAACCTGCATTTATTTGCGCAGCTTCCTGAAGTTCAATGATTTGCTGGGCGGCCTGAATGAAACCAACATAAGAGATTCCACAGTAAGTGTTATATCAAAGATCACATGAGAAAATAAACCAGAGTCAATCAGGAATCAGATTGATTGTAAGGATCTCACAAATCTATTATGAAAGAAAGCACTCTAACTTCTACAGACACCTTAGATTGCACATTTAACTCACTTTTCACCTCCAACACTGCTCTCCTGATCCCAATTTTAAAACCTCAGCTCTGTGGCCACTGCGAGACAGGAGATAGGAAGAAGAATGGTGTAGATACCAAAGTTGCTGGTTCTACTTTCTCTCTGGGCTGGTACAGACATTTTCAATCACGTGTCTTATGAGTCTGTATAGTTTACTACTTTTTAAACCTTAGATGTGTTGCTAGCTCCAAACTTTTGGTGTCATCTCCTTACTGAGAGAGCCCTGGCCTCAATTTTGAGTCTATCCAAATTCTACCCATTAAGATCCACCTTCCCCTCCCACAGGAATTTAAAAAATAAAAATCCTCCTATCTAATAAAAGAGAAACATGGTAATTAGGGTACAACCGCTATCCTTCCCATTGGCTAATCAGGGTGATATGCAAATTAATTGCCAGCCAAGATGGTGGCTGGCAGCCAGGCAGCTTGAAACTAACATGAGGCTTGCTTGCTTCAGTGACGGAGGAAACCAACATTCCCCGCCTGCCTTGCAGGCCTCTGAGCCTGCAGTTTGAAACATTTTAACAAATATAGAAGCTAAAAAAAAACCCAGAAACCTGCTTTCAGCGAGCCCAGGATCTCAGAGCTGGAGTTGATACAGAGTTTCGATTATAGATCCAAAACAAACCAGATACCTACTTTCAGCAGCTGAGGCCTCCGAGCTGGAGC
>NW_006290675.1:787736-814492 GCF_000327345.1 Myotis davidii | reverse complement strand
TGCTCTGAGCCCGACCAGGGGCTGCACCTAGGGATTGGGCCTGCCCTCTGCCACCCAGGAGCAGGCCTAAGCCAGCAGGTCGTTATCTCCCGAGGGGTCCCAGACTGCAAGAGGGCACAGGCCGGGCTGAGGGACCCCCTGTTCCCCCCAAGTGCACAAATTTTTGTGCACCGGGCCTCTAGTTAATAAAATAAAAAGAAGCACTTCTCGCCCTGGCTGGTGTAGCTTGGTTGGTTGGAGTGTCATCCCATGTACCAGAAGGTCACGGGTTTGATCTGGGGTATATATAGGAGGTAATTGATCAGTGTGGCTACATAAGTTGTGGTACATTTACACAATAGAATACTATGCCGCTATAAAAAAACTCTTACCCTTTAAGACAGCATGAATGGATCTGGAGAGTATTATGCTAAGCCAAATATATCAGTTGGAGAAAGACAAATATCACATGACCCATTTATATGTGGAATCTAATGAAATAAACTGACAAAAAAAATAGGGCCAAAAAAAAAAAATAGGGCCAGAGGAATGGATGCATGTAACAGAATAACATATCTCAGGTGGGGATGAGGAGGACAAGATTAACCAAAGGACATATATTCATATATGCATAACATGGACACAGGTAACAGTATGGGGAAGACCTGGTGTGGGGTGGGGTGGAGGAGGGCAAAAGGGAGAAAATGGGAGATATCTGTAATACTGACAATTAAAAAAAAACATTTGAGACCCATTCTGAAGGAAAACACAGCAAGTCCTGATATTGAGGAGGACCGAAGGGAATGAAGGAGATACCCTGAAGTTCTAAGCCTGGATACATGAATTAACCAGATAACTCTTTTTTGGTTAACTACTGAAAGTATTTTTGTCAAAATTCATCTTTCCTACACTACAATTTGACAATCATTATTAAAATTAAAAATATTAATAACAAAAAGCAAATAAACAAACCAAAAAAATATATCCTCCACCTGGCTGGTGTGGCTCTGTGTTTGAGCATCAACCTACAAAGCAGGAGGTCACGGTTCAATTCCCCGTCAGGGCACATGCCCTGGTTGCATGCTTGATCCCTTGTAGGGGGTGTGCAGGAGGCAGATAATCAATGATTCTCTCTCATCATTTACTCTTCTATCTCTCTCTCCCTACTTCTCTGAAATCAATTTAAATATATGAAAGTTTCAGAGAATGACAGACCTTTCGAACTGAACAGTGGCATCACACTGATGGTGGTATAGTGGGCACTAAATAAAATTCGTAAAGCAAAAATTCAAATCATCAAAATCACTCCTGAGGATATCTTCTGTCACTTAAATCCCTTGGAAGTTCCAAAAATGAGAAGCAACATTTTAGTCTACATTTTCACTCGGCCTTCCTTCCACTGAGGATGAGTTTAAGTAGGAAAGGAAAAGACAAGAAGGAGTTTCCTTTCTGCCATCCAGTTCAGTTTACAGATCTACGCCTGGACAAGCTGTTCTCTGCTATGAGGGCCCATGAGGCTGCTCACATAACCCACCTGGAGAAGAGGCGTGTGCACATGGGACACCACATGAGGCAAGCGCCGCCACTCACGGATGGCCAAACTGCTGGCCATTTCCACCAGGCGTTCGATGAAGCTGAGCTGTTGCTCCTCAGGATGGCAGATAGCCAAGTATCCACGGTACATGTTGACCTTCCAAGCCATCTCCTTGGGACAACTTACTTCTACCTGGTAATAAAGAACATTACATAGGAAGCTATGGGTATTCTTCCTCTCAGCAGAAAGAGTCAAAAAGGAAAGTCAATGTATTTTTGTAGTCAAAGCAATAAGCAGAAATTTAGCTGTAACAGACATTTCTTTTGTTTAGAGAAGTCATACATTTCAACTACTTTTTCTGATACTCTCCTTTTCCGAATACCAGTCCGTGGCCAATCTCTCTAGCTACGAAAATATGCCACAGGCTCCTTGTTTTAAGGTATCAGCGGTAGGGCAAACTGATCACCACTGCTACTACAGATTAGATTAGCCACCATCACTTGGCTACAAAGTTACCCAGTGAAGTCCAAAGTATTAAACACATGTTCATCTCCACTCTGACAAATACCAGTGAAATTATGAACTTTTCCTAATTCAACTCTTACTCTGGGAAGTTAATCTGTAACCCTAACCCTTGCTCCCGCACACACAGCTACAGCTGGGTAAAGGATCCTTGTGTGTCCCTAAAAGCCCAGGTGCTTGCTCACCACCTTCGAGAGGAAGCATTAGAACTCATCACGTTATCAATCTCACATAGAGCATTTAAATGATAAAAAATTAAAGTCTCAAGAATAATCTCTGTATATAAGAAGATAAAAGGCTATCTCTGCTGAAGGAATTGCATAGGACTTGCTGTAACAAGATCAAGAAACATTCATTGTTCAGCACCTGTAGGAAGTAACAATAAAAATTATACACATTTTAGTGCCTTAATGCTCTTTGCCCAAATGATGTAATAATAATGCCGTCCTGTATTTTATACCTTGGCTTGTTTTGACTTCTTACTCTTTCAAAAATCATTCACCTTCTTGCGCTGGCCAATGGTTCTCAGTGGTTAGAGTATCAGCCCACACACCAAAGGGTTACAGGTTCAATTCCAGGTCAAGGGCACATAACTGGGTTGCAGGTTAGATCCCCAGCCACAGTTGGGGCATGTGCAGGAGGCACCCAATCAATGGGACACACACTGCCGTTTCTTTCTCTCTCTCTCTTGTGCTTGAGCTCTCTCTCTCCCTCCCCGTCTCTCACTCTTTAAAAAAATCAATGGAAAAAAATATCCTCGAGTGAGGATTAACAAAAAAATTAAAATTCACATTCTTGACCCCTCAGATCTCAACAACCCAGTGATGAAGAAATTCAGGAAGGCAAACTTGTGAACACATCTGCTTCTAACATGATCGTCTAAAATTATACCAATTTCACATTTTCTGGACTTAAACACTAATTAACAGGCATTTTTCTTTTTTCTTTTTTTGGGGCAATTACAACACCTATCCTCTGTAACACTAATAGCAAAGGCATCTCTTAATTTCTCACCACTGAAAAAAATTAACCCATCTATTAAATCACACCAAGAAATGGACTATTGCCAAAACTGGTTTGGCTCAGTGGATAGAGCGTCGGCTTGCGGACTGAAAGGTCCCAGGTTCGATTCCGGTCAGGGGCATGTACCTGGGTTGCGGGCACATCCCCAGTAGGAGATGTGCAGGAGGCAGCTGATCGATGTTTCTCTCTCATCGATGTTTCTAGCTCTCTATCTCTCTCCCTTCCTCTCTGTAAAAAATCAATAAAATATATTTAAAAAAAAAAAAAAGAAATGGACTATTGCAAGAAGTCCTATAGCCAGAATGCACAGGAATAAAAAAGTAAGTTGTGTTTTTCCTTTTAAATATTGGCAAATAAGTAAATATTTAGTCCTTTAAAGACCATTTGAAATTAATTTACTAAAAATCACTCAGAATGTTTGTATACTTTGAGCTTTTTTCTAATCAGCAAATGCCTTACAATTTGGGGAAAATAATCAAGATTTTTTTCTTGAAAAAGAAATTCATTTGTCAGACCTATTGGCAGTATGACACTGCACATATCCAGCTAAGTGAAACCTTGAAAAGATTTTATTTTTTTGTTTTCTGATTAATCCTTACCCAAGGAGATTTTTTCCATTGAGTTTTAGAGAGTGTGGAAGGGAGAGGGAGAGACAGAGAGAGAAACATTGATGTGAGAGAGACACATCGATTGGCTGCCTCACGTACTCAGATTGAGCCTGCAACCAAGGTACGTGCCCTTGACCGGAATCGAACCTGGGACCCTTCAGGCCAAGGGCCAATGCTCTAACCACTGAGCCAAGTGACTGGTTATTTCTCAGAGTGATACAAGCTCCCTGCATCAGATGATTGATTTCCCAGATCCCAACCTGAAAGTCAAGACTTGGCCTCTATAACCACAATATGTTTAACAGTTTGTGACTATTTCAGTTCTTCCATCTTTTGCATTTTGTTAAAGGAACTTTAGTCATGAAATAAGTGCTGTAGCCTCAATAAAGTTTAAAATGTTAGGTTCATCATTTCAAAGAAAAGGGCCTACGATCTCAATGTGTTTTTGTGGCTTCCACGTTAAGAATAAAGAAAATCGCTGGCATGAATGCAAGAAAACCCAGTGAGTAAAGGGGTAGGCGAAAACAGGATGACACCATTTCCTTCCCCTAAGCTCCATTACATGAACACCACGCAGAAAGACCAAAAGCTGGCAGGGACAGGGGCTGAGGGAACATACGATGGACGGGCACAGAGGCAGGGAAAAATAAAGAGCAATGAGAATGGCTGCATCCGAAGACAATAATAAGGCAGTAACAATGTGTTGTGGGGTCAGATGGTACACAGGCTACACTGTCCAATAGCTTTTGATGCCCAGTGGGAGAAAGGGAACTGTACTCGTGTGCCACTCTCTCATCATGCACCCAATCCCTCTGGATGGAGTTTAATTTTTGTAATGTGAAGCTCAACCAAGTTAATAAATCAACTTCACTTACACTATACCACCATCACTTCCACAAAACAAAATGTGCTTTGAATAGGAGACCGGTTCATTCTCCAAACTTTTACTGACAGCCACGCCCTGGGATTGTAGGAGTCCCCTTTGCTGTACTCAGTTCTACAGCTGTGCTTCGGCCCATCAAATCCACCAGTGAAACTGACTCTGCTTCCAGATTTCTCCAGGTTCTATTCATTTACACTTAGAATCCAAGGCCTCCACAACTGATACTTATTATTATAATTGAATGATAAATTAACAATTTATAATTTAACTCAAATTCAGAAAAGGTGTTAGAGATATCCAAAATGCATTCTTGCTTCCCAAAAGTTCTCTTGATCTGCCAAAATTCCCAGGTTCTAAGTGAAGAGAAATCGCCACAGAGATGCACGGCTTTGGCAAAAGGAACGCACGCAGCTGTGGGAACATAACCTGAGACTGTAGCGTCAGGAGGGAGGGCTCACCTGCACCAACGCCTCCTTCATGGCTGTCCAGTTAGACACGCGCCAAGCACACTCCAGGACGAGGTAAGGGTTTATGTGACCCTTGGACTGGCCGTACTCCGTCAAGGCTTCCCACTGGTTCAATTCCTTAGAGCACCTGGAAGACCAGGGATTTGGGAAGTTCAGTTACCAACAAACCAACAGATTCAGAAAGCACGGGGATAGCCGTTTATTTCCATTCCACAGAAGAAAAGCCTTCTTCCCCCAAAAGACGAGAGGGCTTCTGTGGGAGGAAGGCTTGGTCCACTGCATTCCCACCTGCCCTCTGAAAGAAGCTGCTCCACTGCACAGCGGAGAGCTCAGAGCATCAGAGCAGGGGAGAGGCAGGAATCAGTTTCTCCAACAGACATTTTAATTACTCAGTCTTTAAAAGCGTTCGTAGATTTGTTTGTTCTTTTCTCGATGGAGCCATGAAGAAAGCAGCAAAGTTCCCTTTTAAAAACACTCATTACTAGAACCTTTCAGAGATGTGTCACAGGTTCCCTTAACTGGCAGGAACGCGTCCCTGTCCGGCTTACCGAATCCAGTGGTCCTCCCAGAGCTGGTACTCTGGGAAAATAGCAGGGGATGCGCTGCTCCTCTCATGCTCTTTTTTGGCTTTATCCATTGCCTTCTCATAGGACTCTTGTGCCTAAAGAAGTTGACAATGCTGTCACACTGCTGTTCCGGCAACTTCCACAGCTGGTGCTCAATGGGCAAGTTGGGTCACAGACCCAGGAGCACCTGACACTCTCCCCTACAATCACTTGCCCCGGGAATCTCCTATTCTCAGAGCAGAGAGGAGGGAAGGAGGAGAACGGAGGGCTCGCCGTTCCCACACAGAATGGAGGAGAGGGAGGCTGCTGGCCCAGGATGAGCCACTCTGTCCTGCAGCAATAAGAGCAGAGGCCACAGCCCATACCTTGCTTCCAGAGTTCCTGTGGCTCAGCGTCCTATGCAAGGCTGACAACCGTACTGTGCCCTTGGCCCACCCATGCCACATTGAAAGGACAGGCACGAAGGTTAAAATTTAAACAGAAGGCCATCCACCTTCCACTTCCAATAGGGTCAATGAGTGCCCGTAAAAACCACCCACATTAGCTTCTACTGGCAAAGGATTTAGGGCTGAACGTTTAAGTAAGTTCCTGTCATATACGTTTCTCTAAGCTGAATCTTCAAAGGGCCTCTGTGTGTAGGACAGGTGCTTCAAGTAAAACAGTAAACCTCTTATGTGAATGTGAACTGACTTGAGGACACTATAATATTGTAATATTACAATATATAACATAACCATGCATCCCATTCACTGGACAGTGGCTACCTGCTCAAAGAATCCATGCTGTTCGTAAGCAATAGCAGTTGCTGTCTCAGAATACTTGCAACGCTTCTGCCACAAACCAGCCCACATATCTTCCTCTTGTAACAAAGAGTAAAGTTCTGCAAGGGAATCCAGTATCTCCTGAAAACACAGATCGTGGTTTTTAAGAACACATGACAAATACTTTTTTTTCCAATAAAGCAACTTCACTGTGCTAGAACTTAAAATCACTTGGGAGATGTCTATTGAGACCATGGTGTCATTGGCAAGGAAGGTGTAATTAACACATGGGGGGGCCTCACCTGCTGAGGTGGAGTTATGCTCTCCTGCTCATAAAATTCCGTTGTTTGCTTTGGCTTAATCTGCAGACTCAGACCTTTTTCAAAAGCCTGGTGCTCTAGCATTAATGTGGAGCGGAACCAAAGGTTGTGTGTTTTCCCCAAGTACTTCAGAACGCAGGGTCTGATGGGGATCGGAGGGACACACTGGGACATGGCTTCCACAAAGCAGTTCAGTGCGCTGGGCTGACAATCCCGCTGCACCTGGTGACTGCCACTGCACAGGAACGGGCTAATCTCACCAGCTAGCGCCTAAAACCAAAGATCATGTTAATTCAGGTCTCCCTTCAAAAAGTCAACATGTTTTGACTCACACAGCATCTGTAAATATTTTTAATAATTGACTCTTAGATAAGTCAATAGTTTTTCTTCATCCTCTGAAACATCATCAAGATTACTTTGTCAGAAATACTTATTGAAAGCTAAGACTGTATTTCCCAAAACAGAAATTTAAGAATATACTCACATGCTGCTGTCGGTCAGACAGAATTTTCCACAATCTGGGGAAAAGCTGGACCCAGGTCTTCTCGGCCAGGGTGGTGGAAATGTGGCACAGCTGGACGAAGGCACTGAGCAGGGCCCCGGTCTACAGACAGAAAAGAGGCCAGTGAGCCCGACATGGCCTGTGCTAAACCTCCGGCCCGCAGCTGCCTCACACGCCCACGCTCAGGAGGCTCTGCAGGCCCACTGCTCCACTTCCAAACAACCCACGGTCTGAGCCGTGTCACGTCACAGTGAAAAGATTCTCAGCACAGCGACCAACCCATCTGGCCTCCGCAGCCAAGCACAGACATGGGTGAGGGCTCATCAGTGACACGCCTTCATTTTCTAACTTTAAGGACATTTCCAAACATGCTAACACTGAAAGTACACATGAGCGGTGCACAGGTGCATCGAGCAAAGGCCACTGAAAATATAAAAGGGGAAATACAAAAAGCACACGCATATGAGGTAAGTTATATGCCAATGGTACAATTCCGAAGAACAAATCAAGGGCCCGGAAAGTTCAGAGTCTCTGCAACTGACAGCAGCCAAGAGATGAAAAAGTGACTGGAGCCCTAGCTGGTTTGGCTCAGTGGATAGAGCGCTGGCTTGCGGACTAAAGGGTCGCAGGTTCGATTCTGGCCAAGGGCATATGCCTGGGTTGTGGGCTTGATCCCCAGTAGGACATGCAGGAGGCAGCCTATCAATGATTCTCTCTCATCATTGATGTTTCTATCTCTCTCTCTAATCTCTCTCCCTTCCTCTCTAAAATCAATAAAAGTTTTAAAAAAAAAGTGACTGGAATGACGAAACCATGAAAGGGCCTGGAGTGGGAATTCAAGGGCCCCAAAGCTATCAAATCCACAGATGGGTTGATTTTGTCCACAGCTTTGTTGTTTTTGAAAATCTGAATTAGCTGCCAACATTTCCTCTAAAATAGCCAGGCCTCTAGCCTGCGTGAAGCCCATGGGGCACACCTATCTCCTGATATGACCAGAAACATCTCTGTTTCTTTGTAACACTCCTCCAAAGTAACTCAGTACATGGAGCCATATGTGATTCTCAGAGTCCTTACCTGAAAATGATCATTCTACAATTAACCTGAAAGTGTGTGGAAGCCAAAGATGTGGATACATCTCAAAATAGAATCTGTATCTGGAGATCCCTGCTCCCAAAAGTGAACTTGATTCACCACATATTCTCATTTTCTTCTTTTTTATTGCACGTGAAATATAATCCAGCAATGTCTCATCATATATATGTGGTAAACAATTTTACCATTTCTTTCAAGGGACAGTAATGGGGAATTAACCTCTTTTTATTTTTTCCATAGGACAATGTAAGTCCTTTCTTGAATCTTTCCATAAAACATCCACTTTAGAGTCTCACAGAACAATAATGGTTCCCATTGAGAAAGGAAAGAAAGTGAAACTTGTAAAGGAAAATATTACATGGCTGTGGAATAATATTGATTTAGGATTCAAAATATGAAGGGGGGGACCCACAACTATTCTTCCAAACCTACACACAGACCTTCACTTCTCGGAGAGTATCAAGAAATTTGTCATGTCTGTTGGTTAACATATGCAGCTGGTTTCCAATGTCCTTTTCAGAAAGTTCTTTGGTTTTGGGTGTGCTGGTCTGATCTCCAGGAGCTAGTTCAATATCTATCTCAACATCCTAAGAAACAAAAACAAACACAAATAAGCAAAACCAAAGAGTCAAATAATTAAAATCCAACAAATATAACTCATATAAACTTCATTACATTTTGGAAGTAAAATTTTAGTTCATTTCTGGAAGTTTACAATTATTAAAATAATCTTGAATTCTAAAATAAACAACATACAGATTAACTTGATCAGACCTATTTCCTTCTCTTTCTCTTTTTCTTTTAGATGATACCATTTTGCATTCATATTTGGATTATGGAAAGCAAAATAAAGTTCCAACAGTAAGAATAATAAAGATTAGGAGCACTGGCTGGGCAGCTCAGTTGGTTAGAGCATCGTCCCAATACACCAAGGTTGTAGGTTCAATCCCAGGTCAGGGCACATGTAAGAATCAACCAATGAATGCCTCAATAAATGGAACAACAAATCAATGTTTCTCTCTTTTTCTCTCCCCCTCCCTCCTCCCACTCCCTCTTAAAAAAAAAATCAATGGAAAAAATACCCTCAGGTGAGGATTAGCAAAAAAATAATTTTTTAAACTTGAATCTAGGTATCACATTTAGAGCTTTTAAAGTAAACAGGTTTCAATTCATTGCTCCTGCCCTAAAGAAGTATAACCCTGGAGAAATGGGCCTTCTGCTGTGAAAAGGAAGCACCACGCAATCCAGACATTACCTCCTCTTTGGACTCGCTGTTCTCTCGCTCCCGAGGCTCCTGCTTGACATGTGTGACCATGGCAAAGGCTGCTCGATCATGGCTGTCGGCCAGGTTGATGACATTGGTGATGGACGGGAGCATAGCTCCTTGGCAGCTGGTACCAATGGGAGTGCTCTTCTCACACACGGCCAAGAGAAGCTAGAGGGTTTGAGAACAGAAGTAAACCTTGCATTGGGGGCTTGTGGGACCCTAGTCACTCTCTAATCATTTTGACAAGCATGCCCATTCTGACGGCTCCAGACCTGTGACTCTGCTCTGCACATCTCCCCAGCCTAGACACAAGTCTAACCTCGCTGCACGTTCCTCACTCAGGAACTTCGGACTCTTGTCTAAGAGCAAGCTCAGCTCAGCATCTTTCTCCCGTCCCAGACGAGCGTCCTCGCCTAGATTGGTAAGACAGGTTCCTTTGCTTCAGCCACCTAATTTTTTCTTTTCTCTCATCACTCATGCCACATCACCAAGTCCTGCCAATGTCACCTCCTGCCTGGACATAACTCCCTAAATCATCTTGACATACTCTTTTCAAATGCATCTTCTTCCACACAGCTGACCCCCCAATGGCTTCCACAGTTCTCGGGGAACAGTGCAAGCTCCTTAGAGCGAGGCTCACAAGAACTTTCGTAATGTAACACTCCCCACCTGCATGTAACACTTCCGTGCCTACTCCCCACAACCCCAATATGCTTCAGCACCCAGCCTTGGCTCATACCACCCCCACCCCCTGCCCCGACCGCCCCAGCATTCTCTTGGCAAATATTTACTGAGCACCCACTAAGGTCTGTGTGAGGCCCTGGAGGTTCGTTTGTCAACTTCACAGACATGGCATCCCCTACCCTCGTGAAGCTAGTGTCAGAGGGAGGGACAACACCAACATCACCACATAAAGAAATGCATACTTTTGACAGCAGCCAAGGAACAGTAGACTGATGGAGAAAAGGGTGCCCACTTCAGCTTGGTGTCAAAAATGTGGCACATTTGAGAACACAGAAGGCTGAGTGAGGGAGAGAAGAACAGCATAGGACTGGACAGAGTGGCAGGGGTCTGGTCACTCAGGGGCTAGCAAGACCGTATCCTACAGGCTGGATTTTGTGCCAAATACAATGGCAAGGAGCAACACAATCGACTTTGTTCTTTAAGAATGATTTTGTAACAATAAAACTGTGGTGGGTAGGAGGGAAGGTTGGTGAACACTAAGAACACAGTACCCATCATCCTTATAAGCAATGATGGTGGCTGCAAGGAGGAAGGAGATGGGAGAGAAGCAAGTGATCCTAAATTGGCAACACCTGGTGACTGACTGGATACACAGGATGGAGAGAAGGAAGGGAGGATTCCTGGCTTGTGCCCTACAGCCTTGCCTTGTCCTCCATCAATTCCTATGTACTTGTCTCAGGAAATGTCTTCCATCTCTGTATCTGAAGTACCTGACCAGGGCCTGGCACCTAATAATAGCCATCAATAGATCTCTTGAAGAAATGATGAATATGTCAGGGAACTTTGTCCATTCTGTTGCCATGAGCAAAACTCCAAATATATGCTACATTCAGCATTAAGAAAACACAAATTCAGCACAAACTGAAATATGTCAGTTAACATGCTCTCACTGAAACCCAGTGCCACAGTTTCCTTCTTTTCCCTCAAAGAGAATTCCACAACCTTCTGTCCCATTAAAAAAAAAGTAATTTGGGCCCTAACCGGTTTGGCTCAGTGGACAGAGCGTCGGCCTGCGGACTGAAAGGTTCCAGGTTCGATTCCAGTCAAGGGCATATCACCTTGGTTGCAGGCACATCCCCAGTGGGGGGTATGCAGGAGGCAGCTGCTCAATGTTTCTCTCTCATCAATATTTCCAACTCTCTATCCCTCTCCCTTCCTCTCTGTAAAAAAATCAATAAAATATATTTTTTTAAAAAAAGTAATTTGGTAACTTTCTAATTTCATTCATGCTGGGTAAGAATCTAGAATTGACTGCATCATAGCAAGCGCTACAGGAAACCTACGTTTCCTGGTTCAGTTAATTGGTTATTAATAAGCCAAAGAATAAAGAACAGCCCATTAAAATCACCCGGCCTGGCCGGGTAGCTCAGTTGGTTAGAGCATTGTTCTAATACAATATGGTTGGGGGTTCAATCCCTAGGCAGGGCACATACAAAAATCACTAATAAATGCCTGGCCTGCTGGTGTGGCTCAATCTATGAACCAGGAAGAGTTCATGGGTTTGATTCCCGGTCATGGCATGTGCCTGGACTGCAGGCTCAATCCACAGTGGGGGGCTTGCAGGAAGCAGCAGATCAGTGATTCTCCCCATCATTAGTGTTTCTCTCCCTCTCCCTTCCTCTCTGAAATCAATAACAATATATTGAGGGGGATTAACCAATGAATGCATAAATAATGAACAACAGGTAGCTGTCTACCCTCCAAACCCCCTTCCAACTTTTCTCTCTCTCTAAAAGCAATAAATAATTTCTAAAAAAAACAGGAAGTCTCACTACAATCCTGTTAGAAATAGCCAAGCCCAGGCCAGTGTGACTCAATTAGCTGGACATCATCCCATGCACAGAAAGACTGCTGGTTCAATTCCCAGCCAGGGCACATGTCCAGGTTTTGGGCTCAATCCCAAATAGAGGGCATGCAAGAGGCAGCCGATCAATGTTTCACTCTCTTATCGATGTTCCTCTCTCCCTCTCCCTTCTTCTCTCTCTAAAAGTCAATAAATCTTTTTTTTAAAATAAATATCCAAAAATATCTGACTTTCCATCCAATAAAAGGTCTGACTATCAGACTATTTTACACAGGCCTTTATCCCCAGCACCCTGACTCCCCTACACAGGGATCAGAGCCCATGGCCTCGACTGGAGGCCCCACCTTCCTGTTTTAAGAATTAGGAGAGCTGACAGTTATAGACATTCAATCTTCTAGGGCATATAGACAGAATTTACAACTTTTATATTTGAGGGGAAATGAATCTGTAGCTACAAACTAAGGAATACTATTCAACTTTCTAATTAAAGCACTTAAAATCACCCCAAAAGAGCTTTGGATCAAAGCTTGGCTTTCAGTCTTTTTTTTCTTCCTATTAGAGATTAAAAGTGGTTGAATAGGGGAGATTTGTATTCATCTTGGTGTAGTGAACACTTCCTGGCTTCAGTGCCCCAGCCACAGAGAGTGAGCTGAGCTTTTCCTACCTCGATGCACTGCTTAATCCAAAAGTGGTTCCCCATGGCTTCCCAATTCTGGGAGCAGGTCACATAAAGCAGACGCTCGTAAACCCGACGTTTCATAGAGTTGTCAAAAACCTCGAAAAACTTCGCCCTGATGAGTGGCTGGGCACAACGCAGCCCAGAGAGAAAGGCAGGCTCGAGTTTTGCAGTCAGCTCACTGCCAGACAGTGCCTCGTCCCTGTAATCGAAAGAATGATACTAAAATGAAAAGGCTATACCCAAAGGTGAACGCGTCAAGCCATAAGCAAACAAGTGGGTACCAACTTCCCAAAATGCCTTTATCTAAAACAAGAATATGCTACAAATCATCATAGACTGATGCAGCATTGGTGCAAAATGTTCAGTAATGATGCCAAAATATGTTACATGATTTAGAATTTAAATGAATATATCTTAGGTATAACAAAAACTTAAAATGTCATGTAATGTTGCTTAGTCAGAGAACACACTATAGACTGATACACGAAATATTTGATAATTGCTGTAATTACCTGTAGACATAGTTAACAAGGTCTAAGAACTGTGCGTTTAACTCAAGGTCTTCTGGAAAACGCTTTTCTATGTAGGTCATCATTTTCACAAGCAAAATGGACTTCTCCCGGAGAGTAGGTGTCTGTATGAATTTTTTAATACAAAAGGTCAATTACTTCTATCTAAGAGAAAACATGTCCAGAAGTACTTCAGCCACCTGCTCTACCACTTTTTAAGCTCCTACAATTTTGTCAAGTAATTTAAGACAGTCATTTCTAAACAAACAAAAAATTATGCTTGAAATCAAGATGAGTGCCAATATAATTTTCCTAGGAACTGCAAGTCACTTTGGAGAGAGAGCAATTAAATTGTAAAACTAATCAGAAGTTTGCAAGCATCCTATATAATAAAAGCCTAATATGCTAAGTGTCTAGTCATCCATTCAACCAATCGAAGTGCAATATGCTAATGATGTGCTAAGGTCACTCAACCACTCGCTATGATGTGCACTGACCACCAGAGGGCAGACAGTTGACCGGTGGACCAGTCACTATGACGTGCACTGACCATCAGGGGGCAGGTGCTCCAACAGGTAGGTTAGCTTGCTGCTGGGGTCTGGCTGATCAGGACTGAGCCAGATGAGCCAGATGAGCCAGATGAGCTGGACATGCCCTGGAGCCCTCCCTTGGTCCCTCCCTGGCTGGCCAACCTCCCTCGTCCCTTCCCAGCCCCAACTGTGCACCCGTGAGGTCCCTCAGCCTGGCCTTCGCCCTCTCGCAATCTAGGACCACTCGGGGGATGTCAGAGAGCAGGTTTTGGCCCAATCCCACAGGCCAGACCAAGGCTCCAGGCCTCTAGTCTTATATTAACTAATAATCCCTCATTTTTTTTCTTCGTTTACCTTCATCATCATACAAAGACTAACAAGTAAGGTTTATTTAACATTTGAACAAGTAAAACCACATTAAGATAAGGGCTTTGTCTCAAGTTTCTATTTAAAATCTGTTCAGCACAGTGAGAAAAACCATCTTTTAAAAAAGATACTGTGAATGCAAATACAGGAGAAAAAAGTTTTGCCTGATTGAAAACTTCCAGAAGAAGAGCTGAGAAAGTGAGGCCTGAATTTTCTTTTACATATAAAGGTCACCTAGTCAACTTGCAGCCCCTCTTCCCAGCTCACCTGATTGGCTGCCATTGGGGAATTATTTTTAACCCACTCTTCCACAATTTTAACCACAGCCCGGAGGATTTTGGCATCAAGTGATTTTTCAATGAGGGAGGTCAGGATGGCCTGAATAAAGTTCTTCCTCATCTCCAGGCTCATCACAGCCAGGCGTGTTTTCACCAGCTCCAGACTCAGCATCACCAGCTCACTAGTTCCTGCTCACGTGGAGAAAGAACACAGCTCAACAATTTCTACAAGCATGTGTCAACAGGCAACCACTCTGCACTACATGGCACATTAATTCTGCCCATTTTTCCCAAAAATACTTTCTCCAGTCTCATCACTTTCTTCCTATTACACCACCTTGCAAGGGTGGCCCTGTAACAAGCTCCCCATGAGGAAGAAATGGTGGAGCGGTTGGAACCAGTGCAGGTAACCCTGGGGTATAGCCAAGTCCCAAAGTCACATTCATAGCACTTGTGTTCCAAGCTGCATCGAGCAGCTGTGCCAACCAGCCCCCCGCCAAACATATCACCCAGATTTTTGGAGCCCACTCCTCAAATCTAGAACCTACAATCTAATTCGCCATCAGGTGTAACAACTCTAAGTAATCTCTGCTTTACAGCAAAATGGTTAGATAACTCTCATTCAATGGTGCGTGTTCCACATAAATGACCATTCATTTAAAAATTTCGCCCTAACCGGTTTGGCTCAGTGGATAGAGCGTCAGCCTGCGGACTGACAGGTCCCAGGTTCGATTCCGGCCAATGGCATGTACCTTGGTTGCGGGCACATCCCCAGTAGGAGGTGTGCAAGAGTCAGCTGATCAATGTTTCTCTCTCATCAATGTTTCTAACTCTCTATCCCTCTCTTCATCTCTGTAAAAAATCAATAAAATATATTTTTTAAAAAAATTTTTTTCAGCCCTAGCCGGTTTGGCTCAGTGGATAGACATTGGTCTGTGGACTGAAGAGTCCCAGGTTCGATTCCATTCAAGGACACATGCCCGGGTTGCAGGCTCGATCCCTAGTCCTGGTTAGGGCTTGTGTGGGAGGCAACCAATCAAGGTTTCTCTCTCACATAGATATTTCTCCATCTCTCTCCCGCCCTTCCACTCTCTCTAAAAGTCAACAGAAAAATATCCTGGGGTGCAGTTTAAAAAAAAAAAAGATAAAAATTTCTTCACTCTCACAATCACAAATTTTAAAAGCAATTCATTTTAAAAAGAAGTCTCATTTTGGTTTTAAATGAACCACATAGAAACTCTTTGTTAAGAGCAACTAATAATAAATTGCTCATGAACAGCAGGCATTAGTGTTCACTTTAAAATTCAGTCACAGTCCGGTCGGTGTGGCGCAGCGGTTGAGTACTGACCCATGAACCAAGAGTTCACCAACCCGAGTCCGGGTTAGGGCACATGCCCAGGTTGCAGGCTCGATCCCCAGTGGGGGAGCATGCAGGAAGCAGTCGATCGATGTTTCTTTCTCATCTATGTTTCTCTCTCTCTATCCCTCTCCGCCCCTCCCCCTTCTCTCTAAAAATCAATGAATAGATTGGAAAAAAAAAGAAAGAAACATAAAATTCACTGACAGAGCCAGCACTGTTTAGTCTGAGGAAAAACTGGGGACCAAGTCAAGTGTGTCACCTGAGGTTGCCTCTGTGCTGCCGGAGGCTGCCTGCGGATTGAGGTGTTCTCGGACCATCTTCTGCAGGGAGCGCATGAAGACTGAGATCAGCCTGTCTATGTAGCTCGGGTTGTTGCTGCAGGCAGACTTGAGGATCATAAGGGTCCCTAAAAGGTAGAAATTCAGTGTTTGTTTTTTTTAGAAAAGTTTTTAAAATTGTCAAAAAACAGAGTGGGTATTTATACATTTGACTTCTGGGTGTCTGGAAGCCAACGTTACCCAGCTGCCCTGACCCAAGAAACCAACTTTCTTTCACCTGGGGCAGCCAGAGCCTCACCAAGAAGTTGGGAAGGCGTTCTTGGCTTGTGAGTGGCTGACAGGTGACCACATCGTGAAAGGCAGTGATTCTACATACGGGTACACCGTTTTAGCAGCATCTCTACGCTTGGTGTAAAATGGGGCCAGGAGTACCCATGCAACCTGGGGCGATTCCCCTCGCAACCAAATCTGCATCTCATGATGAGGCGGAAGAAACAAGGAAGTGCTAGTGTTGGTTGTGTGTGTGTGTGGGGGGGGGGGGGGGGGGGGGGGCGGTTCACCTCCAAGACCAATGGGGACCATGGCCTGGTATGCGCCAAGCCACACACCAACACCCTCAAGGACCCCCGGACGGCCTGAGCCTTCCCTTCTAAGGAAAGTTTGTCCAGGGAGCGCGAACAGAACAATGCCAAACTGAACCAGTGCAGGGAAAACCAAGCCTGGCACTTACTCACCAAAGAGCTGGGAGGGATTCGCGTTGGTGGCCTTCTCATAGTTGGTGAGTCCTTCATAGATGACCTTCCCTACGGCCGCATAGAGGCATTCCAGCTCTTCGTACTTAGAGGCCACACTGGACGTGCCTGAAACAGAAGCCAGAACTGGGCTCTGTGGTTTGGGTTCTTAGGCCTGTCCAGGCCCTGGGACGTTAACGTCCCTCACTCTAAGGCTGAGCTTTAGTTATTTTGGCACCTATGGCAACTTCTCTCCCACTGGTGCTCACCTCGGAGCAGGGTTCCTACTTTACAAAGCTGAACTTTTATCTCAACTCAACTCACTCTAAATACACTTAACAGTATTTATTTTGTCAACTGTTCACTGTTTGACAAAATATTTTCATCTATCTTCCCTTTAATAACTTACAGAATCAGCAATGCTCAGCTAATGAAGGACTGCATTTCCAAAGCAGACAAAAAATAGGACGCAGTGACTATTGCTGTTAAGTTCTCATATCAATTTTTTTTAAAAAAAGGTTGAAAATATTAAGAAAAGTGACATAATAAAATGCTCCATATAGTAACTGGAGGATGAGCCCTCTCCAATAACAAGCTTTGTGACCACCCATCCACTCAGAAAGGCACCCGCGGGAAAGGTGACATACTTGGCTCTGTTGGGAAAATGCTCATTAGACGTGAGAGAAGGCTATGGACTGCTCGTAACACTTTGGTGTTTCCACACGTCATACAGGCAGCGATTCCACGCTGCAGGGGTTTGAAGCTACTGAGGATGGCTGGAGACTGGAGAACAGTGAGCAAGAAACTCAGCACTTCCAAGCCCGTGCAAATATTTCCATAGTTAACTTGATTAGGCTGCTCCTGGAAGGGAGAACACAGGTCGCACACGGATGAATACTCTAGTGCAGAAAGTTATATAGTCAATCAAAACTTAAAGCTACGTGCTACCAAGTACTTAGAAGTGAAGTAAAAAATCACTAAAGAATGAATACATGATATGTATAAAAACATGTGACCACCATATTTTATTAAAACAGTAGGATTTTGTTTCTTTTAATCAATTTGCTTTAAATATTTAGTCTAGACTGTTTCAAAAGCTCATGAAAAATATTCAATATTAAATGTTAAAATTTTGAAAATCACTAAAATCTGGTCTAAAGGCAGTTATTGCAATGTATTTTGCTTGTCTCCTTCCACCTTTTTAGTTAAAATGCAAATATTCTTCCAAAAGGAAATATCTTTGAAACTCTATCATGAAATCAATCTAAGAGATGATGCCAGAATTAAAAACAAAAATAAAAATAAAAAACAATAAAACAGAAAACAGAGTCCATGGTTTGCTTCGTGAAACTTCTGTCTCTGTGGTTTATGCCTGTATGTATATGCACGGGGCTATGGGTAAAAGCTCCCTGACTGTGCGAGAGGTGCAAGTCACTGTGAGCACAGCGCCTTGTGCTATGAAACTGCTAGACTGTGTACCGGCAGCGGCTATCCATTTATGACTGAGCGTGATTGATTCAATTGTGACGGTATGTGATAGGAAAGAAACACTACCTTATTACTCCAGCAGGAAGAGTTCCTTCCTTGCCCAGCAACTTAGCCAACAAGAATCAATCACCACCCTAAACTCTCAATCTCCTCCATCCCAACAGACTTCTGTTCAAAATAATCCCTCTCATTTGCCTCTAGAACAGCGGTTCTCAACCTGTGGGTCGCGACCCCTTTGGGGGTCGAACAACCCTTTCACAGGGGTCGCCTAAGACCATCAGAAAACACATCTATAATTACATATTGTTTTTGTGATTAATCACTATGCTTTAATTATTTTCAATTTGTAACAATGAAATTGGGGTCACCACAACATGCGGAACTGTATTAAAGGGTCGCGACATTAGGAAGGTTGAGAACCACTGCTCTAGAAAGTCAAGTTCCTCTCCTTTGTTTGCTGGACTTGCTCTGTGGTTTTTGCTACAGCTTGCAATTCCTCTGCTATTCTCTGGTAAAACAACTATTTTATTTTTAAGGTCAACAGCAGCCAGCAGACAAAGTGGAAGGGGCTACAAGTGGACAAAGGAATGGAAGATTCAGATTTTGGTGGCCCAGCCCCACGCCCAGGCAATAGCAAAAGACCCCCACACTTACCACACTCATCAGCAGCTTGTCGAACCACTGCAGTTTGAGCTCAGACTTTGACCACATGTCTGGTCGCAAGGCAGTTTTCAAGAGGGTCACACACCGGCGAGAAAGCACCTCCCCAGGAGACCCGGCAGTGTTGGTGTTGTCATTAACCTGGAAATTCATTCATTCAAGCCCACAGTTCACTGCATACATGTTTAGTCATTCCTGTGACACTGCTTCTTGCTCATGCCCCATGCCCTTGCATCCCAGCTGTCTACCTCACAGCCCCCTCCTCTCCTACCGACTCAACTCAGCCCTCTCGGCTGCAGGGACCCTCCCTCTCCGTTACATTGGGTCAGTGGTGATTTGCAACCATTTGTGTGATTGACTGATTAATGTCAAGAGGCTCCCTGAGGGCAAGGATCCATGTTCCTCCCTTCTGGATCACCTAAGCCAGTGATGGCGAACCTATGACACGTGTGTCAGAGGTGACAGGCGAACTCATTTTTTTGAGTTGATTTTTCTGTTAAATGGCATTTAAATATATAAAATAAATATCAAAAATATAAGTCTTTGTTTTACTATGGTTGCAAATATCAAAAAATTTCTATATATGACATGGCACCAGAGTTAAGTTAGGGTTTTTCAAAATGCTGACACGCTGAGCTCAAAAGGTTCGCCATCACTGACCTAAGCTATGCCCAGCACACTGCAACAGGCAAGAAAGTAGTGATTGAATAGTTCAGTACATTGATTTTCAACTGGTGTGCCACAAGAATTTTTTAAAATGTTTTTATTCATTTCAGAGAGGAAGAGAGAGGGAGGGAGAGAGATAGAAATATCAATGAGGAGAGAAAATCATCTATCGGCTACCTCCTCTACCTCCCCTGCTAGGGATCAAGTCCGGAAACCAGACATGTGCCTTGACGGGGAATCGAACCATGACCTCCTGATTCATGGGTGGACACTCAACCACTGAACCACACCATCCAGGCAAGAATCTTTAAAACATGCAATATCTGGCTACTTAGTAAGGAGCACTGAACTGTTTTCCATTAAAATGTCAAATAAAAATATGACAACAGCCGCCGAACCGGTTTTGGCTCAGTGGATAGAGCGTCGGCCTGCGGACTCAAGGGTCCCAGGTTCGATTCCGGTCAGGGGCATGTACCTTGGTTGCAGGCACATCCTCACTGGGGGGCGTGCAGGAGGCAGCTGATCGATGTTTCTCTCTCATCAATGTTTCTAACTCTCTATCCCTCTCCCTTCTTCTCTGTAAAAAATCAATAAAATATATTTTAAAAAAATATATATGACAACAGCCAACACAGCAACAGCCGTCCGGTATGACCAAATCAAAATTATACCTAATTTGTCAGATTGGCAAAAAAATATATTTGTTGGCATGCTACAGAATTTCAATGATTAGTGTATGTGTGCATGATATGAAAAAGGTTGAAAATCGCTGGTTTAGTAGGTTCCTTTCAGTACTTGGAAAGTCTCAATACTTAATAGTATTGCAATTTTGTTTAATAGTTATAAAAATGTAAGATTACCAAATTTTAAAAAACGTAGGAAAATTTCATTTGCAATGTTTGTTTGAAATATAAAAATGAAGTTTCAGAAATAGATCCTCTAAAACTCCATGAAAACCGGTATTGATATGAGTGGTAAATAAATGCTTGCATTTATTTTTTTTATATTTTATCTATTGACTTGAGGGGTGGAGGGAGAAGAGAGAGAAGAGACAGGAGAGAGGACATCAATTTGTTGCTCCACTTCTTTATGCCTCACTGGCTGCTTCTTGTATACGTCCTGACTGGAGTCTGAACCCTCAGCCATGGAGTATCAGGAGGATGCTCTAATCACCTGAGCTACGCATCCAGGGTGTAAAAGCATTTAAGCTACTAAATGTTGTGTTGGACTAACCCAACACCTTTATGAGCTATGTAACTTGAAAGTTAAAATAATTTGCCCAAGATCACTGAACTGCTACAATGTTTCACTAATACCATGATTCCACTAATTATTAGACATACCATTATATTATCACTGCTAAAAGAAAAAATATTTCTTAAATATCATATAAATTATAAGACAAGGCAGACTTCAGAATTATCAGCATGTCATGAAATCTGGTATGAAAGTATCAGACTACCTGTCAGACTTTGGTTCGTCTATTTCTTTTCTTTCTTTCTTTCTTTCATTTTTTACTAAACTGTCACAGATAACGTTCTATAGTTGACCAAGTAGACTTTGTTCTGAGAAATCCTTAATATAAGACATTCAGAACCCGCACCTGACAAGCCACCCGGATGAGGAAGTTCACCACGGTGTCCGTGTGCTGTTTATCAATTGGCTTGGCAAGAAGGGAGTCCGCTCCAGGCAGCGACTGGCTCCTCCCAAACACCTACAAGGACAGGAAGAGCCTCTCAAAAATGCATTCCAGGGGACAGCAGTGGCCTGTGCAGCTCAGTAACAGGGAACAGATGCCATTCTGGGTAGAGGGACACCAGAGGCAGGACAACTAATAAACGAAGTAGCCACAAAGAAAGCAATGGGACATTTGCAAGACTGGAAGGGAGCGTGGTCCAGGAAGTGAAAGGATGCTACCAAGGTACCTCTCCGACTGAGAAAAAGCCAGCCATGAAAAGAGAGAACTGAGCCAGCGAGAGGTAATGGAGCCAGTGCACACGTCCTAGCGAGCACAGAACTGGCGTTTCTGAGGTGAGGAAAGGCCTGCACAGCTGCGGCAGCATGAGCAAGTGCAGGGCATGAAGGCCATCGGAAGGGCAGGTCACACGGGCACTGAAAGCCAGCGTCAAGGGAAAGGGTTAGTGAGGGAAAAAATCGTCTGCTTTAAGTGTTTACGTGAAATGACTAGAATAGTCCCAAGAAGTCACAAAGACGTAGAGGTGTCATGTACCCTTCATCCAGCTTTCTCTAGCTAGGATTTTGGAAGGAGTGTATTTTGGTACTCTGCTCTGTTAAAAGTGTAATAAAGAGAAATAAAAGTGGAAGGCCTGAGAGGAACTGGGAGGCAGTTTCAGTAATCCCCGTGAGAAGGGACTAGGCGTCTGCCTGCACCACCATGGTGGGTACAGAACTGAGCAGAGGGTGAGGTGTTCATGGCTGGGCTGCCAGGACTTGCTCTTGACCAGCTGTGTGGAGAGAAGGGAATGGACAGATTGCAGATAGTTCCAGGTTTCTCATTTGAGTACAGGGTGAATGCAGGGACACATGCTCCGGAGAAACAGAGGGAGTGGGAAGTAGAGTTCGCACCCACAGGCTCTTTTGGTACCCAGCTGCCCTCCAAACAAAACAGGACATGCTATCTTTTCTAAAACTCAATGCACCATGGGTGCATGTTCTCAATCAATTTTCTTGCCCCAAAGAGTTTCTCTTGATGCCTTTCTGCAAGTAATTAACTATGATCATCAGCACTCTAGTGACATTAAGTGGCACAAAGAAAACTGCATCTGGTAACAGGGAAACACCTTGAGTCGGTAGCATGTCACTGGGTTTCTCTCTGGCATGGTGCTGAGCACTTAGCCCACGCTCAGAGTCCGTTGAGTAAGTGACCACACTCCCACAAGGAAGCTCAGAGCCTATAAAAGGAAGCACACGCCATGTGTGCAATGATCTTACCGCGCTGATTGCTCCTGTAGCCGTCCTAAAGCGTTTCACTTCCTGGGCAGAATCCACTGAGAGGCCTCTTTTAATGGAAGATGACACAGAGTTGACTCCTTCTCCACTGGAATTTGGATCCATATCTGAATCCGGCTTAAGAAACACACACATTTGACTTTACTAATTTCTGCAGAGAAGCGTAAGGAATACAATCAAGGGTGACACAAGAGGGCTAACATCTCTACCTGCTGGTCCTTGATCCTCTGGAGCTCCCACTTGATGACAACCTCCGACAGGTCCACAGCCAGCCTTCTCTGCTCAATGGTGACGCTGGGTGTGAAGCCCAACCTCTGCATGGCACTGACCATGTGCTGTACCAAGTGGTGCCGCACGGGGTAGTACACCTGTGAGCACAGGGCTTGTGTCACACTAGGGACGTTGTGCTGTGACCACACACACACAACACATATGCACATGCACATATATACACATACAACCTGCCTCGGTCCCAAAATACTCACATAAGCCAACCATAACTTCAGTGAGGAAATTCTCATTACCTTATGTATGTATTTATCACTTCCTCTGTCTCTGGTTGAGTCCCAATACAATAGTGTAACTCAGTGATTTAGTTCCATTTTTTAAAAATGTTGAAACACTCACCCGGCCGTGTGGCTAAGTGGTTGAGTGCTGGCCTACGAAGCAGGAAGTCACAATTCAATTCCCGGTCAGGGCACATGCCCAGGTTGCGGGATCAATCCCCAGTAGGGGACATGCAGGAGGCAGCCAATTGATGTTTCTCTCTCATCATTGATGTTTCTATCTCTCTCTCTCCCTACCTCTCAGAAATCAATAAAAAAAAAAATTTTTTTAAATGTTGAAACACTGAGTTCTCTTTAGGTAGAAAAGTCTAATCATCTGTATCAAACTTAACACTTGCTATCATAATAGTTTAGCCATGCCAAGAAGCAAATTCCCAATTTAAAAGCTGTAACAGCTTTCAGCTCAATACTACTAAATCCTTTCTCCTCTACCCAAAATTTTACAAAAATTATTTTCATATTTATGTAAATCCAACAAAATGGGCAATTTAGCTACAGAAAGGAGATGCCAGCAACAAGAATAACTATTTTAGCCGAGTTACCAAAATCTAGAGTTAATGATGACTCCTCCCAAAGTTAACAATTTATGTGTATCCACTGTTAAATGAGAGTACTAACAAGAAAAATGCAGTCTAGACAGAAATACATCTAACACATTCTCTAAACTATAGCAATTTCCATGTTGATAAAGCCATAAACACACACACACACACATACACACACTAATCAATGGATCTGAAATACTTCTACTAAAAGACTGACCCCCTATTACTGCAGAAACTGAAAAATAGGCAAAATGTTAAAGCAAACGCCTGAATGTGCATCACACATCTATCTGCAGTCCTTTCTGTGTACCTTAAAATGCTGCACTATCAAGTGCAAAATATGAACCAGCTGAGGAACTGTGTGCCCCTCCTCCACAATGATCTTCCTTGTCCAGTGGGTCAGCATCTGGTGACCATCCTCCATTCTGGCTGGCACTGCTGGAGTCAAAATGGCCATCGCTTGTCTGACAATTGCTCGAGCTTCCATTGCATGGGCCTTGAGAAGACTGTGAAAAACCTAAAACGGGAGAGAAATTCTTACCTAAGATAAAAATAAAGGCTTTCAAAACAAGATAAAAACAATCTCTTAGAACCAAGGCATATTTTTTAAAAATCCCTCAGAGCTCTCTTATTGGGAAACAACATAGTTGCTTTCTCCTTCATTAAGTTTTGATCAATGAATACATTCATTGTAATACTGATTGCACACCTATTAGGGGCCCATGCCTGGCTAGGGTGGAATATTCCAGGACGAATGAGACCTAGTTCCCTGCAGACATCAATGTCTACATAACCTATGAGAAGTCAGTCATTCACTCTGGCCACAGTATAAAAAAATGGAGTGAAAGGGGCCACGATCAGAGGTCATCTTACAACAGTTCAAGTGAGCAGTGAAGTGCTTATATCAGGGGAACACAAAGACCACCCAACAGTACTGAGAGTGAAGGGACAGGAAGGGTCTTGGAAATCAACAGGACTTGCCCATGCCTCCATGCTGGGCAGAACGAGAGGGTGTCACAGATGGCACTCAGATCTCTGGCTGGGAAACTGGGGGAGAGCAGTGCCAATCACAGAGACTGTATTTATATCTCAAGTGCCTGTGGGAGGTGATATCTGAGAGGCCACTGGCTTTATTGGGGCTGGGTTTAACACCACAGATATTCACAAGAGGTAGTTGTCAGAGGGAAACAAAGAATGACCTCACAGAATAGGACAAGAGCGACTGCTTACCAAATGCTTAAAGGGAAAGACAGGCTGAGCACTCAAGTCTATTATTACATTGAATTCTTACACAGAGACAGTAACCAACTCACTCAGGGTCATGGAACTCCTTAGTAGAAGAAACAACTCAAACCCAGGGCTATCTGACATCAAAGCCTAAATCACTGAGGGGCTCAGGGAAGACAGGTCAAGATCATCAGCACAGTGGAGGGCTTACACGATGAGGGTTCAAAAGTACCCACTATCTATAGCAGTGATGGCGAACCTATGACACGCGTGTCAGAGGTGACACGTGAACTCATTTTTTTGGTTGATTTTTGTTAAATGGCATTTAAATATATAAAATAAATATCAAAAATATAAACCTTTGTTTTACTATGGTTGCAAATATCAAAAAATTTCTATATGTGACATGGCACCAGAGTTCAGTTGGGGTTTTTCAAAATGCTGACATGCCGAACTCAAAAGGTTCTCCATCACTGATCTATAGCAAAGTAATGGGCTGGGGCCTTGACCAAAATATTTTCTTTTTCTTTTTTTGTACAGATTTCAGAGAAGGAGGGAGAGGGAAAGACAGACAGAAACATCAATGATGAGAATCACTGATTGGGTGCCTCCTGCACACCCCACACTGGGGATTGAACCTGCAACCTGGTCATGTGCCCTTGACGGCAATTGAACCTGGGACCCTTTGGTCCCAAGGCCGACGCTCTACCCACTGAGCCAAACCGGCTAGGGCGACGAAAACATTTTCAATGGAACGAAGAATTGAAAGCCAGACTGCAATAGGTGAGGAGCATGAGCTGGACAAAGGAGACATTTTGTTGTTTTAAAAGCAAGGCTGCAGAGGAACTCAAGCAGAGCAATAACTGGGGAAGAAGGAGAGAATAAATAGTCACGGGAGATTTCACAGTTTTTAAGAGATGGCAGAGATGAGCATTACCGAATGGCATTGGGAAAAGTCAACAGAAAAGGAGAGGTCACAATGGTACAGGAGCAGTATATACAAGTATGGAAATGCATCCAATTGTTGGGCAGACATGAGGGAGCCTCGCAAAGTACCTGCAGGACAATTTTCTTATGTATTGCAAATTTGGCAATAATGTGTGCCAGAAGTAAGTGCCCACTGTATTTGCAAGCTGGGTCTACACAGGCCTTGGAGAGCAGGCAGGGCCAGGCGAAGGTCATCAGGCGGCGCAGCTTGCTGTTGCGGTTCTTGTTGTTGTCGTGGATGTGGTGGGGGGCGTGCTCCACCAGCAGCGTGGCATACTGCAGGAGGTAAATCCTCAGGGAGTCCAGCATGTCCGCCTGCTTCTCTGGGTCCAGGACCTGTGGGAAAGGCAAGCAGAAAGGAATTCCTTTCTGGTTTTGAACTGTGTTACCTATTCAGGGTCATACACGTTTAAACCTTAAAAACACACATACTTACATTTATCTACCGTATTTGCCGGCGTATAAGACGATTTTTTGGCCCTGAAAAATATGCCTCCAAGTGGGGGGGTCGTCTTATACGCCAGGTACACTTCAGATAGACTGCCCATAGTGCTTGCCCCGTGCCATAGTGGCCTCCCGATGCCCGCCCACTTCATTCCACATACCGTTCAGGCATCAGCAGCGCTGCTGGGTGTACGCTCGGCTGTTATGCGATTTTGCTGTTATGCGATTTTACCACACTCGCAAAATCGCACACAGCCGACCATACACCCAGTATGATAGCGCAAAATCACGAATCGCGATACCATACTGGGTGTATGGTTGGCTGTGTGCGATTTTGCGAGTGTGGTAAATTCGGGTTACCGTATATTTCTTTACATATGCATTGAATTTTAAAGAAGGC